>NC_056727.1:1052496906-1052637846 GCF_019279795.1 Protopterus annectens
ATACAGTACACAATGAACATCAAACATCATCCTTCACTAGGCCATTGAAAGTGCAAGTGCAAGCCAAGCTATTGCTAGGCTGAGCAAATCCAGAAAATGAAATGTAGGAATACAGATCAGATTAGAACCTCCAAGCCTGCATACAATAGGCAAACAACTAAGCACTGTAAAAAGCAGCAGTACTGCAGCAATAGAGTAATGTCAGCAGGAGAATTGGGATCATGATGTCAAAATCGACATTATATGGCAAAGGCAACACAGATGGTGTTCAGATATGCAATGTAGAAATGTAGCATGGAGTGATATCATACAAGCCAAACATGCAGAAGACTCATCAGACATACCCCACCAAAGACATGCAGTGTGAATTTGCCATGTACAAACCACATGCTGATTCAGAAACATTACCAAATAGCATATGAGTAATACAAAGTAAGGTATGGAAGTCTGCGCATTCATAGTTATTCAGGAAGCATAGAAAGTATGGGAGATTCATGATACACAAGTAAAACATGAACATAAATGTATACATCATAATGATCACCACAGAGTATGGCTATGCATTGCTTGTGTATGATAGCCTATCGTGGTGGCAGAATGTCAAATAGGCTCAGTATACCAGCATTGTAATGATGATACATTGTACAAAGTACACATAAACATATACATATACCATATATATGTGAAACATGTTGCCCAAAGCTATAAGGGGGAAGGGGAATGGACAGCATATGTCCACAGTAGTAAGTAAATGCATGCATGAAATAGCAAGCACAGAAAAAAAAGAAAGAAAAAAAGAAAAACAAAGGACAAGCATATACAATTAAAAACATTGTATGTGCATGTGTCCTCAATACAAGATAGACTGCAAGTCCCCTACAAGGTACATGCAGCAAAGGGCCAACATCTGACACATGCAGTATGCATTGGTAATGGCTATTAACATATCTGTGTACAAATGGCACAAGTAACACAGCAATGTGCAATAGTTAAACAACAGTTAGAATAAGTACATAATGAAAGAAGTGTAAAGTATAATGCACCCATATATACTGCCATGGTAACATAAGACAACAGGTGACAGACTAACTGAAAGTGATAGCAATAACACATGTAAATGTGCATGGCTGATCAACAAAGCTATGGCACATCAACTGTGGGAAATGTATCTCTTCATAGTATTGCATTATAAGGGGTGATTTGTGTGTTGTGAATGGTAGGAGCATTTAAATGTACAGCCACAGAAAGCAATGTGGGGGTAGATTACATAATGAAAACTGGATATGTATATTAGCATGTGTAAGAAACAGTAGACATGCGTACATATCAGAGGAGAAGCTATTGGTACAATGCAGTGGTGTTTGCCATAATAACAAGATGAGGTAGTCATTACTTGTGTCATTCACATGATAACACCATGAATTTCCAAAAAAAAAAGTGGGATGTCAATCCTTGTCATTAATGCCACATAGCAAGAAAACAGGCTATTCAGTTGGTAATGCAAGAGGCATACATTATGACATTAGAAAAAAAACTGTGTACTAAACAGCAGACAAAATAGCATTTAAAATCACACACAAGGGCAGAGTGTCAATTGCACCTTGTAAATGGAGCAAATTTCCTGCCATATTATGTATGGAAGACACATTGACCACAAGGAGTGGCATGCCGATGTGTGCAAATTATGCATGTATAACACCCATGTGCATTTAGTTACATGGAATGGCACTACTGTGGCATGTGTGCGGAATGTTATTAAACTTAGTATGTGTAGTGTAACACATGTGCTTATGTCATCACATTTCCATGTATTCACGTGTTCACTGACAGCAGGACAAGTGCATCATAGTGGCAGAATACTAACTGCATCATTTATTTCTGTCACATACAAGGGCAGACTGGATCTGAAATAACAACATTATAGACCACTGCATGCAGATGACAATCCACATTCTAACTGCAGGGATATTTTTCCTTCTTGTACATAACACTATCTGCAAGCATGACAGGACCAGATGATCACATGACACAATAGTGATAATGCCCATGACATATTTTAACATGTACCATAATGCATCGATAAGATACAGCCATATACTACTTAAGATGTGAAGTGTGCATCACCAGATGCATTTTAAAAGTGTGACTGCAGTATGGGATGTGTGCACAGATGTCTGCTTAATACTGAAGGGTAGTCAAATAGGAAGTGACTATGGTGCCAGCATTTCATTGCTGGAACACATTGACAATACTTCACATTCCAGAGGGCCTGCCCTAATGGGGGTCAAACATCCTGAATGATCTTCTGTGAGATGTCCCAGAATGAATCAAGCATGGCTTGTGCAATGTCGTGGAAAAATGGGCCCATTATGGCCCTCATTTGTGTCTGGAATACATCAGTGACAGGATCACGGATTGGATACCTGAGGTCATCTAGCTACTGTGGTGTAAGTCACCATCCGTGCCAGTCTGCAGGAGCAATGGCACATGCTGGTACTAGTCCCTCATCAACATCATTATCATCATCTTTGTGTCCACCCTGGTACTAGTCCCTTGTCATTGTCATTTTCATTCTCCTTGTGTCCACCCTCATCCACAGAATAAGACTGTGCTAGGAGGGGTCAAGTGCTTTGTTTTCTTTGGTGGATGGGTGGACTGGCATGGATCTCATACTCCGTAACTTGACAATAAATGTACATCCTTACTTATTCCTTAAACAGCATTAGCAGTAAAAAAAAAAAAACAGTATGTATAAAAAAATATAAATGAGTCATGCACTATACATAACCAAAGTCTTATGTATGCAATATGTTAACAAGGTGATAATTAATCCATCTGTAATAATTTTTTTTTTAATGTGCAATACATCCAGTCTTAACAGTACAATTTCTGTTACATATGTCATTTTGTTATGGAAAACACATGTGAAATCCATGGGATACATAATGCATTTACATAATATAATAAATCTATTCAACAATATCATAATTTCCTTATGCAGAAAAGTACATCACATACATCATGTGACAGTGAGTGTCTGCTACTATCAAAGTTGTTTAAGAAAACCTGAAAGTAATACTTTGTGTATTGAAAGTGTAATTGAACAAAGGTACGAGACATTGAAGTACATGTCACAGCAGCATATAAAAGGGCCTGTAAAGGAGGACACACACGCACACACACACACACACACACACACACACACACACACACACACACACACACACACACTAATATCATAATCTATATGGATGCATTTCAAATGACAACGATTACTATAATCCGAGGTATAACTACTGCATCACAATACATAGCTGCATGTAGCAAAGTGAACATCAATGGACAGTGATAGGTGCACAATATAATAAGTATAGTTATTTGACATGTGCATACAAATAAATAGAAAAACATTTATAGCATTTACAATTAGCAACATCAACAATTCCTACACATCATGTATGTAGTCATTACTGCCCTGTAAGGATACAGTAAAAGTGTAACGGTCACCTTACTGGTCCATAAGGATGATGAAAAAATGCAGAAGAAAAGCTATCAAGCTGTACTCAACACATGCCAGATAGGAGGGCTTATGCAGAACTGACACCATCACAGCTCAGAGGCAGGAATAATCTAGGTAGATGTACATGAATGCCAAGCATGTTCATCAGAATGTTAAAATCAAATCACACACTGACATCGGTTGGAATAAAACACATGGGAGGTCAAGATGATATATCTGTTATTACTCATGTGTTTAGCAGTATCAGTATGGTGTGTGTTTGCACAGCACACATACACGGTAGTGCTGTATAGACATACCAATAAATACCATTACAAATACACTATACAACTCCAGGCAGGTAGCAAGCAGCATTACACAAAATCAGTAACTGCCATGTAAAGATAGAATCTGACTACAATAATT
This sequence comes from Protopterus annectens, assembly GCF_019279795.1. Classification (NCBI taxonomy): domain Eukaryota; kingdom Metazoa; phylum Chordata; order Ceratodontiformes; family Protopteridae; genus Protopterus; species Protopterus annectens. Next base: position 1,052,500,832 of record NC_056727.1, read on the forward strand.
AACATACACACATATTTTGAGGTCTAACTACAATAGTAACACAGATAGTAATATATGCAATTGAACCAGTGTCAGATAAATGATCTTATGAAAATCACCATATATACAAATGCAAGTATATTGTTTGAATTTTTTATGCAAATGAGTGTGACGTTGCTTCATGCAATCATCATACCATCACATCAGAATGGACTTGAATGTATGGGTCACAGCCTTACACATTGTCAGTTAAAAACCAGCATGGCCTTGCTATGCTCTATGCATATAACAGATGTATATAAACCTTATTGTCAAATCACATAAGTATCACTGAGGCAAGGTGTATTACACTGACATTACACTGACATATGTAGCTGCCAGCTTGAAGAAGGATATGCTCATAGTGGACATAAGTTGCACATGCCCACTAACACAGCATAATGAAGATTGGCATGAGAGACAGTAAGGTACTGATATGCATGTGATGCAGTGTTCAACCAATCATATTTGGGGACTTAAACTTTGGTGTAAGAGGAGTGAAACTCAAGAAACATAAAACAGTGAAACTCTAATAACATTAGTGATACTGTAAGACATCAGACACATGTTCAGTAAACACACAAGGTATGCAGAACATGATTTAAGCTGAGAACTATTATGACAGCAGAAATAATAAAAAATTGTACCATATTCTGTCACCAGCTAGTACCAATGCAACATACATACATAACTCATATGTAACACATTCATATGTAAAATACTAGACAAATAAAACACAGATGACTATTATTTTGAATTTTGTCAGCAAACATTGTGCAACCTCAATATAACCAATTAAATTGTGAATGACATGTGCTGCGGTGGTGCAGCGGTTAGCATTGCCACCTCACTTGAAGAGGTTCTCCTGTTCGATTCTCAACTGGAGCGCCTTCTGTGTGGGGTCTGCATGTCCTCCCCACAATCAAGTGATGTTAAAGGCATGCAGGTAGGTGCATGCTTGAATGGGTGTGCCTTATTTGAAGGTTGGGCATCAGGCTGGCAACTCAGCACCGTAAAAAAATCACTGCCAATAATTAGCGGACTGGTGTTCCGCTGTGGCAAACCCTAACTGGGAAAAGCCGAAAGACATTACTAAATTTTGAATTACATGTACAAATCCAGTTTATACCAAATCATTTGCACAGCAAAAGTTATACACAATAAAATCACTCTTAAAACATACACCTTGTTGATGTATTATGGGAAACCTGCCATCAAATTTGCATGCATGGATGCCATCTGAATAAAAATTTCAAACTGGAGATAGAGGCATATTATTCATCTTAGGAGAAAAATAAGGGTGAAGATAATAACACACACCTCTTTCCCGTTGCTGTTCCTGAAGTCTGTGCATCCTCTCTATATAGAGGGTGTGGTTTCTGGCATGTTCCTCAGCATTTGCATGATTTAAATGATAAGAAATATTAATTAACAACAATGATCCTGTGTTATCAGGTTATCAGGTTCGGCAGCACTTAATGTTACATTAATTATGTTCAGAATAAACAAACTAAGTGATGCAGCAGTGTCCTGCAAGCCTTGGCAACAGCTTATATAGACAATCATATACTTAAGAGTGCAACTCACACTAGGCTAACAGACGACAAACTATGGAAAGCTTGATTCAAACATACAGTACTCACCTGTATTCATACCAACATCCAGTAGCCTACCAGCCTAGAGTGTGCTATGCTATGTGAGGATAAGTTAATGAAATTCAGACATCTTAGATCTGTGACTATGCAGTTAATGCATAACAAACGCTATCATGAGTCTCTGTCTAACCATGCACAATGTTATACAAGTTGACTTTTGGATTAGATGTAAAAAGAGGCTCAATGTAAATCAGAAGAGTGATGTAATAATCGGCATTGTGCACATTTTACAGCGCTATTGAACAAGATTAGTGCTATATATGCACATTAGGTATTTGAGGATGAGCTATACAGTGTTAGCATATTCCTCTCAAGAATATATGAGAAGTGCAAGTACCATCAATTAAGACACAGCATAGAAAGGGCAAATACTGAATACACAGATATTTTTAAAAACTAATATGCATATTAATGCTACCATAGATGTATATTGTTAAAGGCTTTAGATATATACCTTCTGATGGGGACAATAAAATATAAACAGTCGGTGCATATATTTGTTAATATATAGCTATATATTTGTATTGACATGTATATGTTTGCAAAACTATGTGAGATGATAGTTCTACATATCTCTCTCCCCGTGTATATGTATTTAACTAATCCATACCAAAACTAATGCTTGTGAAAGGTTATTAAGTAACATTTAAGACTGAACATACACATTCATTTTTATTTCAATTTACAATGGAATCACAAGGATGTCCGAGGGAGCAACTGAATTACTACTGAATAATCCCCAAGTGTTGTGGATAATGAAGAAATGTGTAGATATCTGTGGAATAAAGCAGTCATGTACTACAACACAGAGATTACCTTTCACAGATTATGAGCAGCAAACATGTCTAAATGGTTAACAAACAACGATCTCGGAATTATGGGAATTAAAGGGCAGCTGTGGCATTCAAACCTAAAAACACAATGCAAGTAGGAATGCAGTCACTGACAGCAGTGACAGTGCAAACCCTTTTGATATACCACAGCCTTGGGATTATGTTTCCACATTTGCCATAAATGAAGTGTGATAGCAACACTTGCTCATATTAAATGCATGGTGACCTGCATTGCTTTTACATTTTTAACTCAGTCAAGAAGCAATGCATGTTAATAGTACTGAACATCTAAAGCAAAGCTTACATATTTATCTTACAATAACTATTGCAAGGGAATTACACATACATTCGTGTTAAGAAAGTACTCTGTATGGTACATTTTGGAAGTTTTGCAGATAATAAAGAAATACATTGTCATCCACAACCTATGTGCTGTAGATATTGATGCACACTGACAATGAATTATGAATATAGATTATTTAGTACCGCAGCATACAACCATGAAATGTACTCATATTATGTGAAGTTAATTAAAAAAAATGTTCATTTCTGCTCTGCATATCAATGCTTTTGTGGGACTTGAAACCACAGACAATGAACTTCTATATGCATTGCTTCACCACTTGGGCTAATAAGACATTACAGGTGTTTTCAGTGTTGACCAGCTTCTGTTGATGATTAACACTATTAATGGGAGGTGACAAATACAAACAGCCCTTAATAACACATGCTGTTTAAAAATCCTGCACACCTGCATCTCTGGCCCAGATTTTTTGTAGATAACTTTGAGATGCACAGTTTCACAACCATCACAATTTAAATAGTACATTGTATTTTCATTACAAGTACCTTACGATAGTAAAACATATATAAATGGAATATTTATAGACTCCACGTCATTATGTCACCACGTGTTCAGTAAATGATAACAGTAATTACTCTATGTTATGGCATGAAATGACACTTACTGTAGACATCTGGGAGCTGGCATAGAATATCTGAAATCTTGTTGCAAAAATTTTTCCAGTTCCTTTGGTGAAGCTGCCATATCAGTGTCGGAACTGCACACCAGTCCTGTAGATCTTGATATATCCTTAGAGCTTGCTTGCAATCCATTTCCACATTTTGATCTTGGAAAAGTTCTTGTGATGTGCCTGCATCCTCAATTCATGCCCCATGTAGACTGCCAACAGATGGAGGGTCTGTTCATCAGTCTAGGCAGGTGATTAGATGCACTATAGCCTCCTCTCAATCAACATCTCTTTGAAAGTTGTGGAAACAGTTAACAAAAATGACTTCTGAAGATTGCTCATCAAGATGCTATTCTGTTTGCAGGCAGCAATGGTATGTTAAGAATTTTTTCAAAATCACATTTTAAAACAGCACACATATGGTGATACCATTCTATTGGTGAGCATTGATCATGTGTTCCACATAGCCACATGGAATGATCACTAATGGACAGTTGCGCTAATCTTTGTTCAATTACTTCGAGCTACTGGTTAATGCACCAAGATTCAAAAACTTATGCAGACATTTGCGGATGTGATTCCAAAGCATTGGATGCTAATGAAGCTCATTAATTATGTATGATACAAATGGTACCCAACAGCTGTTTGTGCTGAGATACGCTCACTGTTAGGTATAACAGCCTGACTGCAGCTATCGATAAGATAAGTTATCATAAGGTAAGCTGCTTGTACAACTGTTTTAAATTACAGTGCTCAGAGTCACTCAGTTATGTGTCCTTTGTGAACATTCTAAGCTATATTTCATGCATTTTTTTTCTGGAAAGTTCTGCATATCAATATGTCCCTACATAAAGGTAATCTTTATCATTAGGTATATGGGTGTATACATGTCCATCATTACCAGGAAGTTTTTTTTCCCATATGCAGGTGAATGACTCAAGTGCTCTGCCTGGTAAACTGTGGATATGGATGGAATCTGCCTGTATTCATCAATAATGCAGTTTCACTCTTTTTTAATTTCTCCAGAATTTTTCGGGTTCTATTACTATGATGGGAATGGACCCCGTTCCTAAGTCAAAGTATGATTAAAGTTCATGAAATTAGTATTGTTTCAATCTTTGATGTCAGCCAAAAGTGCTCTTTGCAGCACTCACAATGTGCCTGGTAATGACTCGTGCAATTCATATGGGATTACATGGGTTGGTAACATATCTAAATATGATTGTAGATTCTTTTAATAAGACACATTGCTCCAGCAACTGTTGGAACTGTCTGGGTATCTTTCTTCCATATTGCTCTCATTTCTGCCTGCAGATCCTGATATTTTATTACTTTGTGTCTCGCTGTACACAAGACACTGTAGCCACTGGGTGTAGCAATTTCAATGATCAATGCTACTTTTGTCTTCTTTTCTTGGACGACTATATCCAGTTTTCTACATCTATCTTTTGAACTGTTGGTAATGAGTGACCTTATGTGATATAAACGTCATTGTTTTCTGTGATGCTTTGTGGCTCATGTTTCCAGTGTTTTTCAGCCACTTCAATACTATAATGTTTGCACAATCCCCCGTGCAACAGTCTTGCCACATTATTATGCCTTTCAGTATATAGTCCTCTCCCATTAGTATGTCACAACCAGCAACTAGGTGTGCAATTATTTCCAGTGGTGACTGGTGACTTTAAATCAAAGGGAGACTGCAAGAGACAGCTGAATGGGTGGGGGTCAATGGAAAGGGGTGTGGCCAACTAGAAAGGGGTAAAGCTATGCTGAAAACCACAAAAACTGGGACTTTAATTAAATATGTTGCCCTGGGTGCCGTAGCATCATTAGAGCATCATTAGGAGAGTCTAATCAAGACAAAATGAAGTGGAGAAGAAAAAAATTCAGTGCATTGGCTACATGACAGCTTACTTAATATCTAGATGGAAAGAAAAAGGTTGTGAGGCATGAAAAAATAAATTACTTTTTAAACACGTTACTGGAATGCCAGTTAAAATCAAGTATAAAAAAACATGCAGCACTCAACTCAAACCACTTCTCCTTGCACTGCAGTTCTAATTATAATTTATATTCAGCTTTATAAAAGTACCAAGTGACATGCTGGAAGTAGCAATCTCTGTGATACTGATTACCCCCCACTTGTAAAAATGTATCTTATCCATAAAAGACCTGCTGCCTGACAACAACTATCTACTTGTTTCATGGGGAAAGCATGATCAAAGTAAAAAGTGAACAGCAAACAGAAAACAAACTCAAGATAATTGCTTAAAGGATTACTGCACAGGTTATGGACCACACATAATAGATTGGCATTCTGTTTAGTTTACAGGTAAAGCCTGCAAAAATGACTGCAAGTCTCCAACAAATGTAATGAGGTTCTGAAAATACTATAATACTGTCCTTTATTACAAATACTGTCATATGGATTTCAATACCTAAGGCTTATACGCTATCTAGTTATGTAAATATTCTCTGTATGGCAACAACAAAAAGGCTTTTGTTGATAATTATTTAACAGTATGCTTATTAAAGCTTACTTGCATCTTACAATCTCAGACAAGCTTACCTGATGGTCATTATAGCATTGCTACTTTAACACAGAGCAACAGACACTGCAATAACATGCATTTTCTGTATAATAAGAAGCATAAATCAATAGTATAAAAATATGACAGAAAACCAGAACATTCTGCAAATTCAAGGACAGATGAACAGCCATTGTAGTACTTGTGTCTACCTTGGATGCACTTACACTGCATAACTGTTCCTTGCCTTGCTTGGACACATCCAGAGTCACTACATGGGGGAGTGGGGTACAGCAAGTATGTCACAATTTCAAATGTTTCTGGCTGACTGTGATGGCCCTGACACATCTGTCATACCTTTCAACCTCAGAGCAAAAAATCTAGAAAAAGCCATAAATAGAAGTGGGACAAAGGCCCAAAAATAAGGACAATTTTTGCATATTGCTCTTATAAACTTAGAAAGATAATAGAATAATAGGTCTTGCGTTAGTATGGATTTTGTATAAAGATGTGAGATACCAGCCACGAAATATGAAAACAAATGTTCTCGATGCAGAAACACGTAGTATATACTAGTAAAATCCAACTGCTGCAGAGTATCCAATACGTTTTATTGAAAAAACAGAAATGAGCGCTTTCGCGTGGTCAATCCACGCTTCATCAGATAACAATCATTAATCAACTATTATGCATTTATATATCCGCTAGCGCGGGAAAACTCTTAATTAAAATAATCAATTAAAATATTTCATTGTTACAATTTGTAACTTCATTAAAATATGCATTCATCATGTATCATGTGTTTGTTGAAGCTTTTGTCGCTAGATATAAAAAAGCTTATATGCACCATAAAAAAGGCGAATGCTTAATTCTATCAAAATTTTATCAAAATTTATTATCAGATCGCTCCATATATCAAACTGCCTAAGTGAAGTCTCCTGGTAGATCTACGTCTGTATCTAGTTAATTTACAATGTATCTATGTAGTTATTTATATCAGTGTCTTGTATATACATATAGTAGATGTTATATAATCATCATAAAAATGAATTTCTTATATGATGTATATTCATTTCCATATATTACTATGTCTGTTGTCTATCAAATATATATTCACATAGTTACTCTGATGTACTACTTGCTTAACTAGAAATACAAATAACATATTCAAGATGTGAATTATGTACAATTTATGCAAGATGTATTTTAAAAATTTTTTTCAAAATAATAAATATGTAATAGTATGGATTTTCTGAAGGGTATGAAATCTAAAATTCAAATGTCTGTCATTATTTTCTAACTTCAGTCTTTAATGATTTGCCACTAATTTGTCAGAAAACAACAATTTCATGAAAAATGGACCAAGATGTGATGCAAAAATATAAAATAGCCACAACAATACAGCTGGGAACCTGTTAAGTTGAGCAGCTGACAAAATAAGAGAATTTACATGCATTTCTAAAGCAAACGTAATCTGTAACTCTGATCATTACAATTATTTATTATATGTAAATCCCTCATGTTTCTTCCAAAATTGCCATTTTGCGGAGGGATTATTAGGGGGAGAGCAACATTTTGATCCAAAATTTAGGACATTTGAGAGGTTTGAATATACCTAATTCTATAAAGTGATTTATTTGCACATACCTCTCAACCTCTTAATGCAGGAAATCTGGACAAGGCCAAATATATTAGAGAAACAAACAAACAGTGCTAAAAATTGTTCTTGTATAAACTTAGACAGCCGAGAGAATAACAGGTCTTGTTTTAGCATACATTTTTCTGAAGGGTATGAAGTCTGAAACTCAGTGCCTGTCATTATTATGTGACTTCATTCCTAAATGATTTGCCAGAAAATCACAAATTTTATGAGGAACAAACCAAAAATAAGAAGCAAAAATCTATTAATTCTGTGAAAATCTGGACAGTTGAGAAGTATAATTCAGCCAGGAGAATTGTGCGGCAGAAATCCTACATGACGGACTTAGCTCTCTAGGTGTGGGCAATAACCCCCCCCCCAAAAAAAATGAAGATCTAAGAGAAGTGATTGCTTCAATCTGGCTTCATAACTTTCAATAGCATTCCGACTCAAGCAGTGAAAATATTCAGTAACAAAAAAAATGTGTGCTTGTAGACAGTTAATATAACTGGTTCCTAATCAAACACATCCAACCAAGAACTGGGAGGGGGCATATCTGTGCTGATCAGATAATAAATAAACACCTTCCTGCTTGTATTAAATGATATTCCTTATATGATATAGTACAGTTGTTAGAGGGTGTTTTAAATGTATTGTTTTGAACATTTTTCCAGTAAACAATGAAACAAAATGCATGCACCAGCAATGATAAAAATGCCCAATTCAGAACATTTCCATCATAAAAGTCTACTCAAACTTTTACAATTCACCAGTATCAGTAAATATGCACAATCTTTGCAGAAGTAAAAGTCATCTAAATAATTCCACAAAGAAATTCCAATCCCTCCGCACCACACACTCCAGAGACCTTAACCTAATTATCACAATCAACAGGATATGCTGGAGAGAGAGGTTCATAACCCAGAGACTGCTCATGCTATGGAATAGACTTCCCATACATGTCAAACAGAGCACCTCACTGGCCCTCTTCAAGAGAAATCTTGATGAGTGGATGGGAAATAGAAAATTCACCCAGGGGATCACTCCAATGGCTCTACTAGATAGAGGTACTGGGAACTAAGGTCAGGTGGCATGATGCCAGGGTAATCCTATGGGCTAGGCTTGTAAAGACTCCAGGACCATTAGCCTAGTACACACCTATGAACCTATGAACCTATTAAAGAGATCTGTAACTAATGAAGAGGTTTCTGCTAGCAAACAACGTTATATTTCTTTGTTTCATCTACAAAAAGCACCTGTTGCCCTTGAGGAATAAATTGCCAATGTTACATTAAAAAAATGATAAGCTAGCAATATTGCAATAGGGAATAGATGGCAAACTGATAACAGCTTCATAGTTATTAGGTATCTCTGCTAAAGAGAACATTTTCAGGACTGCAGCATCCACCCCCTTTAAAAGTACAACATAGTACAGTATCAATAATACATCTAAATACTGTAAGAGTAGAACCCACAGCCTTCTGCATCAAAAGCAAGTATTTAACCTGTTATGCTATTAACAATGCAAGCAGAATCAGTATAAGCAACACTAATCTTCTCTTCCCCTGAAGCTCTCAGCTCCTTGTAAAATGCACTCGACACTCAACTGTATTTTTCAACTTTGCAGCACTAGAAATCTGGAAAAAGCCAAAATTTATTGGGGGGGCCAAAAGCCCAAAAACCAGTGACACATTTTAAACATTGCTTGTATAATCTTGGAAAGCTGTTAGAATAAAATGCTGTGTTACCAACATGCATTTCACTCCCAAGTCTTGGACCCAGGACCTCTTACACTACAGTCAGAGAAACATACCACTAAGCCAAATCAGCTGTTTCTTGAAAGATGGGAAGACTGAAACTTAAATGGTTATGATTTAGTGAATTCAGTTCTCACCATAGCTCTCAACCTCTTAGCACAAAACACATGGGCAAAGCCAATAATGGGGGAATACAGTTCCCAAACATATTCAGTGAATTCAGTTCTCACCATAGCTCTTAACCTCTTAGCACAAAAACCCAGACAAAGCCAATAATGGGGGAATACAGCCCCAAAAATAGGGACAATTTTCAAATATTGATCTTATAAACTTAGAAAAGTGCTAGAATAAAAGGTTAAAGCCTGAAATTCAAATGCTTGTCATTCACTGATTACAAAAATCCATAAACCACAGACTTTATGAGGCACAGAAAATATTAGGCAAAAATCTCAACAGTTTTCAAAAGTGTGGTGGGTATGAAATTCAGGCTCTTGCTCTTGAGCCTGAGAAACTTTAGCCACCAGGTATATTTAACTGGGGCATTACACACACAGACACACACACACACACACACACACACACACACACACACACACACACACACACACACACACACACACACACACACACCTCTTTCTCTGAGACAGTACCTGTAGATTCCTCTCTTGTAGCATCTTTTCCCTTAGAGTATATTCCTTACAGCAGTCAATGGAGTGCCAAATACAAATCCCCTTTCCCTTCCTTCCCAGGAGCCAATCAGTGGATGTTGCAGTCCGATTTCTCACATACTTGACTGCAGACTCTGCAGTCTGATCTCCTTCTAATCTATATGGTTACAAAATGCACAGACTTCTAAGCATCTGTGTACAGATGCCTCTCTTTGTAATCCGGACTGGTGAAATGGTACTCCGGATGAGCATGCATGTGCAGCTCCGATCCAGACTGGTTAAATAGCAGTCCGGATAGGAACTTGCCAATCATGCATGCACAGTTACGGGACTCGCAGCTATCTTCATTGTATAGCTGAGGGGGCTGCAGTCCTGCATTCTAATAGTACGAGCAGCCACTGACTATTGCCAATTCGGTTTTACAAAATTTATATTTGTCTGTTTCTCCCACATGTTTAATGGACTTTGTAAACCAGCGTGTAAGTAGCCCACTATCTCGGGCTGCCAATGTTAACCTTTCATATCTTGGTTTGAATTCACCTCTCCTTAACAATTCCTGTGTTTGTTCCTGATCAACATGAGGTTCTTCCAGAAGTTTTCTATACTTGCAACTATATTTATGCTTTTTCCACATTACTTGCCTTCTCATCTGGTCCTTCACCTTATATTCTTTCTTTTGTTTTTGGCACATTCAGTTGCTGCCTGATTTTTATCTACTTGTAGTTTGATTTCCATTCCCCCTTGATGCCGATATGCTTCTGCTAAATTAAGCAGAGAAGTCATCTTAGATTTATCCTCCTCATGTTTCAAAACTTTCACTACATTTGGGTCTTGTGAGGTCAGCAGATATATGTGTAGTCCTGCAATTGTAGATCTATACATGTAATTCAAGAAGGCCCATCCCTACTTTGGAATGGGGAATATATGATCTTGGTATGCACTGATTTTTATATATCATCTGGTGAGAATGAAGCATCCTTCATGTTTTCCTTTCTGATCTATCCAACACATTTTAGGGCCAGTCAATCACTCCAAAACTGTAAGTTAGGACAGAAAGATAAAATTGGTTTATAGCTTGGATTTTGTTCCTAGATGTCAACGCTATTTTTGGAATTAATTTAAGTCTTCTAAAGTATTCCTTACTAAGTTTTTATTCACATTTGTTCATGTTTTATTATTGATCATTCATCAATTCCCAAATATTGATATACTCCCTCTTGCTCAAGTTCATTAATATCACATTCTTGTCCCAAAATGATGTTTTCCTGGTGCTGCATTTTTCCTGCTTTAAAGGTTGCTTTTGCACACTTATCAAGATCAAGTGACATTCTTATATCATCTGAAAAACTTTTGACAGCCTGCAGATCTGCTTTCAGTTACTCATCTGATGAGTTATACAGTTTTAAATCATTGACAAAGAGAAGATGAGAAGTCTTTATAGTTGGTTGATTTCTAGGAGCCAAAATGTAGTCATAGTTAAGTAAACAGCTTAATGCGTTAATGCCAAGGCAGAAGAGCAGCGGTGACAGAGAGTCACCCTAGAGTATCTCCCTTTGAGTTTTTATCCCTGGGATCATAATCTGTCCTTTACCATGGCTTAATTGCAAAGTGGTCTGCATCTATTTCATTGTCACTGTAATGTAGTTGATCAGTGTAGGGAGTATCTTATATATTTTTAAGCACTCTTTCATCCATGAATGTGGGATACTATCAAATGCTTTTTTATGGTCAATCCATGCCATACTTAAATTCTTCCCCTTTTTACAGTTCTCCAGTATGACTTTATTTAACAACAAATTATCCTTTGTTCCATATGTCTTTCTTTTATTGACCTTTTGTTCTACTGCCATAATTAATTTTTTTTCTAAATGACTATAAACTCTGTCAGCATCAATTCCCATGTATAGTTTATACGTTGTTGGAAGGCAAGTTATTGGTCTATAATTTTTAGATTAGCTTGCAGTTTCACTCTTAAGTAGGAGCATTGTTTTGCCTGTTGTTAGCCAGGTTTGTGTCTGTTTGGGATGCACATATAAATATTTTTACTCACGACTAAATCTTCATGCATAGATGTTAGTACTTTTAACCAAAAGTTAGATACTGCATCTGGGTCTGGGGTTTTCCAGTTAGAGGCTTTTCTTAACGTTGTTTCAATCTCTCTGGCTGTTACTTCATCTCATTTCATATTCTGTACCTTTAAACTTCTTATTCTTTCGTTTACTTCTTCTATCAATTTAGCATCTTTGTTATCTTCCACAGGATCTTCATAGATATCTCTCCAAAATATATCTATTTCCTCTTTTCTTCGGTGGCCTTTCAATTCCTTTTACCCTGTTTCCCAATTCTCTATAAAACTTTTTGGGGTCATCAATAAATTGTTTATTTTGTACTTTTCCATTATGTTTCTCTGTGTATTGTTAATGTTTTTCACCTGTGCTGACATTTTTAGCTTATTTGTTATAATGCATAATAGATCCTGATCTGTTGTAATACTGCACATTGCTTTTATCACATTTATCTTTCTTAGTATTTTTGTTGATCTCTTCCCTCTTCTATAATCTTCTAACAGTGACACTTCTTGTCTTAATTGCTTTATAATTTTCTCTATTTGATATTTCCATGATGGTATTCAATTTCTCCACTTCCTTTCCCTCACTACCTTGTGTTCTTGTAATAGAACTTTATCAATTATTAATGTAGCAGCACAGTAATATATTCTGTTTACTTCTGTTATATCACATGGATCTCTATGGACAGTCCTAATTACTGCATTCATTTGTTTTATCAGACTTCTGACTTTTTGGGTTTTATTGACCTTCTGCAGTCTATTTCTCTCACTGATCTTAATATATCTATCCATGTCTATTAAATCAAGCAACTCGTCTCTTAGCTCATTTTCTTCCAAACTGAGGGCACATCCCTTGTTTTCGATTTCCTGTGGGCATTCTATACAGAGTTCACCTCACCTACATGCAGAGAGTTTCACCTCTATGTCTTTATTAGTGTTTGTGGAATACAACAATTTATGGGGCTTCTGCAAATTGTACATTCAAACTATGATTTGGATTTGTAGGTATTCACTGATGCTTATTCCTAAATTACAGGCTGTTATACCATTCAGTAGGCTTAGGGAACCTCAAAATGACTTAGCAAGCAAATTGATTATTGTTTTCATATCTAGCCATTGCCATTAACCTATTTACTTTTAGAAGCTGTTCGTGTTCTGCCTTGCTTTCTTGACATGTTCAGGTACTTATGTTTTTTACATTTGCATAAATGACACAATAGTCCTGATCTATGTTATTCACTGCATTGATATCTGTAACATCTCATGTGGTGGATGTTGACTTGGTACATGTAGTTGGCAGTGCATTTGACTGTAAAAACACAAGCATTTTACTGAAGTGGTGGTGCAGTATCTAGTTGATTGGTTCTGCGTTGTCAACATTTTCATAGTCGTGGGATCAAATCCTACCTCTGCATCTATGACATATCCTAAGAGGCTGAATGGTTCATAGGTTTGTACTAGGCTATTGGCCCTAGGGCCTGTACAAGCCTAGCCATAACAATTCCCTGGCTATTTCTTCCCACAATATTTACTTCCCTGAACCCCTGTCTAGCAGGGCGACTGACATGATCCCTGGGGTGAATTTCCTACCTCCCATCCAATCATCAAGGTTCCTTTTGAAGAGGGCCAAAGAGGCACATTGCACATTTAGGCTTTAGAGGTCATGGCATATACTCAATAATTGCTACATGCCAAGGATGTTCCTACTGCTTAGCAAGACATGATAGTAATACACATGACATTAATTGTTTTGCATAGCATTGCACTGTATGTGAGGAGCATTACACTGGCATATGCTGTAATGTCTGGTTTGTCAATAAATGCACCTCCTGTATACCAGCTGATAAGTGCATATCACCCTTTCTTAGATGTCATACCATAATCATCATGATAACGTTTTTCCTAGGGAAAATGAGCAACATTACATGGTTAATGCTGTGGGTGGACATAGCTGCTCCAGGGACCCATGCTGTTGCTCTGACATGATTCTCCATACAGCCAAAAGAATCCATAGCTATGACAGGGTAAGAAATGCTATTGGAGGTGGTCACCGCTGCCTCTCCACTTGAGACAATGAACTTTCTGGCCTCCCACCAAAACATCCGGCAGAATGATTGTATACCCTGGGAAGGAATTGAGGCTAGTGTTCCAGGATGTACAGGTATGTCCATCATTCATAAATATAACTGCATAATCAAATTGTCATTCAAAGACATTCATTCACACATCTTACTTTTTTGATATGACATGAACATTCCAGATGCAGAAAGACATGTTAAGTCCAATAACAAAGTACCTTAATAATGCACAGATAACACGGTCAGCACCATGTATATTGTTTTGTTTCTTACATGCACAGTCCCACCAACATCAGGCCAACAGTGTCACATGTCAGATGCATGTTTCTGTAGTCAGGTAGGGTGATCACTAGCCTTTGATTTCCTCTGCCTACTGTTATGACTGAGCTGCATACTCACCTGTTGTTTTTGTTCCACTTTAACCTACGTGTTCCGGATTATGCAATATGATTTGTTCCCCATCTTGGGAGGACAAACCCAGTAAGGTAGTCTGTTTGGTTGCTATAGTGCAATATTGCTAAGTACAGTTGTGACTTTTGGTACAAATGTGGACTTCTTCACCTGCATAGGATACTTGCAGTCTGGAAAACACCATTAGCCATCCAATATGTGTATATCTTATTTGATATGTGTTATATGTCATATGTGTTCTTGCTACTGAATAGTTGTGTATATGTCTTTTTACATGACGATGGCATTTCAACCATCAACATTGGTGATAGAATCAGAGGAGGATATGCCAGGCAAAACATCATCTATTTTTTTTAACAATGTCCATTATATTTGTATGATATATAACTTACATGATTTATTTCTGTTCTATAGCACCATTGCACCACCCACAGCCACTTCGATCCAGTAAGTCCATGCCACCATAATTAGTCAGTGAAGACATATACTTGTCAAGTTATGTCAGTCATATCCTGCCTCATTTGACTTCTGTAAATGTATATGGCATGCCTCATCTGCCTTTATTTGCAGTGCATCCACTTCCTGCCTCTTCCAGTAGCCCATCCACTGATCCTGAGGTGGGATGTGATATGCCTCACCCTGACAGTATAGCCAATGGCATGCAGGATGCTGCATTACGTTTACTGTTTGGCCCAGAATGGGTCAGTCAGGTGTTTCATGGTACAGCCTCTGACTGAGGGATAGTATAGTTGGCCATTCTGATGATGTAGGGGCATCAGATATTGGACATGATGATGATCCACTGTCCTATGTTGAGTTTGGTAGTGATGGTGACTCTTCCCCCTCAGCTAACTGATAGTGTCTGTCAGATGGAGGTGCATGAATGTGTGTCAGAGGGTGAAAACTTACTGTTGCAGGTGCAAGAATGTTTACAGTGTTGACATGGCACCAGACTTGACCATGCTTCCATTTATGTAACATACTAGTTGTGTGTTACATGAAGGTCAGGTGTGCTGAACTGGAGAGGCCATGGCAGTATATACTACACAGCATAAAATCATGGAATCTGTTGCATTCCTTGTTAGACCAGTGGTGTAATTCAGACTGGGTATTATGTGCCCTGACTCTTATGAACAGATTATCTCAAGTGGGGAGAAGCAGAACTTTTCTCAGTAACCCGACACGCGGCCCTCAGACATCATTGTCTGTGCTTCAATGGGCATGCATATCTGCTGTTGGATGACCTATTCAGAACCAAACAATCAAGTCCAGATAGACACATTGCAGTAGTGCTCCTACCTACACCTGGCTCAGCCTGTTAGTGTCACCTCAACCAGCTCCTCAGTACAGCACCATGGGCTGAGTGTTTCTGGACATAGCAGGGGCAGCCAAGACTACAGTGTCAGCATGGGCTTCCTAGAATGTATTGGAGTAACACTGGCAGTTGACCCAGTATGTGTCCTGTTGTGTCATTCTAACTTTGGGGTAATGATGACCTCTGTGCAGACCACTGCCTCCTACATTTTTAAGTAGTTCCCTAATTGTCTGAAGCCACAGACTTTTTGTGTTCATTTATCTAACTTTAGAAGACTGCCTTTGTGTTGTATTATGTTGTACGTTGTTATATTTCAGGGAAAATATTGAAAATTGCACTGCTGTATGAGACAATCACCCTGTTTCCATTCTGCAGCTACTGATAATTGACATATAACAAGCATTTTTCCAGATCATCAGTGTATTACCTTATTCTTCCAGTACTAACTGATACATTATTCAATTCATGAGTATCTGCCATACCTGCATGCACAAGTATGCCTTGCTATGCATACAGGTGATACATGTGTCATTTTATTCTGTTATTCCCCCTCAGTACAGCATGAACCTGGGTTTACATATTCCCCTTTGTTATCCTCTTGCTGATGTGTACTTCCATGTGTGTCTTTCCATAACTACTTATATATATCTATATATATATATATATATATATATATATATATATATATATATATATATATATAGCTATATGTATATATATATATATATATATGTGTATATATATCTATATAAATATCTATATATATATATATATATATATATATATATATATATGCTTTGCTGTAGTCCATAAAGTGATCCATGCTCTATGGCTGATGTCTACTCTCTGCCATTGATGCTATGCAGAATTGAACATAGGCTTTCATCTGACTGTCTCTTGTTATTGCACACACCTGTGCATTACAGTGCTGCCTTATTTGTGGCATTCTATATCAGGCATGTCCTGTAATGCCTGCTTGTGACATGTCAGTAATGTTGCTTTGTGACCAGTCCTTGACATGTTGTCAGTATTGCAGCTTTTGTATGCTGCATATTGCAGTGTACACCACTGCTATACATTTATTTACTTTTATTTATTTATATTTGTTTACCAGGGTAGTGCACAGATTTCAATGAACCATTTACAAGCACAATATGTCATGGGTAAACAAGATCACATAAGAAGTGAAAAAAAAACATATTTACAGATGCAAGGATATGCTATTTTATATATATATATATATATATATATATATATATATATATATATATATATATATATATATATATTTTTTTTTTTTTTCACATATATGTGTATAAGATTTTGCAGGTGAATATTGTGGACCTCTAATGGGCTGTTTCCATTATGTGTGTCATGTGTTACTGTAGTGAGGAAACACTGTGTGAACATCAATGTTTTGTCTGTGAACTTTTGTACATGTGGCTTGTCATGAATCAAGGGTGTGAACTAGACACTGCCATGTTGCCTTTGCTAGAACATATGCCTGCAGCTCCCCACCACCCATCCTTGTGTCCTCCTGATCATTCTGTGACAGCTATGATAGCTCTATGTCCAATATCTGAGGCTCTTGGGATAGGTCACCCACATCCGTGGCAGGCAGGCCACCGCATTTTGATGTCAACATGTTTTGCAGCGTTGCACACATAGTAACCATTTGTGATGATTTTTCTGTTGTGATTGGAGTATAATCCTGGATGTATCCAGATATCTGAATCTTGCTTTCAGCATGCCGAACACACAGTCAATGTTTTCTGTGCCTCTGTGTACTCTGTTGTATGCATCCTAAGCAGGGGCTGATGTGGCTCTGTATGACATCATAATCCAAGGCTCCAGTGAACAACTGCAGTCACATGTTTGTAGGAGAATGAAAATGCATATTTATTCCTCATGCTTACTGTTAACTTGTATGGATAATGCTTACATTATAGCTGTGGTCCTGTACTTACAGAGTAGGAGCCTATCCCAAATTTCACCATGTGGGAAAGCCCTCTTTTCCAAAGTGTTGCATCATGCACACTACTGGGACATTGGCAATCAAATACATGTCATCATTTAATGACTTTATTCCTTAGATCATCCCACTGATTTGTCAAAAAATAAAATTTTTATGAGGAATAGACCAAAAATATGAGGCAAAAATCTGGACATTCTGTGAAAATCTGTACAGCTGAGATGTATGATGAGGTCATCTGCAGTGCACACAGACTGAAAATGGAGAAGTCACAACCCTTTTCTTTTGATGTACCATTCAGTATCAGGTAATGCTAAGCTTTTGATTGGAATATGAGTGCGGTCATTTGCATCAAGGTCATGGGGGAAGTTGACAGCGGCATAGAGTTTTTGTACAGCAGTTTTGTGATCCATAATTGTTGTTGGGAAGTGGATGTTTTCATCCACTTTTCTGCACAGTACTGCTAGGAACTGTAATATAATGCAGCTGGCAGCAGACTGGGAAACCCTATGGCATCAACAATATGCTGCTGAAATGTCCCAGAAGATAGTATATCCAGACGCATCCACTTTTGTTTCTACTGGTACTGGGTTACTCCACAGACTGTATGTGTACATGTGGGGTGCATACATCCTACACACAGTCTGGTCCAGCTCTCTGTCTAACTTGTACCTAAAATATCTGGCTTAACTGTAGTCTCTCTGAGTACCTTTTTTGGCTGCCTTTTGGTATGCATTGGCAGACTGTTCTCTATTATGGCTTGTAGTACCCCAGCCTGCTCTGATGCATTAAATGCAGCTTGCATATTTTTTTTATATAATATTTTATGGAATCTGCAGGATTGCTAAGAGGTAGTAAATACTTAAGTAAAGAGTAAACACACATGGCTTTCATGGAGTGCTTTCATGAAACTGTTATTATCTAATCTTTCAGATTTTAATGTTGTCAGTTGCACACATTGTGTTTTGGAGTCTGGCAGTGTGCACAGATTTTTCAATTATCCTATGCTGAGTAAATTATTAATTGCTTTTATTTTACCATCCATTATGGAATCATGTCCACCGCTGATGCACTGATGTTTTCATTTGGTGCGCTGCACTGTATGCAGAGTTCTTTTGGAATCCAGCCCAGTATAAAGGCAATCATTTTACAGTAATTCAAACCTACAGCAGAGTATATAAATTGTTAATAGTTAACATTGTTTGCCTTACTCTTCAACTGTTAATGCTTTGTTCTGTAACTGACACAATTGGTTTTGTACCCCATGTTGTGCCTAAAATGGTCCACCAGGATCAGAGCTCTACCTCTGTTAAAAATATAAATAAATAAAAAATAAGAAACACATTACAAGACTCAAAACAAGCAAGATATTCAGTCAGTGTATGAATGTAGGGTTGGGTTTCATATAAGGATTAAGGTGTTTACCTCACAGACACATGATATAGGATTTAATTCTAACCTCTTACTATTGGCTAGGCTTAAAATGGCCCTGCATGGCAATTAACCTAGTGGTCACCTATGAACCTATATTTTACCCTTTCAGCAAGGCAGTGGCAGGACAAAGTGTATATAAATCTAACTAAACTGAATACTATTTCTGACTTAAACAGTGAGAAACAACAACATATTTTGTTTATAATAGTCAAGGCAATCCCAGTAATAACATGCCGAGCCATTATCTGCGGACCTGTCTGTCTTCCTCCAGTGCTGGAAGATCAGCTCATTCCCTAATATTAGCATTTGACATCAAAGCCTAATTACAAAGGTCTTTAAAGTATCATTGACTTAAGACTTAGGAGAATTTGTTGCTACAGGGTTCATAGCCCATTGACTGAGGGTTGAACAAGTAAAGCTGACTGAACAACACACACCTGCCAGAACTACAAATAACACACAGTGATTCTTTTTTGTAGAGGTCAAACCACCCAACAGCTACATTTTTAGACTTTACTCTCCACACCCCCTTCATTGACTCCATGGTCACACAACAACAGGCAAAAGGGGAAATGCCCTGCTATGATGACATAAATGCTTGCAGTACTTTAATCTTGTAGTTCACCCGAGTGATGCAAAACATGAGAATTAGTGAATTTAGAGAGCTGAGATCATTAAGACTGTAATCCACAACTTTTTTTATCGGCTGGTAGATCTCCAATGTAAACTTCTGGAGAGATTGCTCTTAATTATCACAGCTTATCTTAATTATTTAACTGGTGTAGTATTTTGACTGCATTGATTGTTTGCAATTTTAATTGTCAGAATCCTTCAGACTGTTGTATTCCTAATTGTTTAATATCTGTAGCCACAGATGGATCCTGGTCAAATAGGGCCCTAGGCAGAGTAATGGACTGGGGCACCCCCAAACACGGCCACCGAAGTTCTCTCATACAAAATCCCCCCCCCCCCCCACTATAGCCATTCCAATGTCTCATTACTTGGCTTTTTCTCTCCAATTACAATAAATACAGTTCAAACATTTCAGTGTGCATATTGTTTTCTGCTTTACTTCGACAATGAGTACAGATATTTGGATTTAATTTAAGACTTTTATTTCCAATTTCATAGCACAAACACTGATAGACATTTGCTAAAGAAACAAATAGTCTCACAATGAAAACAGACTTAGCATTAAAACTTCTCTGCCCTTAAAACTCATATTCATTGAAACAGCAATGAAACCCACATTCAAAGAAAATGCATCTGGCCATTGGTGTATAAAGTTTACTTTTGGGCTATTTTCAAATCATAATACCCTTGCATACATGTTTATGACCATACAAACGTGTGAATTTTTTGATTCACCTTCCTGATTGTATTAAATTATATTCTTTGTATAATATAGCACCACTTGTTTGAGCATGATTTAAAATTGTAATTTTGACCATTTTTCCAGTAAGCAATGAAACAAAACATATGGACCAATAATACTGACAAAACTGCCCAATTTATTTCAACCATAAAAGGCCATTCAAACATCTGTCATTATGTCATTACAATTCACCAAGATCAGTCAATATACACAATTTCTGTAAAAGTAAAAGTCATCTGAATAATTTCACATTAAGGATATCTGTAACTAAAGAAGATGTTGCTGCTAACAAACATCATTATATTTCAGTGTTTCATCACCAAATTCAGTGCCTGCTGCCCTGTGGGGTGGGGGAGGTTAGCTGTCAATATTTCAATAGGAAATTGATGTCAAACTGATAACAGGTTCATAGTTTCTAGGCATTTCATCCACAAGAGGACATACGCAGGATTGCAGCATCCTACCCCCTTAAAATGCAATAGAGTATCAGCAATCCATTTGTCCCGATCCCCTTCAGTAACACACATCACACCAAATGGCATTTGACAACCATTATTAAATTTCCATAACATAGCTTTGATCACCAACTTTATTAATTACCACTATTCATGATATAATTGATTCTAAATACAGCATAACATCCTTGTAATGTTAATCAGGGAAGTTTGCCCCAGTAAGCAGCATACATGCCTCTACTCACTTAATTTACTTATGAAGCAGCATCCCATCTCACTTCAATGTTAATCAGGGCAGTGTACCTACTCACCCTGTCCAACAAGCAGGGTCCATACCTCTGCTCGCTTACTTTACTTACGAAGCAGCGTCCCAACTCACTTCATACACCATCCACTGAATTACTTTCCACCAAATAAGCACCATCCTTACATCAGCTTGCTTATCTATTCAGCAAGCTTCCTCCAACTACTCATTTCATTTCCCCAGATCCTTGAAATGAACATCCAGACATCAGAGGGGGAACAGAAGAGGGCAAGACTATCCCTCTTCTCCACCTACCCCCACTGATAAATAACCCTACTCCCCACCAACGAAAAGAGGGAGGGTGGGTAGCAAGTTCATGCCAAAATGTGATTGCTTAACCCAACTACACTAGACTAAACCTCTTAAACCCCCCCCCCATCATTATCTCATTTCCTCCCAACTATCCCTGCCTCCACTTAACCCTTTCATCTCCCCGGCCCACTTAACTCCCCCTAATATTAACCTAATCCCCTAAGAAGATGTCCCGGGACAACTTAGTTTGTTGCCAAACTTCATTTGTCCCGGTCCCCTTTAATAACATACATCACATCAAATGACATTTGATGACCTTTATTAAATTTCCATAACATAGCTATGATCACCAACTTTATTAATTACAACTATTCATGATATAATTGATTCTAAATACAGCATAACATCCTTGTAATGTTAATCAGGGCAGCGTACCTACTCACCCTGCAACAGTAAGCAGCATCCATACCTCTACTCACTTAATTTACTTATTAAGCAGCGTCCCATCTCACTTCAATGTTAATCAGGGCAGCGTACCTACTCACCCTGTCCAACAAGCAGGGTCCATACCTCTGCTCATTTACTTTACTTATGAAGCAGTGTCCTAACTCACTTCCTACACCATCAATTGAATTATCTTCCACCAAATAAGCACCATCCTTACCTCAGCTTGCTTATCTATTCAGCAAGCTTCCTCCAACTACTCATTTCCTTTCCCCAGATCCTTGAAATGAGCATCCAGACATCAGAGGGGGAACAGAAGAGGCCAAGCCTATCCCTCTTCTCCGTCAACCAGCCTGACCAGGCTGTTCCCCCTCCCTTCTATCCAAAATTATTCAATCCACTTCCCATAAAGGGAAGGGTCAAGCCAAACATCATTTGGTGTTCCCATCATCTGTAAAGCACCATAGAATCCCGTCATAAACTCCTTTGCAATGCCATCACTGAAACACACCTCAATGAAACTAAATAAAGTAGGTTTACTGTGACCCCATTATAACACCAGAACATCCACGCCAAGAGAACACATCCTTTTAGCCCACAGCCTTCAAAACTGAAATCATGGCTCAACCTAAATTTGACAGCCTATAACCACAACAAAACCACAAACTATAACCCCTTGAACTCAAGATGGCACCCAGTCAAACAACTAGTAGCAAGTCTCTCACCAAAACCCTGTTAACTGTAGCATATCACCTTAACCCACCCAAAAATCCTGTTAACCGTAGCATATCACCTTAACCCACCCACTACCCAGTTGTATATGAGCAATAACTCCATTACCGTAGGGAAAAGTCAAACTCCAACTTTTATATTCTATCTTAGCTGGAAAAATCAGCACCCCTTGACCTAGTTCCCGAAAACCTGCCTATGCTCAGCACCGAACTACTCTACATACCCAGCCATAAACACCCCCAATTCACTCATTACTGAACCATTCTTAACCCATGTTTGACCCTGGCCTTTCCCATGGAGCGCTCTTTCCTTATATTACCTATACCACTACACACACAGCTCAGACAACTAGATGAGTGAATGCAATAATCAGCTCTCACTAATTAAACAATGCTCTAACATGCCTTACTAAGGTGATTACTCAGACCCTCCTTGTGCCCCATTCAAGTGGCAAGAACCTCCATCCTATCAGCATCACCTTTCAAATCCCCTTTCCAAGCCACCGCATGATGCCTTCTGCATTTCAGCAATCTGCAGGGAAAAGAAAAAATGATAAATTCTATGTGCACACATGCCATAATTACTTAACATGGAGGCACTGACAAGGACCCCCGCCACCCCATCAAACCCTTACCTATGGGCAATGGCAGTGCTCCTTTTTACTATTAAATGCAAATGCCTAAAAGCAGGGACAACTTTCAGTGTTAATCTAACATACTAAATAGTTAATAGCACAAACTGTAAAACCAAATAACCTTGAGATCACAAACTCAAAAGCCTGTCCTTCTCTGACTAGCAGTGCAAATCCTCTAACAAAACTCAACAACTTTGAAATCCACTTACTTCCTTCAGTAAATGTTGCCCACTTGTGCTCCCCATGTGTAACCTCCTCGCTCACCACTGCTTCTATCATCTGCAAATTCACTGTGTATTGCCACAACTGGTACTTTGCACACCACCAGCTATAAAGAAAATGACAAAATGAAACCCTCTAATATGTAAAAAGAAGGCTCCACCTTATACCCACCGATTCCAAATTACAGCTGCAACGTTCCAAAACCCCATCTGCAAGAAAGAAAAATACATGTTAATCATCCAAAATACATAGCACACATTCTAAGAACTCTTCAAGGACAACCTATCCTGTCAGCCCAGGAAGGAATGTACCACTGCCACTCACATCTATGACAACCAACTCGCTCCTACCCCCTCCTTCTTATTAATTGCTTTGGTACTTGCGTATTAGTCATAGCCATGTTCCAGACAACCCCATATTAAAAGAGGTCAGGAGTCATCCACTTTAGGTAGGATTAAGAAGGACAGAAGTAGAAAATGAATCAAATTCAAGGCCAGTGGAGATGTATGGCCCCAGTCCCCAATGAGCAGAGGAGGAATGGATTCCACATGAGATCAAATCAGGATAAAACCATAAAGACTCAGGAGAGCAAAGGCACAAAATTAGGGACTCTTAAATCTGGACATCGCACAAAATCTGTACAGTTGAAAGGCATGTCTCAAAGTCCTAGATCCCAAATTCTAGTTAGCCACAAACAGAGGGACAACCCCTTAACCACTGCTCTGACAAACTCAATGTTGCTAAAATAATCACTGCTGTGAAGACTAAAATTTATGCAACTCAAAACCAATCGCTGTCTCCCAGCCTCAACCCTCTGTACCCAGTCATGTATTGTCAACTCACCCCATATCCAGCACTTGCTATGCTCCACTACCCCCAAACTGTCAGCAGTAGATTATTTACCTGTTTTTACCTTTTCTGTAAAAGTATGATGCTGTGCAATATTCCATTCTCTCAGAAAGCTTTCTACAGAATAACAGGTCTTGCATTAGCCTGAATTGTCTCAAGCGTATGAAGTCTAAAACTCAAATGACCGCCCTTACTGTGTAACTTTCATCCTTAACAAATTGCCACTGATTTGCCAGAAAAACACCACTACTGAAAACAGAGCCACACATAAAACAACCTCTGTACATACAGCAAAGTCTGTACAGTTGAGAGGTAAATCACTCACCCTCCCCCAACAGCTATCCTCACCACCGTGCCTGTGCAGAGGCAGTTGTTTTTACCAGTACCTCAAAGCCCGCGACATTATCAATAAACCAGACACTACCATAGTAAAATTAGGAGTCACTATCCAGAAGTCTGCACCACATTCCAACGCACCACATCACACAATCACAAAAGTCTGTGGAAGACACTATATAAGTCCCCCAGGAATTCCAGCCACTGAAAACCGGGCAACGCTACTCTAGCTAAGGAAACAGTTAGCAGTAATATAAAATCATGGTGGAACAGCAAATCTCTACCCTTTTCCCCACTTGACAATCAAAAGATGGGTCCTCCACCCCCTTGTGCATCAGCCCCTTACTGTTACCGCTTCCCTTATACCTTTACTATTCTCCTTTTTTTTTTAAAGTCCAAAGCGTCACAAGAAAACACCAAGGAATTCTGACCCAGCCAATTATTGCTCAGCTAACATTTCTTCAATTTCAGAACGCTGCAACTAAGCACCATTACTCATACAGCCTAATCCTACATGCTTTTTCCCCCATTTATATTTCTGCCCTTGAAGAAAACTATTAACCTTAATTTGCTGTGCTGTAAGTTTATACTTTTGTGACACCATAGTTAGAGACTGTTTAGAGAAAAGTTAAGTGATATATACTTGTGTAACCCATAAAAGTAAAGTGATCTGAGAGCTGCCAAACGCTGCTGACACCAATAATGGTCAGGTAACACACACCTGCACAGTGCGCACCAATAAGCCAAAAGCCTGCAAATCACTATAGGTTATTAACTGAGAGTCTGGCGGGTAGTCACTCAATAAGAGGCCACGAGCCAACAAATGTCCTTCAATGCTGAGGCAACTTCCAGGGATCCTGCATCCATTCAGATGCAACACCCATCTATAACCATACTATATTTATTGCTTGTATGTATGTAATATTTTCTCTCACGCAACCCATCCAAACCAAGATGTCTCCACTGTGCCCCACCCCCCATACTTCACAACCCCTTTTCTGCAAGACCGGAGGACAAACAACATTGGGAGTGATTTATATAGTGCCTTACAAGTTTAGAAAGGTGGTAGTGTAATAGAAAGCACCCCCAGCCGTGAATTCCCCACACAATTTGATGTAACTCCAGTGTCTATTCTTTATCAAAATTCATCCTTAGAAAATCACAAACTCTATAAGAACCTGTCTAAGTATGAGTTGAAGCCTGGGCATTCTGCAGAAATCTGTACAATTAATAGATATGCTGCCACTATCCTCCGACAATCACTCAATTCATGTGAGGCAACAATCACCAACTGGATCAAAGCCCATGAACACCATTCGCAGCTTCACTGAGGAATACAGCTAACAGCCCATACTTCCCCTCATGTGGGCATGTAACCTGCATCACTCCCCCATGATCACCATGCAAGAGAAGTCATCTGATCAATACCACTAGTGTAATAACTAAACAGCATGCATAAACCAGGAGGAAACCAGTGATATTGTTTTCCTCTGAACAGTCTTCCAACCAAAACAGCCTTGCAGCCCCAGCCCACCAGAGACCATTCTAAACATAATTTACAAACAGCAAGTTAACACTAAAATCCTCCAAACCAGAGATGTTCACAACAATCCTGAAAAACCAAATGGCAGTACCCTGCAGATGATCACCCAGCAAAACAGTCATTCCCAGTCTGCCAGAAAGCCAAGACCTATGAAGCAGGCCGAATCTATGAAGCAAACTTCTGGCCCCCTTTCCTCCCTTGTCTTCTTGGAATCAGTACAGTTGAGAGGTAGCCAAGAGGCAATGCAGACACCACAAATAGGGCCAGTGCCTCACAAGTCAACACACCAAGCTTGCCCACCATAATGGAGATCCAAACTCAAAACAATTGCATTATAAAGCATCTCTGAGAAACATTACGTCTTCTAGCATATCCACTCCACTACAAAAAAAACATCAGACAAAAGCAGTTAGAGTGATCCACACCACCAAGACACATAGCCAAACATGAAAGTGGTACAAAGGCCCAAGCTAAGGAACAATTTTAAATATCAACGCTTCATCTTCCCGTAACTGTAAACTACTTAAAACCAGGGACAGAACTCACTGAGTACTGCGACTGTCTTCCAGATCTAACTCCTTACACAGTAACTGCCACTTGAGAATTGAATAAGAGGACTGCCTTCAGAAAGAAGGCAAAATAGACACACAGGCAGTAATAAGTTAACTGTCCTTGAGCACTTAACAGATTTAAATGCGAAGCAGCAAGGAAACAGTGCTATCTACAGACTGCTTTCTCTTGCACATAAAGTACTCCAAGCCGTCGCCTAATGCATTACCTCAGGCAAGGCTCACTCTGAGCCTAAAGCCCGAGAAAAGAAATTTGATGCTGTCTCAACTGCCGCAATTGCTGACATTCCACACAATGTCCTCAACGAATGCTAATGCCAACCACCAACCTCTGATAAGTAAGATGACCAGGTAAACAGAATCTACAAATCCCAAAAGCAAATAATTTACTGCATAGCTAACGATTAAATCAAAACACGGAGCAGCTAAACGTCCAAACCCCACCGCAGGCTGTACCCTGCACATATACTACCACAAGTTAACAGCAGGACTGACCACCACCACTTAAATCATTGCAAACCTAAAGCCCATGATTTTTTTTTAAACTGACAAGGTGACCACCCCACCCACCTATCCTCTCCACAACTGGTGACCACCTGCCCAAAACCCATGGGATCAAGCTACGGATCTCTAACCCCCGGCCTGGAATTCACAATCCCTAAAGAGAAAGAAAATAAATAACTAAATAAAGCATAGCAAAGACCATCTGCCATCAACCAATACCTTGAGGCCTACCTTCCTCATCTTACCCCTACAGGTCGTCATGGGCGTACCCTGCCTTAGCAAGTTCATGCAAAAATGTGATTGCTTAACCCAGCTACACTAGACTAAACCTCTTAAACCCCTCCCCATCATTATGTAATTTCCTCCCAACTATCCCTGCCTCCACTTAACCCTTTCATCTCTTCAGCCCACTTAACTCCCCCTAGTATTAACCTAATCCCCTAAGAAGATGTCCAGGTACAACTTAGTTTGTTGCCAAATTTCATTTACATGCTGTGAGAGTAGAAACCACAGCCTTTGAAATCAAAAGCAAATATTTTACCTTTTGTGCTAGTAACACTGCTTTTCAATGTTATAGCACAATAATGATAGCATTTACTAAACAAAACAGTTGCACATTGTAAACATACTTAGCATGAGCAGCAGTAAACTTCTCTTCATGTGCAGCTCACAGTTCCTTGAAAAATACACCTGAAACTCAATTCCTTGAAAATACACCTGAAACAATTATTTTAAAATGCACCTGAAACTCAGTTCCTTGGAAATGCACCTGAAAACATAATTTTTTAGCAGCTTGGTAGTTGCGGTAGATGATGCAGGCTTTTGTTTCCTGTAAACAAGGAACAGAGTTTTAGCTAGAGGAAATTACTAAACACATGATACTCCTAACTAGGGCACTACACACACGCACACACGCACACACACACACATGCACACACGCACACACACACGCACACACGCACACACACACACACACACACACACACACACACACACACACACACACACACACACACACACACACACACACGCGCACACACCACCTCTTTGTCTGTTGAAGCAGGAATGTCTTCTATTTAAATTCCACACATGGAATGGAAGATATAAATAAACAAAAAACAGGTGTGTGCGACAATACATTTACAATGCAACAGGTGTTGTGACCGTATGCAGAGGGTGTTCTTAAAGACGAATGCCCTTAAAACATTTTTTTTTAATTAAAAAAGAAATGAATGTGACAGCCCATGGCCAGAGGCCCCACCCAAACAGCAGGGCCCCCTCCCTGCCAGTGGGCCCTATGTGACTGCCTTGGCTGTCTAGTGTTGGATCTGGCTCTGTCTATAGCCCAGACTTAGCTGTATCCACTTACTTTATCTGCTGGGCATTTTAGCATGTTGCTATTAAAGTGAGAACTACCTTAATGGCTGTTTAAGACAAATATTCCACTTAAACTTCTTTTGGATCTTAACCCTTTCTCAACTCAGTTTTTAAGTAGCAACTTAGCAAACTGAATGCAAACCCATTTGTTGTAAGATGGGTTGCCAACTGGCTCACAAACTGGACACATGCCATAAAAGTGGGTGATTCCACATCAACCAGAAGACCTGATATCAGTGGAGTGCCTCAGGGGTCAGTGCTGGCCCCCCTACTGCTTGGTATATACTTCTCAGAAGTTCAGGTCAAAACTAAGGGGTTGTGGCTGACCAAGTTTGCAGATGACTGCACAGTAGGTGCAATCACTGAATCCCCAAAGGATGTCAGTGTACTCCAGGAGGGTTTCATGCAGACCAATGACTGGTGTATTAGTCAAGGTCTGAACCTGAATCCAAAGAAGTGCATCATCATTTAATTCTGCACAAACAATGTCTAGTCACACTATCAAATCAACAACAATACCCTAAGTACCCATGAAATGGCAGAGGACCTGAGATCACAACTTGACTGCAGCCTTAACTTCTACCACCATGTATCTACTGTAGTAAGGAAAGCTTTCTACATAGCACACTTGATTAGTAAAGACATTGCTTCGAGAGCAAAAGAAGTTTTAACCCCCTCTATACCTGGCCCATAATTGAGTATAATGCCCCATTTGGCATGTACTGTACTAAGCACTTGCAGTAATTTGAGAGAACTCAGAAATTTCTAACAAAGAAAATCAAAAGGCTCCAGCATGTGCCTTACACAGACAGACTAAATTCCCTGTGAATGTACTCCATATCATATAGACTTCTTAGGCAGACTTATGCCTGGCCTACAGAGCAATCCAAGACCCAAACCTAATGAACTTGCTGCATATCCATAAATCAAACGGGACTATGGCTACCCATTCCAGGGACTTAAATATGGTCTGCGACTTAAATAGGACAAGTGAGACAGATTTATCTCCCAGCAACTGCTGTGTCTTTGGAACAGGATACCAATTCATGTGAAACAGCATACACTGTTCAAGAGGAACCTGGACAAGTGGATGGGGCACCATAGATTCTTACCAGGGATAGTGTCCACAACCCTCCTGGACATGGGCAGTCATCTCTAAATGCAATCTTAAGTATTGACTAGCATTTCTATGGTATTACATTGGGAAGAAATGGCTAGGCTTAAACTGACCCCTGGGTTGATAGCCTAGTAATCTCCTATGATCCTATGCATTCATTCTGCATGAAGACATCTAAGAAGAAATGTGTCAGCAGCAAAGCCATCAGCATTGCTTTTTTTTTTCAAACAATGTTGTGTTTCTTCTGCCCAATTAACATTTTGCAGTTAATGCAGTTCACATGTATGGTGCAGTTTGATCATGTGCATATGACCCCTCTTAAATTTATAACCATTGTACATTAGCTTATACATATTACGGAGGCCCAACTTGACACTTAAACATTGTTTGCTTTTTTGAAAGTTTTAACAGCCTTTATCATACATTTGACTCCATTCCAAGCCTTGTTATGATCATACAATGTTATTTTATTTTATCATATGCAGAATGATTTTTTAATTATCATCCCGAATATATCTGGACTGATGAATTTCCAGATCCTACTGTGTGGCTCAGGTATAATCCTTGCTGCCCCTCCGCCAATTCACAAACTATTGCTTTTATTGCATTTTCTTAGTAAAAGAACAAATAGCCAACACTCTACTGGAGTATTCATCTTTTAATGTGTAAAAAACACAAGAAATAGACCGGTTTTGGTCCAAAGGCCTTTTTCAATGTAAAACACAATCAGTAAATGCATCACATTATATATCAAAGATATAATAGAATAATTAAGCCCAATAAAACAATTATTACAAATGTCCATTGAGACCGGTTGAAAACAATTCTCCCAGCTTTATAATCCAAGACTTTACTTTTTTATTTAACAATTTGTGCCAACCAGTTGTCATTGATCTATGTCTCAAAATTCCATCAATGACAATAAATTTAAAGGTAGCTGTCTTATGAATAATGGTATGCTTATATAAAGCATTAGCTGAATACTTATTTTTGATACTACTAAGATGTTCTGAAATGGGCAATTTTAGGGGTCTGGAGGTCTGGCTGTGCAAGAACAAGTTGCCAGATATATAACCCAATCACTATTACAGTTGCCAAACACTTTTATAGAAAAAATCTTTCAGGTATTTTTGCTTGAAAACTCCTTCGTTTGGCAAATAAATTTACAGAAAGAACATTGGTCACAAGGGTGGCACCCCACCACTTGTGCACCATCTATAGTAGTTTGTACTAAGTGTGTTAAAGGCACAAAATGTTTATAATGACTGAAATAGCTATTCAAGGTTTTACCCCTACGAAAAGAAAATGAACATCTATGATCTAATAGTTCACATAATCTATCATCTGTCAAAAGAATGTCCCAATGCTGTTGTACCAAATCTAGAAATCTATGAGTGTTTCTGCCATAAGTGGTAGTGAATCTAATTTTATTATCTGAATGAAGACCATGATTTTTATATTTAAGAAGCTCACTTGAAAGTAGTCTTAAACTATGCTACCAGAGTATTGAATGTGATAATGAAATTAGTGGCTTCAAGTTTAAAAAATCAACATGTGTTCCACCTATGAATAAAAAAGTGGAGCTATTTCAAAAATGTGTACTTAAGGAGCTACATTTTGGTCTTAATGATGAACAATATGTTTCTCCTTTAAATTTATCTACAGAGAAAATGAATGCCTTAACACAATTGAAAAATAATAAAAATATTATTATTGTTTGAGCTGATAAAGGTGAAGCAACAGTTGTGATGGATAAATCATTATATGTTGCAGAAGCACATAATCAGTTACAAGATGCTAGATTTTATATTTGTATGCCCTATGATCCCACATTTAATTTAAAAAAAGAAATTGATGCTTTTTTAGAGTCAGCTGTTAGTGAAGGTGTTATAGATAAATGTACTCTTTCATTTGAAAGTCAAGGATCCATCTTCTCAGTATTTCTAGCTACTTCCTAAAATTCACAAGGACATCAAAACCCCCCTGGAAGACCTATAGTTTCTGGTAAAGGCTCCCTCACTGAACCTTTGTCTGCCTGCCTTACCAGGTATTTAAAGCCATTGTTATTTGGAGTCAGAGCCAGGATACAGGACACTACTGAACTTTTGAACATCATTTCTGATGCCCAATTAGAGTCCA
Organism: Protopterus annectens; assembly: GCF_019279795.1. Lineage (NCBI taxonomy): Eukaryota > Metazoa > Chordata > Ceratodontiformes > Protopteridae > Protopterus > Protopterus annectens. The sequence goes on from NC_056727.1 coordinate 1,052,533,031, forward strand.
GTTGGTTACTGTGTACATTGGACATTACGTCCCTTTATACCAGTATTCCTCATTGGGCAGGTTTATGTGCCCTAGAATACTGGCTTGATAGAATGTCCTTGTATAGCCCCGGCCTTGATACATTTCTTTTATGTTTGGCTGAGTATGTGTTATCTAAAAATGTATTTTTCTTCAATACTAAATGCTTTTTGCAGCTGAGAGGGACAGCTATTTGTGCATCTTTTGCACCCATATATGCAGACCTCTTTTGTGGGTTATCTTGAGCAGATAATTATATATGATGCAAATCATAACATTTTTCTTGGAGAAATTAAAATCTGGCAGAGATTTCTGGATGACTGCTGGATGGTGTGGAAGTCGGACGTTGTATATTTACAGGAATTCATCCAATATTTGAATGAAAATAAATGGGGTATTAGATTTACAATTAATTATGATGTTTCTTCCATCTCTTTTTTTGGATGTTACTGTATCCAAACAATCTGATGGTACTTTGTCTAGTACATTGTATAGAAAACCCCATCATTCAAATACATTACTACAAGCCTCCAGTGTCATACAAAACATATTACAGCCAATATCCCCAAATCACAGTTTCTGAGAATACATAGAATTTGCTCAAATACTAAAGATTATATACAATTTGATAAAGATTTAATAAACTGTTTTGGTGAATGTGGTTATTCACTGGCTAAGGTAAGACAGACTAGTAGGGAAGTACAATTACTTTCCATAAGTGAGCTTCTTAAATATAAAAATCATGGTCTTCATTCAGATAATAAAATTAGATTCACTACCACCTATGGCAGAAACACTCATAGATTTCTAAATTTGGTACAACAATATTGGAACATTCTTTTGACAGATGATAGATTATGTGAACTATTAGATCATAGATGTTCATTTTCTTTTTGTAAGGGTAAAACCTTGAATAGCTATTTCAGTCATTATAAACATTTTGTGCCTTTAACATACTTCGTGCAAACTACTATAGATGGTGCACAAGTGGTGGGGTGCCACACTTGTGGCCATTGCTCTTTCTGTAACTTTATTTGTCAAACGAAGGAGTTTTCAAGCAAAAATACCTCAAAGGTTTTTTTCCATAAAAGTGTTTGGTAACTGTAATAGTGATTGAGCTATGTATCTGGTAACTTGTTCTTACACAGCCTTTTATGTTGGCCAAACCTCCAGACCCCTAAAATTGCGCATTTCAGAACATCTTAGTAGTATCAGAAATAAGTATTCAGCTAATGCTTTATATAAGCATACCATTATTCATAAGACAGCTACCTTTAAATTTATTCTCATTGATAGAATTTTGGGACATAGCTCAATCAAAACTGGTTGGCACAAATTGTTAAATAAGAAAGAAACTCTTGGATTATAAAGCTTGGATGATTGTTTTCACCTAGTCTCAATGAACATTTGTAATAATTGTTTTATTGGGCTTAATTATTCTATAACATTTTTGATATATAATGTGATGCATTTACTGATTGTGTTTTATATTGAAAAAGGCCTTTGGGCTGAAACCGGTCTGTTTCTTGTGTTTTTTTACACATTAAAACATTTATGCTCCAGTAGAGTGCTGGCTATTTGTTCTTTTGCATTTTGGTTTTTGAGCCTGGGCACCTGCCATCCTTGCAGCGGTTTTGGTGTAGGAATTCACATAGTAAAGGCATAACTATAAGTATATAAATGCGCTTACTTACAACGTCTCATTTGACTTCAGCTCATGGTAGTCTGGCATCACTCAGTGGTGGCTCGTGATATTGGAATGCAACCCCCCCCCCAGCTGTGAACCACAATGGTAAACTCCTGAAATGCATACAAGCGTGCTTAAAAAGTTGAATCCTGACTGCTATTTTACCAGTCCGGATTCAGGAAGAAAGCAGCAGTCTGCAGATGCCCCAGAAGTCTATGCAGTGCTAACCGCATAGACTGGAAGGGGATTGGACTGCAAGGTCTGCCTTCAGTTTCACAACGAGACCAGGAACAGGAATCAGGAAACTGGAACTCTGCATTCCACCAAATGCAAAGAAGCAGACAAGATAAATTGTGCATTCCAGATGAAACAGGGAGGAATTTACTTGCATTCCATATTATTTATAAACAGAGAGGATTTACTTACTTAGGTAAGTATTGATTATTTAGAAACAACATTCTGAATGAAACAGGGAGGATTTTACTGTGTGTGTGCATGTGTGTGTGTGTGTGTGTGTGTGTGTGTGTGTGTGTGTGTGTGTGTGTGTGTGTGTGTGTGTGTGTGTGTGTGTGTGTGTGTTGGTGGTGGTTAGAGAATACCTCAGGCTTGAACCCTGTACATTGGATGCAGATAGCAACAGCCGGAATTCCCTACCGTTCACCATTTGTGGAAGTTTTGCAGATATATGCCTCATATTTTTCTTCTGTTCTATTCCTCAAAAAATATGTGGTTTCTGAATTTTTGATTCCTTAAATAGTTAATGGTGCAGCGGTAGCATTGTTGCCTCACAGCTAGAGGTTCACTGGTTTGATTCTTGGCTGGGGTGCCTTCTGTGCGGAGTCTGCATGTTCTTCCTGTGTTTGTGTGGGTTTCCTGTGGTGTCTTCCCATGTTACAAAGACATGTGTCTGCAGTATTTCTCCACGGGCTTCTGCTAAAAATTTTCTTTTGTTCCAAATCAGAGTTTCTTGGTTAACAAATGTTAAATAAATAAAACTGACAGGCATTTGAATTTCAGACTTCATATTCTTCAGAAAGTACATGGTAGCACAAAACCTTTTATTCTAGCAATTTTCTAAGTTTATAAGATGAATATTTGAAATTTGTTCCTAGTTTTGGGACTGTATTCCCCCATTATTGGCTTTGTCCAGGTTTTTTGTGCTAAGGTTGAGAGCTATGGTGAGAAATGAATTTGCTGAATATGTATTCCTCCATTACTGGCTTTGTCCAGGTATTTTGTGCTAAGAGGTTGACAGCTATGGTGAGAACTGAATTCACTAAATAGTAGCCATTTAAGTTTCAATCTTCCTTTCTTCCACAAAACAGCTGATTTGGCAAAGTGGTATGTCACTCTGATTGTTTTGCACAGGGTCCTGGGTTCAAGACTTGGCAGTGAAATGTATGGTAGTAACAGCATTTTATTCTAGCAACTTACCAAGTTTATACAAACAATGTTTAAAATGTGTTCCTGGTTTTTGGGCTTTTGTCCCCCCTCAATACATTTTCACTTTTTCCATCTTTCTTGTGCTGTAAAGTTGAGAGATACAGCTGAGTGTCGAGTAGATTTTACAAGGAGCTGAGAGCTGCAGGGGAAGAGAAGTTTAGTGCTTCTTATGCTGAATCTGCTTGCATTGTGAATAGCACAACAGGTAGTGTACTTCCTTTTGATGAAAAAGGCTGTGGGTTCAACTCCCACAGTATGTAGATCCATTGCTGATATTGTGCTGTAAACGGGGTGGATGCTGCCGTCTTAAGAATGTCCTCTTTGGCGAAGATACCTAGTAACTATGAACCTGTCAGTTATAGGTTTGCCATCCATTCCCTATTGCAATATTACTAACTTATCATTTTTTTTAATGTAATATAGGCAATTTATTCCTCAAGGGCAACAGGCACTTTCTTTGTAGATGAAACAATGAAATATAACGTTGTTTGCTAGCAGCAATCTCTTCATTAGTTACAGATCTTTTTAATGTGTAATTATTTAGATGACTTTTATTTCTGCAGAGATTGTGCATATTTACTGATACTGGTGGATTGTAGAAGTTTGAGTAGACTTTTATGATGGAAATGTTCTCAATTGGGCAGTTTTGTCATTATTAGTGCATGCATTTTGTTTCATTGTTTACTGGAAAAATGTTCAAAACAATACATTTAAAACACCCCCTAATAACTGTACTGTATTATACAAGGAATATAATTTAATACAACCAGGAAGGTGCATCACAGAACACATGTATGTTTTGTGTGCAAGGGGCCTATCATTTGAAAATAGCCCAAAGTTAATTTTATCTGCCACTAGCCAAATGTATTTTCTTTGAATGTGGGTTCCAATGCTGTTTCAATGAATGTGAGTTTTAAGAGCAGAGAAGTTTTAATGCTAAGTCTTTTTCATTGGGAGACTGCATTGTTTTCTTTAGCAGATGTCTTAGTGTTTGTGCTGTAAAATGCAAAATAAAACTTTCAAATTAATTCATTGTAGAAGTAAAGCAGTATGCGCATTAGTGCTTATGGTAAATGGGGCAAAAGAGCCAACTTATGGGACATTGGAATGGCTGCAGGGGGGAGGCTCCATTCAACCATGATTTTGTGAGGGGGAAGGGCAGCAAACTCAAAGACAGTTCTGGCTGAACTATACCTCTCAACTGCCCAGATGTTCACAGAATGAATAGATTTTTGCTTCTTAGTTTTGGTTTGTTTTCCATAAAATGTGTGGTTTTCTGGCAAATCATTTAGGAATTAAGTCACTAAATAATGACAGACATTGTGTTTCAGACTTCATAACCTTCAGAAAAATGCATGCTAAAGCAAGACCTGTTATTCAATCAACTGTCTCAGTTTGTACAAGAGCAATTTTTAGCACTGTTTGTATGTTCCCCCAATATATTTGGCCTGGTCCAGATTTCCTGCATAACAGGTTGATAGGTTTGTTTGTTTGTTTTGTCTTTCGGCTTTTCCCGGTTAGGGGTCGCCACAGCGGAACTCTGGTCCGCTAAGGATTGGCAGTTGATTTTTACGTGCTGAGTTGCCAGCCCTAACGCACAACCTTCAAAGGAGGTACGCCCATTCACGCATGTCTCCACAGAAGACGCTCTCGCTGAGAATCGAACGGGACAATGTCTTGCTGAGAGGACAGGTTGATAGGTACATGCAAATAAATTGCTTCATAGAATTAGGCATATCCAAACCTCTCAACTGTCCTCGATTTTGGCTCAAAATGCTGCTCTTTCCCTAATAATCCCTCCGCAAAATGGCAATTTTGGAAGAAAATGTGGAGGGCTTACAATTAATAAATAACTGTAATAATCAGAGTTATAGATTACTTTTATTTCAGAAATGCATGTAGATTCTTTTATTTTGTCAGCTGCTCAAGTTAGCAGTACTAATATTAAAGAAGTATTCCTTCTTTGACAGGTTCCCAGCTGCATTGTGTGGCTATATTTTATATTTTTGCATCACATTTTTGGGCCATTTGTCATAAAATTGTAGTTTTCTGGCAAATTAGTGCCAAATCATTAAAGACTGAAGTTAGAAAATAATGACAGACATTTGAGTTTTAGATTTCATACCCTTCAGAAAATCAATACTAATACAAGACCTACTATTCTATTATCTTTCTAGGTTTATAAGATCAATATTTAAACATCGTCCTTATTTTTGGGCTTTGTCCAACTTTTATGTATAGCTTTGTCCAGATTTCTTGCTCTGATGTTGAGAGGTTTGACAAACATGTCAGGGCCATCACAGTCAGCCAGAGACATTTCAAATTGTGACATACTTGTTGTACCCCACTCCCCCATGTAGTGACTCTGGATGTGTCCAAGCAAGGCAAGGACTAGTTGTGACATACTTGTTGTACCCCACTCCCCCATGTAGTCACTCTGGATGTGTCCAAGCAAGGCGAGGAGCAGTTATGCAGTGTAAGTGTGCAGAGTATCCCCCCATCTAAGGTAGACACAAGTACTACAGTGGCTTTTCATCCATCCTTGATTTTGCAGAATGTTCTGGTTTCGGTCATATTTTTATACTGTTGATTTATGCTTATTATAATTCAGAAAGTGCCTGTTGCTTTGTGTTTAAGTAGCAGTGCTTTCATGACCATCAGGTAAGCTTGTCTGAGATTGTAAGATGCATGCAAGCTTCAATAAGCATACTGTTAAAGAATTGCCAACATTGAAAGCCTTTCTGTTGTTGCCATGTAGAGACTACTTACATAACTAGATAACGTATAAGCCTTGGGTATTGAAATGCATATGACAGTATTTGTAATAAAGGACAGGATTACATTATTTTAAGAAACTCATTACATTTTGGGAGACTTGCAGTCATATTTGCAGGCTTTACCTGTATACTAAAAGGAATGCCAATCTATCATGTGTGGTCCATACACTGTGCAGTAATCCTTTAAGCAATGTATCTTGAGCTTGTTTCTTGTTTGCTTTTCATTTTTTACTTTGATCATGTTTTCCCCATGAAACAAGTAGATAGTTGTTGTCAGGCAGCAGGTCTGTTTTTGAATAAGAAACAATTTTACAAATGGGGGTATCAGAGAGATTGCTATTTTCAGCATGTTACTTGGTACTTTAATAAAGCTGAATATAAATTATAATTAGAACTGCAGTGCAAGGAGAAGTAGTTTAAGTTGAGTGCTGGTTGTTTTTCATATACTTGAGTTTGACTGGCATTCCAGTAATGTATTTAAAAAGTAATTTATTTTTTCATGCCTCACAACCTTTTTGTTTCCATCTAGACATTAAGTAAGCTGTCATGCAGCCAATGCATTTAAATATTTTTTTCTTCTACACTTCATTTTGTCTTGATTGGACTCTCATAATGATGGTTTGGCACCCAGGGCAGCTTATTTAATTAAAGTTCCAGGTTTTGTGGTTTTGAGCATAGCCCCTCCCCTTTATATATGGCCGCAACCCTTCCCATTGACCCCACACAATCAGCTGTCTGCTGCAGCCTCCCTTTGATTTGAAGTCATCAGCCACCACTGGCATCACTGTGTTGTTTCTTGCATTATGCACTCCCATCTTGGACAGAATAGCCTTTGCCCATTCTATTTATCCTACATTTTTACTTCTTTCTGTGGACACAACACTTTTGATGACTTATTATTATGATCTCTTAATAATTGCTTTAATTGAACATAGACCAAAATATAAACAGTAACAACATATACACTGGAAAAAAGGTTGCAGACAAGTTCCCTTCAGTTGCCTATTTTTACCATTCATTTCCTCCTTGACTGCAGCATAGTTATTTACCCTATTGTACTTCAGCTCTTTCTTTTCTATCCCCTACATCTTGGTACACTGGGCCTGTGTTATTTTATTCTCCATCTATGCTTCTTTTTGTTATTTTACCATCTCATACTCCTACTTCTTAATGATGTTCTTCCTACTTGTATCACTACCTCTCTTTCTTTCCATTTTCTCTCCTCTTTCATTAGCCTCCTGGCCTCTGCTTATTACTTTTTTCTCTATTTTGCCATGTTCTTGTAATGGCTATTATAAGAAGTGTAAGTAGTACCTTACCGTGCCTGGCAGTTTGATACATGGGTTCCAGTTCAGAAAAAAAAATAGCCTCATTACACTTTTTTCTCCTGTCCTCCCACCTTTTTTTTTTTGACTAAGTATTTCAGTTCTTGTGTAAATTCCTTCAGAGATTCACATTCTCCTAATATACGCACCCAGTTTCCACTTTTCCCATTTTTGCATATCAGTCAAATTGCATCCTGTACAAGGTACATCTTGCTTAATCTGCTTGGTGTGTAAAAGTATTTATGGAGACATTTCCATGCAAATATGCAACGGTGTTTGACAATGTTGCTTGTTTTAGTGCTCAGCAGATATCCTACCACTGTTGATCCAGTAATCACATATTTAATAGTGTGTTCCATTCTTCTTTTAGGTTTTGGGCTTGTTCTGCTCTTATAACCACTAGGGTTGTAACCCCCCCATGAGTATCTTGTTTGTGGCATTTTCTGTTCTGGTGTCTATTAACATCTTCATTAACTGTGGCCTCTTGTCTACCTCCTTTTGCTCAGTATTTTACTTCTTCTATAAAGTTAGACCCTTATATATAGTAGTTCACATTAGTCTGCAACTCAGCCTCCACCCTTGCTTCTTCCCAGACTTTTATTATATTCCCCTTTGCGTTTGCTTCCAAAATCTTAGCTTTTATCTGGTCTCCCCATTTCAGTACTACATCTTCCTTTTTCCTACAGTTATCTTTTTCACTGTTACTTCCATCCACCTCTATAACTTCTGTTTTTTTTCACTATTTTCTATATTCTTCCATGTCTATAGCTCACAAGTACTTGGTGCTGCTCTGTCTTAGTGCCTGTTTCTATAGTCCCACTCTTATTTAATCTTCTTCCTATTCATCTTGCCTAACTTTTATTTCTTTCCATTTTGAAAAGTACTTTTGGTTTTGCTTAATGTAGCTCAGTCTTATCTATTTGGCCTCAAATTATCTTTCTTAAGTCTGAAACAGTCTTCCCTTGTTTTGGAAGCATCATCCCTTCCCAGCTTACTCAGGGTTATTTGCCTTGCCAAATAAAGTTAATCTTTTTCTTTATCGTATCTCAAATACTTCTTCTTTATTTATTTACTTATTATTTGTTATCCAGCTAGTAGCCTCTTTTCAAGGGAGACTCTGAGGTGGTATTTAAGGGGAAATTTTTCCAGGGCATCAGGGGAACGTCCCCTACTCATTATGGTACCTGTAGTCTGTAAGTCTGATAAGTGCATGTGTGTGTTTACATTCCGTTCCCTGTGTAATGGTGAATGGGAAAACTGTGGAGTATGGCAGCTAGTAAGACAGGAGTCAAGGTGAAAGCTGGTTCTATAGAGGAGTTCAATAATAGTTTGAAGAGATTTTTGGAACAGAAGAAAATGGCAGAGGGTGTTGTAGAGTATTCAGAAGAGCTATTCCAGAGGGAGCTTTTTAATCATTTGAGGGGAGATGAGCAATCACAAACAGACGTTGTGGTTACAACTCTCCAGTTGGGAAAGTTGCAGGATGATTTATTGGTGGATTTGATGGAGGAAAATGAAACAAATAGTAGATAAGAGTTATCATGGGGAAAAATTATGGAAAAGATCCATAAAAAGGAGGTGGAAGAAATAAAAAGGAAAACATTCATAGAAGCAGTAAAGGAGAAGAGAGAAGGAAAAATAATATGAAGGTGGAATAAACATGAAGTTAGAAGTATGTTGTACATTTAGAAAGGAAAGAAGATAAGGTGATGGACAGGTATGAAATATGGACCACGGTGATTGTGCCTTTAGGAATAACGGCATACGAGGTAAAAGCATTAATTTTGCTAAAAAGGGGGACATATTGTGACATTTTTTGAGACTGGTGTGAGACTAGACATTTTTTTAAGAGAATGCAATGAAAAAAAATATATATATCCATGGGATAAGTATATTTTTAAGACTTTTTATCATGAAACACAAAAGAAAGTGCATATTCAGTTTTGAACCAACACTGACAGAGAAACTGTCAAAAAACATATATTAAGGAACTTTTGTTGAGAGGTTAAAAGTATTTCAAAAGTATTGGATAACAGAGACTTATGGCTTGTGGGTTGGGATCATAATGTTATACTGAAAATAGAAAATTATAGAATTATACATATTCCAAGTATGATTAATGTCGAAGGAAATATAGCTATTATAAAATATTGTGGCAACTGAAAACATATTTTTTGTGTAAAAAAGGACATTTTCTGTGTAATTGTGATAAAATTAAATATTTAATACATGGGAGATATGACCATGATGCAAATAATGTGAAATGTAATGTTATAAATGTAAACAGACAAGGTATTTATGGGTGGATTGTAAAAAAAGGACAAAAAGAAAACATGTTTAGAGGAAAATGTAAATGGTATTGTAAGGAACAAGGAATTAAAACCACAGAGAGAAGAATAGGATGATTGTATAAAAAGAATCACGTAATGATATACATTATTCAGAAAAAAAAAAGAAAAGAAAGCAAATTATAAATTGAGTCAGAATTTAGTGATGAGGACATTATTGACTGGAAGGAAGTCAAAAAGAAAAACTCTGTTGGAAAAGGAATGAAGGATAGAAAAAATCAAGGATTACGACTAAAAGTAAAAGATAAAGGAAATGGATGAAAACATAATCTCATATAGATTAAGAAGAAGAGAAGCAAATGATCTTAGAATTTTAGTACTTTATGTGAACAGTATAAAAGTTTAGTATGAAAAATTGGAATGTTAGAGTGGTGTAATAAATGTGAAGTAGATATTATAATATTAAGAGATGTTAGCGTTTAACAAAGGAAGAAAAGTTGCAAGCAGAAAACTTATGAAGAAGTGGTATAATTTGGAATTTGGGAAAAGAAACATGTTCAGGAATTGCAGTATTATATAGTACATCAATTTCAATATTAGATTTTTCTTTAGTAAGATTAGAACAATTAGTAGTAGTAGACTTATGATAGGAAAATAAAATGCATAGAATTACAGCAGTATATGAATATGTATAATATAAAGAGGTCATTTAAAGATGTATTAGACTATATAATAGTAAATATGGATATTATAATTACAGGTAATTTTAATTGTGATTTAAGTATTAACAAGGAAAAAAGACAAGAAAGCAATGAGAGGCATTGTGAAATGTGAACATTTGGTATTAGGGAATATAAACGCAAGTACATACAGAAGATGAAAAGTTAAAACAGAGACTGATTCTTTTTTAGTTTCTAAAAGTATAAACATAATTATAGAAAAGCAGCAAAAATGGTTTTCAGATCACATGACAATATGGATAGAAACAGAAGAAAATAAACATATAAAAAGCAAAAGTATTGGTAGTAGGCATAAATAAATCATTTGATATGATAGGCCATTATATATTATGGAAAATAATGGAAGGATATAATTTTATCAGATACAAAATGTAATTAAATCATTGCAGAAAAATAGTAAAATAAGAGTTTTGATAAATGGTTGGTTAAGTGAAAAGATAAATGAACAGGGGTTCAAAACAAGGATAACCAATAAGTAGTAGTTTATTTGCAATAGTTATGAATTTGGCTAGTAAAGAAAACAAATGAAAAAAATGAAAAAAAAACACACTACATACAGAGCACTCGTATTGAATATTCAGTTATTATATCTTACATGGATGACATTAGTCGTATGACTAAGGAAAGTAAAATGATAGAAGAAGTAAATTTAAGTGCAAATAATAGTTTACAAAAATATTAAACAGACAAAAAGGTAAGGATTTGACTCAGTAGAGAAGCTGAAAGGAATTCAATTCAGAATTAAATGAAATATCGGTATTGGGAACACAATTTGGCACATTGAGTGTTTTTATGGAACACTGGTTGAAAATTTTACAAGGATTAAGAAAAATAACATTATATGGAGTAGATATACATTATCTTATAGGAACAAAATGCACTGATCAACTCTATATGAATGGAAAAAAATAGGATATGTGGCTAGTATGTGTATGATGCCAAAAGATTTGGAACAACAGTTTACTGGACTGATATTTAGATGTATTTAGATGTCTAGATTAAATACAATTAAAAAAGGAGTATTATATATGGATGAAGACAAGGAAGTTTGGGTTTTTTAAGTCTACAGTATATGGACCATCATATAATAGATATGGCGCTAAGATGGATAAATGGAAAAGAAAGTAATTTGGTAACAAGATTATTTAAGATAAAATATGATAGAGAATGCATTTAATAACATCGAATGAGAGGGAAAGATAATGGAGAAATGAAGAAATAAAAATGTACAAAGAAAAAAATAAAAATATGGAAGTTAATTATAGATAAAGTAGAAAAAAGTAGGAAATTGTGCAAAATCAATTGTGTAAGCCCATGGGGAGACCTGACAGAAGAAAAAATAAAATCTGTAAAACAAATAAATAAATGCATGAAAAATGTGGAATGCCAAGATTTTTTATGGAGATTAGACATCAATAAACTGCTGGTAAAGCAACATTTGACTTATAAAAAAAATCACAGAAGGAGACTATTGTGCCACCAAAACAGTAACAAAAAATGCAGCAAGGCACAAAAAACACAAGTAGAGCTAGGAGCGAAGTTTCCTCAAAGAAATAAAACTTTAATACAATTAACAGTGGCAAACCACAGTACAGTTTCATCTCAGATTCAACAGACTTCATCAGATACATCCTTCCATCACATTCTACTTCCTATAAATACCTACTATTTAATAAGTCAAACAATCTAATAATTTGATTAATTAGCCATTCTCAATAATATAAAATATATAACATTTTAAAAGCAGTTTAAACCTATCTACTAACACTGAACAATGATATTAATATACAAATGTTAAAAAATGCACAGAAGTGTTAAAAATAAATTTTAAATAGAAATTTTAAAAGTTTAAAAGTTTAATTAAATTCTGTAATAAAATCCTTGCAACATGCTGAACTTAATATAATATGTTCAAGGTCTCCATCTAGTGACCATTTTAAATAATGCAAGTGTCTTTTAATAAAACAATATTTTTGTTGTTCTACCAATTGTCGTGCCTCTCTCCTAGTTTGTGTCTAGCTCCACCCACAACATGTCTCCTTTATTAAAAGTCAAGTTGCAATCAATTTCTAGCAATATCAGACCCTGTTGTTCTGCACTGCTTCTCTCATTATTTGTTTCATCTGTTTTTCTCTCATGTTTCTAGGGACTTGGACTTCAACTAATTTTATTCTCTATCCTTCTCACCATACTTTTAGAAACAAATATTTAACTATCTCATCACTTATTTGTTCCCCACATTTGAAATATCAAGTTTTCCTAATTAAGTTGAGAACCCCTTTCTTCTTTTTTCCACCTAGCTTGGCACTGTATTATAACATCCCACGTATGTATCAAATTTTTATGTTTTTGGGGTCCTTTGTGGGTTTTGTGCAGCATTATTACATCAGCTCTACAGTTTTGTAAGGACATTAGCACCCTTTCTTTTTTGATAAATTAACTTGCCCATTTACATTGCAGATAATTATTCCTATCTTTGCCCTTCTCCCATGTTCATGTTCTCTTCATTTATACTGCAACCACAGCGCTGGACACTCTGCTTGTATTTCACTTCTAATCCCCCCCCTTTTCTCCTACATGGTCTGATTTTCCCTTTCTTAATTCAAACAGTTCATCTTATAAACCAATATATATATATATATATATATATATATATATATATATATATATATATATATATATATCCTTCCTCTTCATTAGTTCATAGGTTAATGACCACTTGGACCATTGCAAGCTTAGCCATGCACCCCAAAAAATTTGGGTTCCAAGCATTATGGGCATTATATGGGAGCATATTAGTAGGGTGGTACCTAAGGATTTGTAGGGGGTGTTAGCTTTTATTGATGGCCTCTTTCCATAAGAGACATGAGGGCAAGATCAGGGGTGAATTTATGATTTCTCATCCAATTGACAAAGTTTTGTTTGATGGGATCAGGGATTAACCTTATTTTACATGTATGGGGAACCTATTCCACAGTGCGGGGATCCTTTGGGACAAATATATGTCTCCTCAGCATGTTCTGTTTCTGTCACAAGTGAAGTTCAGATCCCTGGATCTAATGTTTCTGGTGCTGTTTATTTTGCACATGTGCAAAAGGTCTATCAGGGCTCAGTCTGAGGAAGCCTAGTAAGCCCGGCAAAGTACCCCTCTCAGCATCCTGTTGGAGATGGAATACAGAGACAGAGCCTTTAGGTGATCAGTACAGGGCAGAGTATTTGTGCCTTGAATTTTCCTTTTGGCAAACCTTTGTAGGCATACCAACTGTTGCAAGTCTCTGCTTAGAAATATGGCAAAGGGAGTATTGTATTCAATAAGAGAGAGCCTTTAGGTGATCGGTGTAGGGCACAGTATTCATGCCATGAATTTTCCAATTGACAAACCTGTATAGGCATACTAACTGTTGCAAGCCTCTGCTTAGATATATGGAAAAGGGAGTATTGTATTCAATAACTGGTCTGATAAGGGCCAAATTGAGTTGTACTATAACTTCCTTGAACCTGAATGTCATACCCTTATCTATAATTTGGGCAACATAGAACAATCTTCTTACTATTTAAAGCTACATGTTAGTCAAAGACCAGATTGTCTACATATGTTCCCAGACACTTTACTACTGAAATGACTCTTAGGAATGTTTTATCAATGGAATAATTAACTTGGGGTGATAGCTTCCCATACAACATTATAATGTCTTTTTGGAATTGAGTTCTAGGCCATGGTTTTGGCACAAGTTATCTGTTTCTGTTAAACCCTCTTGCAAGATGCTGTTGCCTTGGGGGGTCTCTATTAGCTCCCAGTTATCTGCAAACATAGTTAGCCTGAGGTCTTGAACATTAACCTTGACTTCCAAGAAGTAGATGCCAAACATGAGCATTCCAGCACAGATCCTTGTGGTATTCTGCTGGTGACCTGTTTCTTGATGGATGTGGTCCACTCATCCTGACTTCTTGGATCCTGTCTGGAGCCAGTCAGAAATCCAGTGAGTTATGTAGGGATGTATGCCTAGCTCACAGAACTTGTCATCTCTGTCTAAGTGGGATATTGTACTGAATGCCTTGGTTAGGAAAAGGTATGCAGTATGCACTTTTTTACCTTCATCCATTACCTGTGTGACCATCTCAAAAAAAGACTTTCCCTTAACAAAGCTAAATTGGGATGGGTCCAGTGTTTATAGGTTGCCAGTGTCATTGTTTATCAGTTCCATGATAATTTGCTCCATGCTTATACATATTAGGCTTGTTAAACTGATGGGGTCTGTATTTCCCTGGTTAGTTGATGGTCCTACCTTTGCTGCCCAAGCTGCAAAATCCTTTACTAATGCACTCTACAGGCACCTACAAGAATGCATGGAGTGTGCTATCCCAAGCAAAACCAAGACTCACTCCTCCAAGAAAAGGAAACCAGTCTGGTGGACCCCTGCCATAAACAAGCTATACAATAGAAGGAGGAAACTAGTACAGAAAAGAGTAAAATCAAAAGAGGGGAAGACATCCCTGATCAGTATCAGCAAGAAACTACGATCCCTCATAAAAATATCCAAGGCTGTCTTTGAAAGAAAAATTGCCAAGGACTCCAGAGATAACCACAAGGCATTCTTTAGCTATGTCAAGAATCTAAGTGGCAATTCCCAGATCTGCTCAGAGTTAGTGCAGAATGGCACAAAATACACTGAACCGACTGATATCGCCAACATCCTGGCAGACAGGTTCAGTACAAACTTTACCCTCCTCTCACCCCCAAAAGGGCCCATAACCATACCAGAAGAATGTAGTGCCCCTGAAATCACAGACACTCAGGTTAAAACAGCCCTCTCCAAAGCCAAAAACACAGCATCAATGGGACCAGATGGTGTCCCAGGCTGCATCCTACATGATGCTCAAAGATGAACTAACCCCGCACCTAAACACACTGTTCAAACTCAGCCTCTCCACATGCTACATGCCCATAGAGTGGTGCACATGAACAGTTATTCCGCTCCATAAAGATGGAACCACAACAGACCCCAGAAACTATCGCCCTATAACCCTGACTTGCTTGGTCTGCAAGGCTATGGAGTGCATCATCATAGATTTCATTAACAGAGACATTGGGAACCTCCAAACACTGGACCCTACCCAATTCAACTTTGTTAAGGCACATCATGCCTCCTAAACCTGGTGGACTTCTTTGAGACAGTTCCAAGGCTATAGATGAGGGAAAGGTGGTCCACACATCCTACCTAGACCTTGCAAAGGCCTTCAACACCATTCCCCATTCTGGTATTATAGACAAGCTCACCAGCATGAACATAAACCCCTATGTCACAAGATGGGTTGCCAATTGGCTCACAGACAGAACCCACATGGTAAGACTCTAAAGCTGTTACAAGTAGCGTTTCCCCAGGGCTCAATCCTATGACCCCTCCTGTTCAACATACACTTCTCAGAGGTACAGACAAGCACAGGAGGACTATGGCTGACCAAGTTCACAGATGACTGCAAACTAGGGGCTATAATTGACTCTCTGGCTGACACAGACATCCTCCAAAAGGGTCTCACTGAGACAGATACCTGGTGTCAATACCATGGCCTCAAGCTAAATGCCAAAAAGTGCATAGTCATCCCCTCTGTAAAAAACAAAGTACCCACAAATTACCACATAGGTGGTAGCCCCCTAAATACGGAAGATGAAATAAGGGATCTGGGGACCCAAGTAGATAGTAATCTCTCCTTTGATAATCACATTGCCAAAGTGGTTAGAAAATCCTTCTATGTGGCACACATAATCACAAAAGGGTTTGCATCCAGATCAAAAGAGGTCATTGTGCCCCTCTACGTATCATTCATTAGACCCATCATAGAGTACAATGCCCCATTTGGGATGTACCTTGCAAGACACCTGCAACAGCTGGAAAGACCACAGAAGTACCTCACCAAGAGAATCACTGGCCTCAAACAGATGCCCTATGTACCTTGACTGAAGAAACTCCAGCTGTACTCAGTTGCATACCACCTACTCAGAGGTGATCTCTGCCTGACATACTAGGCCATGTCCAACCCAGAATTGATGGACATGCTCCACCTAAAGAAAACCATATCCCCTCAAGCCACACGCTCTAGGGATCTAGACCTCACCACAACAATAAATAGGATGTGCTGGAGGGATATATTCCTGTCCAAGAGGCTTTCCATGCTCTGGAACAAGATTCCAATCTACATTAGGCAGAGCTCCTCACTAACACTCTTCAAGAGAAACCTTGACGAGTGGATGGGAAAAGTAAGTTTACCCCGGGGATCACTTCAGTGGCTTTGCTGGACAGAGGCACAGGGAACTATTCTAAGGGGCCAGCGAAAGCCAACACATTCCGGCTAGGCTTATAAATGCCTCTTGGCAGATAGCCTAGTACCTACCTATGAACCTATGAACCTATGAATGGCAGTCAATATGCAGTCATTCATGTTTGTTTAAGGACTCTGTGAATAATTCTGCATAGATAACTGTGGTCTTGGGGTTAATGGAAGTCTTGAATTTTGACATACTGTCACTTAATTTGATGTAATTTACCTTAGAATAGTTCCTGTTACTGGCTTATCTGGGTTTTATGGCTTGATGTTTACTTCAAAGAAGACAGCATTGTTCTCTGACCTCACTAGTGAGAACATGCCACTGGGGAGGTGTGCAGTGCTCTCCCATGTTGGTAAGTAACAGATCCAATATTTTTGATCCTCTGGTTGGAGCATAAACTATCTGTTCCAAGTTGTTTTTGTTAATAAAGTCCAGGAAGTGTTGTGCCTGTGAAACTAAGTCAGCGCATGTTTCCCAGTCTATAAAGGAGTAGTTAAAATCACCCACGAATAGGGTGTTTGGTTGGATGCTGACCATGTCAAGTAGGTTTAGGTAAGAGTCATGAGGCTCTAAGAGCATAGTTGGTGGCCTGTAGTAAGCAGTGCTATGGTGAGGGACTTATCTGTGGTGAACTGAGTATGGATGAGTTCCAGGGTATTATCCTGTTTAACTAATCTAGAGCTATATTTGTCGCTAACTTAGATCAATATACCTCCACCTTTAGCTCCAGTCTGTACTGTTGTTGGTCTAAATGCATGGAAGGTTATGTAGCCTTGCATTGCTGGAGTAGTTTTTATGAATTTAAACCTAGTCTCAGTCAAAGCACAGATCTCTACATTCTCCAGAGTAAGGAGGGCTTGCAGGGTGTGGATTTTTTTGTTTGGTTCCTAGCAATGAACAGTAACACTTAAAGGTTGCTTGGACAGTTTTTCATTATGATGATAGTGCCTAAAAAAGGTTCTATGGTGATAGGTGAATTTTTAGTTAATATCCAAAATCTTAGGGGAGACAGGTACAGCCCATCCTTGGCAAAGCAATGTGGACTGTGGATCAAATCCTCCTATAGTGACAGAGATTGGATTCCCTTGGAATGAAACCAGAAACTAAGCCAATTATTAAAATCAATAATTTTATGTTCATACATTACATCATCTTTGGTGAAGGTAGAATGCTGGTCAATGCAAGGCTTATACCTATCTGTGACACTTATTCAGAGAGCTCCATTATGTCTCTTTTCATATAGTTCAGTGAGGTTCATCTCAGTTCATTTACACCCACATGGACTATAATAGAATCATATTGGCACCTGAGGTACAGTGCTTTCAGGATTTTTCAGATACTGGCTCCAGATAAACAATTAATCTTTATCTTCAATTTATTTAACGTGGTGAGTGAGACATTTGTGTCTAACACAATGGACTCCACATTGACAAGAATATTAGGTAATGTGTATGCTTACATTATGGGTTTTGCTGTTGGAGGGGCATTGGGTGTAGGCTTATGTGAAATCTTTGATATTGCTTTTGATGTATGTTTGACTGGTTGATTGGAAGTAGTGTTGCTGTTCGGTGTCTTTGGAGGTCTTTAAGATTTGTGATGGTTTCTTTTAAGTGCCTAAGCATAAGGCAATCTGTGTGTGTCAAGTGCAGTGAGAGTGAGCTAGTGTGGGTATTCCTGACAAACTTGTTTCTATGCCAGATTTTTACATCCAAAGAAGTTGTGTATTTACATATTGCATATTCTGTGTTATTTTCTTTAATGATTAACTGGTTATCTGAAAGCATGAGAGAATTGCTGCATTGCCTTGGGATGCCCACATTTTCTATGCTGGCCATGGAGACTTTTGGAAATTGCATATCCATGTTATCCAGTTCTGCAATAGGGTGGAATGTTTAGGATTAAGGTTTGGGATTTTTACTTCAAAGGAGGCAACATTGTTGTCTGACCTTACTAGTGAGAATATGACACAGGGGAGGGGTGCAACACTCTCCCATGTTGGTGAGTAACATATCTAGTATTTCTGATCCTCTGATTGATAGAAGCATGCACTATGTGTTCCAAGGTGTCTGTGTTGATAAAGTCCAGGAAGTGTTGTGCCTGTGATTCTAAGTCAGCATAAGTTTCCCATTCTAAAGATCAGTAGTTAAAGTCACCCTTGAATAGTTTCTGGGGTTAAGGGCAAGATGTTATACAGTGCTAGGATATGTTAGTGCTATCTGATACACATAGCTCCTGGGGTTAAGGGTAAGGTGTTATATAGTACTAGGGTATGGTAGATTTGTCAATGTGCAGGCTAGCTGCTCTAAACTTAATTCTGCATAATGACACACTGTTTAACAGTTTATGGACCTAATCCTAGCTTTATAGGGAAATTTTAGTGTCTAGGAATTTGCTACTATACAGTGTGCTGCTAGCTGCCACTGTTTGGAGGACTGCTCAGTGCAAATTTGCCTGAACTATAACAGAAAAAAAGCTTTAAAATTGATTCATGCCCTCTATCCAAAATGTAGCCACACTTTGAGATCTCTAGAGCATGCCCCCACTCAGAATGACCAGGTCAACACTTTCTGCCACAAGATGGACAATTCTGGAATTCCTTAATGTAGAAACACAGCAAAAGCAGCTCTCAAGTGGATATTGAACAACAAACAACAAACTATGAAATCTCTGGTTAATTCACCATTCTGCAAGGCTATTTGGAGGCAAACAGATCTAAAAAATCCCAACACAGAGAGAAATGACTATCTTTGCTACAAAATTAAATACATTTTAATAATATTCTAAAATATTATTGATCGCTATATAAAGCAAGTACAAATGCAGTAAAACAAGAATATATTCTTTTCTTCGCTCAGATGGATCTGTATGCAGTTGAAACACTTCTTCACACTATCATTCAGAGTATTAACTATATCTTATATCATTCATACCCATCTCTCCTTTTAACCCAGCACCACTTACCTCCTTAATTTATATCCACATCATCTATACCCTGTCTTAGGAATCTTTGAATGTAATTCACTAGGGAACTGTGAATAATATTCCCTATAGATGAAATATGTAGCCTCTCTGAAATGGAATGAAGCTTCATTAACAAAGGTCAATAAGTTATCTGTATCTGGGCATGCTAACATAGCCTCCTTTTGATTTTTGCTATCCTAAACACTGCATATCATGCAAGTTATTGCACTTTGCTTTATTTGTAGTTTACATTGCTAGATATGACTTATTATACTGTCAAACATTTGTTTTCTCATCTGATGTGGAGCTATAATTCTGTTAGCCTCGACCATTAAGCCCTGGGCACAATTTATTTTCTTCCTAGATAAAAAAATAAGGACAGATTTATTTAATTTTTGATGATTTGTCTTCAGGCTATCATTTCACTGTAACATTTTCCAGAAGTTGTTTCTCCAAAAAATTGACAATACTTTTCTGAAATTCTTGATACCTTTTCTTCTGTATCTGGCAACTGCACAATTATGCAAAGAATCTTTAATTATTATTCTAGACATTCTTCAAGCTTCTGTATTAAACAGGTAGTAACTAGCATATATATAATATGCAGCTGCTTGTTGCTCAATGTTTCTACAAATATATCATTGTATTATTGATAATAGTTTATTTCCTGTTTCAGGGTGTCCCTTTTGTGCATCTGTAAATACACTTGACCCATACATGTCTGGTTTATTTTCTTGGAGGTTCACAGCACCCATATATATTTTTGAGTGGAACTTTCTTCTAAAACCTGGCTTATTCACAGTACATTATTTTAATTCTGGAATATTTGTGACTATTTTTTTGAGTATTTCAAAAGTTTTATACTGCTTCAAGATAAAGTCCCAAAACATATCTTACTCTAACAGATTTCTTAGAACCATGTTTTTTTCAGCCATATTAGGTACTGTTTTTGCAAGATACTGCAACATTATTAGACACTTCAATGAAGTACATTTTTATGGCCTTGGCATTTACATTTCTGCTCAGATATTTTTCTGGATCAGGTTTTAGTTATTTTTACATTAGAGTATGATGTATGTAGCTCAAACTTGTCCATGTGGTGTAACTTTTGCTGTTGATTAGCTTGAAAATATGATGTTTCATTTTTCAGTGCCTGTTTCAATTTCTTAATATCCACTTGTGTTTTAAACAATGTTGATGACCATGAATTATGTTTATAACACATTCCAGGCATTATCTATTCAAGTAACTGCTCTCTGGAAAACCTGATGCACTAATAAAATACCAAATAGGAATGATTGAACCCACTTCTTTAAAAGTAATCAGCGGGTAGTTTTCTCTTTTAAACACTTTGGCCGAATCTTATCTGTCAATACATATGTGAATATTGTTTGTTTTTTTCTCAACAGTGACCATACTATCCATCCATTCCATTGATTCAAATAGTTTCTTAATGAACCTATGCTTTTCATTTTTGTCAATTTTTGTTCAGTTTTATTTCTTTGTGGTACTGTAATTTTCTAGGAGTATATATCACAAACATTTATATTACTTTTTTCCTAGCATGTTCCCTATGTTTGTAAACAAATCAGCATATTTATGAATGATAGTATTACTATGGTCCTCAGAAACTTAATTGTCTTTGTGATGATGTATATGTTTATCTACACTTGCTCTACATGACTGATTTTGAATAGTTGTCATTGTACTTTACACTTAAAATTCTTTATAGCTTTTTATCAACTAAACTATCATAACCCAAAATGTTAAAATAAATCATTTAACTAACCTAGCATACTCCTCAAGTCAGTAGTTAAGAACCACCATTCCATCTGCCATCGTGTAAGTTGACCAATGCCCTTCCTGGCCTAGCTTGCTTGCCCCACAGTGGATAGACATACATCATTTCTGCTTTTCTGGAGAGGTTGCATGTGTGTTAACATAAGTATCTAGCCCTCCTGACTACAATGGCCTAAAGATGTCATCTGCCTCTTGATGGTGTCTGCTAGAGTCCAGCACATCTAGTGGGTGGGTACAGCATAACAGTTAGCCAGATTGTTTCCTTACACTCAGTGTTGACAACCTGACATTAAACAATCCCACCACACAAGCCTGGATCTTCCAGTTTCTGTCACTACTACTCAACTGAGACATACTCAATAAAAGCTTTATTTAACTCTGCCATCGAAAAGGAAAACTTTATGTAACTTTTGTTATCTCATCATTAAATATACAAATGTAATGCATTATTACCATGCACAAAGTGCATGTTTCTTCATATGTCCATTCCTAACTATACTTAAATGAAACTATCCCAATGCATATCCATACCTAAAAAATATACAATGTTGTCTGACCCCATAAATATTTCTGTAAGTTGACTAACTGAATGTTAATTACAACATACCCATTGGTGCACAAAAACAAACAAACAAAAAAAAAAACAACAAAAACACCAAATCCAAGGCCGAGACAGAAAAATACAGTACTGTGTGTGTGTGTGTGTGTGTGTGTGTGTGTGTGTGTGTGTGTGTGTGTGTGTGTGTGTTTTGACTAAATGAATGTCTGTTTGGTGAGTGCTATTTTGATGAGCATAACTTGTTGAAACTTTGCTTTGCCAAATGACAGATATTATCAAAAAAATCATTCTTTCTATTGGGATAAATCTTCACGTGTCACCCTTACAAAATGAATGCTCACATATACGAACTTCCTTTTAATAAGCTGAAAAATGATATATCGGCATGATAGAGGAATGTATTTCCCTGACCATAGCATTCATAGGAATCATAGGAGGTTCAAGACTACTACATCTTGCAACCATTATTCCTTGCTAGTTCCTACCTTAGACTGTACCTCTTTTCCAAAGAAGGGCTAAGCCAATTAAGTGGAAGTTAGGTTTCTAAATAATCAGACAGTTTTTTTGGGGGGAAGGTTAAGTTTTAAGGAAAATAGTGTAAGTCACTGCTTTATTTGTAGGAGGTGTTTAGTCCAGAGGTGAGGTGAGGGAAACACTATGTAAAGAATTTGTCTATTTACCTTGGTTTATTAATCTACTGAAGCAAGTTTAGATCACTTGCTCTTTTACTGATAGAACAGTCTGATTTGTGAAGATGTAAGATATTGTGGACTGATGGGTCCAGGATTACTCAGACTACAAGGCATAGGTCTCCTCTGGGGACCATGTAAGACAAGGAAAAAAGAGACCATGCTTCTTGTCTCTTCTGCTAGCTTAAGGATATTATGGCTGTGACTCTGTTTCGAACCTCTGGGGGCTTTCCAACTATTTGGCATGCCCAATGAGCTACATCCCAAAGGGGAGTGTTGTATTTTAGAATTGGTTAGATCAGTGTTGAATACAATGGGTAATAACATCTTTAGACCTGGGTGATTTCCCCTTGGTGATTAGCTGTCCAAAGCAGAAAGACCTTCTGATGACTGTGGTAGACAGTAATCAAAGGTGAGGGAATTACCAGCTCAGGCTCTAAGGTGTCTAACTAAATTATTTTTGAAGTGGAGTGCTGTCAGTGCTGTATGCTGTGTGGTGGTTTATCTGCTCATTACAACAATGTTGCATTTTTTAGCAGTTAATTTAATCTCATTTTCAATACACTAGGCATTTATGTGTGCACTCCTGCTGGAGGTCTTCTGTGTCACAGGGAGACTTGACAATGACTCTAAATTTGCAGTCATCTGCAGACTTGGTTAGCTATAGGTCATGTTTTTTTTTTGTTAGTTTGAAGGATAGAGACTCAAATAACAAACAAAATCTGACTCAGCTCTGAACTCTGTGGGACCCTATTGGTCTCTTTCATGATCTCTAACACTGCTCTTGCTAAAAGCCCTTTGTTGGTACTGTTTTTTAACCAATTTGCTATCCATCTTACCATGTAGGATTCTAGTTGTAATGCATTTAGCTTGTTAATCATGTTAACATGGGTAATGGTATCAAACTGCTTAGCCAAATCAAACTAGGCTGTGTCTGTATTGTGATAGCTATCAACAGCTTTTTTGCCATTTCAAAGAAGTTTATCAGATTCTTTAGACAGAATCTATGTTTTCAAACAAAGTGTCTACAAATTTAGCCTGGTGAAAGTTTTAATGTCTGTGTTAATGAAGTATTTTATAATGTGTTCCATAGCCTTGAAGCTAAAGAAATGTGACATATATCAAAAGTTCTTTATGTTCTAAATGTCATTCCCAGCCATGAGAGAATTTTTACACTTATGCCTAGGCTCATCCCCCTGGTGATGATGTGCCCACCTGCATCACTGTGGTTACCTCTGGTCCCCATGCCTATGTTTGTGTGCTCCTTCACATGCAAGATAATGTGCAGTCATTGCCAGCCTGGGCATCCGCAATGTATGTTCTTCCCAAAAGAGCAATCATTACCAGCCTGGACAGCAACAATGCATGCCCTTTCCAAAGTAGCAATCATTACCAGCCTGGGCAGCCACAGTGCATGCCCTTCCCAAAGTAGCAATCATTGCCAACCTGGGTAGCCACAGTGCATGCCTTTCCCAAAGGAGCAATCATTACCAACCTGGGCAGCCACAGTGCATGCCCTTCCCAAAGGAGCAATCATTACCAGCCTAGGCAGCCACAGTGCATGCCCTTTCCAAAGGAGAAATCATTACCAAATCCGGGCAGCCACAGTGCATGCCCTTCCCAAAGGAGCAATCATTGACAGCCTGGGCAACCACAGTGCATGCCCTTCCCAAAGGAGCAATAATTACCAGCCTGGGCAGCTACAGTGCATGCCCTTCCCAAAAGAGCAATCATTACCATCCTGGGCAGCCACAGCGTTTGCTCTCCCCAAAGGAGAAATCATTACCAGCCTGGGCAGCCACAGTGCATGCCCTTGCCAAAGGAGCAATATTTAACAACCTGGGCAGCCACAGTGTATGCCCTTCCCAAAGGAGTGATCATTACCAGCTTGCACAGCTAAGGTGTATGGCCTTCCCAGCTCAATTCTGCTTTTAGTGTTATATGAGACCTCCACTATGCTATACCAGAGTGGCAGATATAGTCATCTGGGAGCCACCACCTCCCTCTCACCCAGGATTGATGCTGACAATCCTTCCCTGCCAGACTATTACTCACTCTAGTCACCAGCTGACCTCAGGTCACCTGGGTTGTAGTCAGGGCATTATCCCTCTATTGCTACCAGTCTGCAACCGTGTGACCTTCCCAGACAATACCTGAAAAGATCAGCAGCAGTGTCTTATGTTACTATTTAAGATTTAGTCAAAATATTTTAGCTAATGCGTTTGTAAATTGTATTGATTTTAAACCCAGATAGACATAAATATATCATAATACATTGCATGATTCCATGGGTTCCACTATGAGTGGATAAAAGCAAAAGCACGAAGGATCTTATTCCATGACTTGCATTCAATGAAAAAAACCTGCCAAAAACACTTTTATTAAGTGCCCCCCCCCCACAACAAAAAAAGCAAATTTGAATGTGTTATGCAGGAGTGCAAATCCCCACGCTCCTTAAACTTATATATAACAACTTCACAGTCAAATCAACTCCAAAAAGTGAGAAATTCCCTCTAAAAGGGAATAACTTCCAGCACAATTCACCATGAGTGATTTCCCATGGAAGATGTCTAAACATCAGCAAGTTGTACCTTCAGCAGTTGAAGCTCGAGTATTCAATCTTCATCCACCAGTACTTTACCCGACGATATGGTCTTCCTACATTTATGTCACCTTTGACTTTTTAAGTAAAGTTATTGGAATACATACCTCAGCTGTCCAGAGTTTTGCAGAATGTCCAGAGTTTTGCTTAATATTTTTGGTCTGTTCCTCATAACATTTGTCTTTTTTGGCAAGTAATTTAAGTAATTAATTAATAACATACATTTGAATTTCAGACTTCATATCCTTCAGGAAATGCATGGTAGCACAAATCATGTTGTTCAAGCAACTTCCTAAGATTATAAAACTAATATTTAAAATCTGTCCTTATTTTTGGGCCTTTGTCCCCTCATTATTTTTGGCTTTGTCCAGATTTCTGGCACTAAGAGGTTGAGAGGTATGATGGGATAACTGAGCGGACTCTGTCTAAAATGACTTGAAATCTTGCTAGATTCTTCTTGCACTGTTTTAGTATGTTAATTTAATCTGTTTTTCTGTAACACAGATAGTCCTTCAGGTTAAGTATTACTTTTACGGCAATTTAGAGATGTCAATATATAAATCCAAGACATAACATTCTGTACCAAAACCCACATATTTACAGTTTTATCTCTCAGAGCTTAAAGCAAACAATATTTATATATTAAAACAACAGATGCCTTCTGCTGCTTTTAAATGGTTCTCCAAAGTATTTATGTTCTCCATTTACATATCATAAAATGGTGTTCATTAATTCTGGTTCACAAAATGCAGCACATGATGTTCTGGACCGAAACCAACATAGCTCCAATGTTTTTCTTCATAATTGAAAGCAAAACAATGACTGTAAATTAATAAGAAAAAAATACAGATGTCACTTGCTTCCTTCAAGTTCTTCTGGAAATCATGTCATATAGTCTATTTACATATAATATAGCCATGTTAATAATGTCTGGTTCACAATGTACTAGTGCGTTTTACTCTCTATGTACTACAGAGACACACACTGAGAAGTAAATGACCAAAGAGCCTCAAGCTATTTTCTCAGTAACTGACAGAGTAAGGTGCAGGTTTCTGAAAAAGAAATAAGAAGCAAATTATGTCCTATCTGTTCATTAATAAGTTAGACACTCCAACAGGAATTTTTGTCTGCAAAAGGGAACATTGTAGCTAAGGCAAAGTGGATATAGAAATGTTGTTAATATTTCAGGTTACTGTAGCTGTATTCAGTACAAAGCTCATTAAAAGAATTGCTATTTGCTTAATATGGAATAGATTCTGGTGAAACTGTTTTCAGTCAAGTATATCATTTAAACAAATCATTACAGATAACCAAACCAATAAAGGATTTTGCTTTTCTTATTTTGGATGAGTAAATATGTTTGCCCTAATTGAATAATACAAACCATTTTGTAATTAATTAAGGAGAGAAACTTACTTTGAAATCAAAAAAGTAATATCATGCAAACTTTGGTGTCTTATTTATGGTTAACCATTTTTAAAATGTCCAGGTTTGGTTAAAAAATATTGGCCTAAGACTAATTTAATCAGGCAGTATAAATTCAAGTTTATCGCGATTACTTGTCTAAGTTTAGTGTGTTCCTTTGCACATGCAGTTGCTGTATGTTGGATTGGGTAGACATTTACATGGGCAAAACTTTCTGAATCATCAGCCAAGGAAGGGATCCATTTTCTCATTTCTTCTTTGAATCTGTAATGACACTTTTCATTTCTTAAGTATGGCTTAAATGGATATACAGTGAAATCTTTTTTCTCTCTTCACAATGAGAAGCCAGCTTTCATGACAGTCTAGGAAATATTTCATAAATGGCAATCAATGGACTTTATATGAACAGAAAAATCATCATCTCTTGACTCATCAAAAGAAATCCACTGAATATTGTGCTTTTTGAAAAACATACCCACAAAAATTAAATGTATGGGAGCTCTACTCATCATGACCTCACACACACACACACACACACACACACACACACACACACACACACACACACACGCACATTATATATATATATATATATATATATATATATATATATATATATGTGTGTGGGTGTACTTTCTTACAATGAAAATTCACTTTTTTTAAAATGGGAAAGTACATCCCCACTTAAGCAAAAGTGCAGTTTTGCTTAAGCTCATAAGACCGAACCTACTGCACCACAATGGAGGACTTTGAAAAGTGGGCTATGTCTTCCACTGTGGTGTGATAGTCATGGACCTTAGGGTTAGGGCACAGGTCAAGGTAAGGGGATAGCCCAACTAACTATCCTCTTACCCTAACCTGTGCCCTAACCCTAAGGTCCATGACTATCACACCACAGTGGAGGACATAGTCCGATTTGGAATGTCTTCCAATGTGGTGTGATAGTCATGGACCTTAGGGTTAGGGCACGGGTCAAGGTAAGGGGATAGCCCTACTAACTATCCCCTTACCCTAACCTGTGCCCTAACCCTAAGGTTTGTTACTATCGCACCACCATGGAGGACATAGCCCGATTTGGAATGTCTTCTACTGCGGTGCGATAGTCACGGACCTTAGGGTTAGGGCACGGGTCAAGGTAAGGGGATAGCCCTGCTAACTATCCCCTTACCTTAACCCATACCCTAACCCTAAGGTCCATGACTGCTAGCCTGTTCGGCCTAGCAGATTCGCGAGAGTGCACTTTCGTGTTAGTGTGGATGTACTTTTGAAGTTCGAAGTAGTGAACTTTCATTCTTCAAAAGTACACCTATATATATATATATATATATATATATATATATATATATATATATATATATATATATATATATATATATATATATATATATATATATATAGTATCACTACGGAATGCTAAAATTCCACAATCCCGAGACTGTAAATCCTGAGGACCAGAATTTCAAGATTGTGGAATCTCGAATATTAAAAAAAAAAAAAAAAAGTAAAACATCCAACAAATATTCTAACCTGTATGCAGGGGAACAAGCCCCCCTGCACCCCCTCACTCCTCTGCAACTTAAATATACCAACTCTGAGATCACACTACAGTGGAGTGAACAGCAAAGTTCCCGTTTTGCACTGTACAGCAATCCCCATTCCCTACTTTCGAGATTCCGCAATTATGAGATTCTGGTCCTCGGGATTGTGGAATTTTGGTATTCTATAGTGATCCCATATATATATATATATATATATATATATATATATATATATATATATATATACACACAAATACCTATACATATACTAGTTCTGCCTTTAATAAGCTTTGGGGATATGGAGAAAATACATATGATGAGTTGAGAGTCCATGTGCTTACATTATTGAAATGGGAGTCACTGACAGAGTCATTAATGTAATGTAAGGCCTGTTCAAGGTAAAGAGCTTAATTTTGGTAATATTTTCAATAAATAGTACAGAATCAAATGAAAAGCTAGGCAACCTTCATTTATTTAAATGCATTCAAATAAAATTTCACTTAAGGAAACATGCTATTATAGGAGTTTAAATTTAGATACCAGGAAAGTAAAATCACTAAGAAAATTGTAGATAACCAACGCTTCAAGCATTTACGTTGGCCTTTCAAAAAGCATTGCATCTGTACATATTCAACATGGGAATAGCTACATACACTGAGCATTTTCAAAACGGATGTAGAGAACCACATTTTATATTTTCTGTCACCATAAGCAAATTGTTTGTCCAAAAATAAGATATTCAATCATTTTTGACACTCTTTAGTTTTTTTTGACAGGCAACTCCAAAATGGGACCAATCCTTCTATAAATCAATTCCAGCACTGTGCAATTTTGGGTGTCCTCTGTACAGGTTTAATTTGGACATACATACATTCCCTGACATCAAACTCATGGAGTTAAAGAACTTTGCGGATGATCACTCATTCTCATCTAATGCTGCATTTCAAATGGACAAGAGATTTATTTTTTTGAGTCTAGTTACATTGACCAGATGCAAAAAGTTAGAAATTGTATTAGCCCACTTCTTCTGCATCCTTTTTAATCTATTTTTAAAGGTACTGATATATGTGAGAATAGCAGAGTACTCTAAGCTTGGTCTTTTTATTGTGACATAGAGGGGAACCAAGGCTGTAAATAATCTGTTTTATTGCACTTTAAGATGCTAATTTTCTTATATGTGAATTAGCAAAAGGTGGATGTCAGAAAGCCTTAGCTCATATGAAGGGTTACTCACTACATTGATGCATTTTAGAATTAAGATATAAGAAGTATCAGCTGGTTACACAATATCTGAGTTTGTCATCTACACGTTTGCTTTGTTATGTCTCTGCTTGGTACGAGAAAGTATAAACTGATTTATAAATATCAAAATTTGTTGACATCTTTTAAATTTTGGATAGGTATGCTAAGTAATTTGTCGTGCCAGAGGTTATGGACATAACAATATTATATCTGCCAGTAACTGGACCTCTGTACAAAATAGGTTGGATTTACTGGAATATCAGGATAAATCCAGACAGGAGATTGGTAAGATCAGATTTCTTACCATGTTTGGATGGAACATTAATGTGATCAGGGACATTGTTGATCAACATTGGAATATATTATTAGTAAACTATATGCTTTCTGAGGTTCTCACTCCTAGGTGTTAATTTTCCTATCATAAGAGATGGTCTCTTGGGTCTTATTTTAATCATTATAAACAGTGGAGGGGCTCTGGTGCTTCTCAACAATTGACTGTTACGGGATGTCTTAAGTCTGCTTTATAAATGACTGCTGGTGAGCCACTTGTAGAAGACATACACAAGGCCTGTGTTGAACAGCCTGTGTGGCCTGTAGAATGACATTCTTCTTACTGTCCTCAGCATCTATAGCCTAGCAGTTAAACAACTATTTTTTATACTAGCTATGTGGCAACAGTAGCCATTTTGACTGGCAAACCTGTGGCCAGAAACAGTTTGCCCTGTCAATGTGTGAGTACATAACATTATACATTACACAACTTGTTCACTTGTTAGTGTATGTGTGGTGACATCCAGCAGGCACAAGGGGCTGTAAGTAAGAGCAGTATATACTGTTGAGCCCTTACTTTTGGTCCTTTGATCAACATTATATATGTGTTATGGTGCAGCTTTAATCACCACAGTCTGGGTATGTTGGGCAATACAGACATACATGCACACATATTATATATACACATATATATATATTTATGTTATAACAGGGATATATATATATATATATATATATATATATATATATGTGTGTGTGTGTGTGTGTGTGTGTGTGTGTGTGTGTGTATATATATATATATATATATATATATATATATATATATATTTATATATATATATATATATATATATATATATATATATATATATATATATATATGTATGTATATATATACCTAAACCTTGTCACCATACCCCATAATAAACAGGACATGCTGGAGGGATAGATTCCTGTCCCAGAGACTTTCCATACTCTGGAACAAGTTACTCATCTATGTCAAGCAAAGTTCCTCATTATCCCTCTTCAAGAAAAATCTTGATGAATGGATAAAAAATAGGAAATACACCCCGGGGATCACTTCTGTTGCTCTGCTCAACAGGGGCACAGAAAAATAACTTTCTTGAGTGGCGTAAGCCAGGGAACCTTGCTGGCTATGCTTACTTAGGTCTTTGGGCTGATAGCCTAGTACCTACCTATGAACCTATGAACATATATATATTTATATATATATATATATATATATATATATATATATATATATATGTGTGTGTGTGTGTGTGTGTGTGTGTGTGTGTGTATAGGAACACTTTATAATCCTGAAATTCTGAAATATTGAATTTCAAAATCCTGAGATTATAAAGCCAAAAGCTCAAAATTCCAAAACCCCAGAAACACGATTTTCAAAATCCCGAAGTACGGAGATGTTAAATTAGCACTTCTGGTGTTGTGCTGTGTGAATGGATAGCTGAAAGTTCAGGTAAGTATCTATGTTTAAGGGTTTTGGTTAGGAGCTTTAGTGTGTGTAAGTGTGTTTTGTTACTGTGATGTGTGTGTGCGAGGGGAATGTAGCTTGTATGGTGGTGTTTTCGTGTGTTGTCTGTATAGTGCGACCTTGGAGTTAGTATATTTAAGTAGGGAGGGTGTGGGGGATGCAGCCCCCCACATGGCTTTCCCCCTGCTTGTATGTAGTGTAGGTCTGTGTGTTTGTGTGTGGGGGGGAGGTGTGTGTATGTGTATGTGTGTAGTGTATGGTTAGTGTAGGAGTCGAGATTTTGAAATTCGCACTTCCTGGGTTTTGGGATTTTAAGGTTTTGGCTTTATGATCTCGAGATTCTGAAATTCGATATTTCAGGATTTTGGGATTATAAAGTGAACCTATATATATATATATATATATATATATATATATATATTTATTATAAAAGTCATTGTGAGAGGAGAAACAGAATTGCGCTCAGCTTAACTAAGTGTATGCACATGTCCAGTGGGAGTTTTGGCTAGTAATAAGCTGACTCCAGCCCACACCTTGCTGTACTGCAGTCCTGGCTTTTGTGTATTACACAATATGACATCTGTCCCTGTTTCTGCACACTGCACTTCACTCACATTGGCTAAGATTTTCTAAAGTTGTCTTATGTAATTAATATGTGACAGCAGTTTCAATAGTATAGCACAAACAGAATGGCAGTCTTTAGAATGCAAATTATTGATTCCTCACATCCAAAACAAGTGGATACTTCTAGATAAGTACCACGAACACCATTGCCTTAGTCCTTTAAGCCGTAGAAGCTGCTTGACAGATGGGGTCATTCATCACATAATCACCTGCATAAATAAGTACATTGGTTATTCCTCTGTTACCTAAGACATACAATGTATGATAAGTTTCAATAGTACTGTCCTGAGACTGAGTGAAATGCTCATATACCACTGAAGAATCACTGTTAAAGCAGTTACAAGGGAACACTGCTGTGTTGGGGGTTGAGGAACAACAGTCTGACTATCATTTATCCTGACTACTAACATCTCCCTTCCATAATGTACCAGTAATTTGTTGTAGTAAGACTGCATGAATATTCCATACATGACACCTAGAAATGGAAACATGTTAGTGGAATGGGTATCTGTAGTCTCATGTTGATGTCATTTTTGTCCAACTAGCCCACTATAGTTACTTGCATAATGTACCTAGTCCATACATACACTGACATATCAAAATAATCCAATAGAGTACTGTATAGGTTACAGACTTACTCTGCAGATGCAGCAGTTGACACAAATGTAGTTCAGGGCTGACTCTGTCTTATGCAGGCAGTACACAGCCAATACATGGATAGGTAGAGGAAGTGTGAGTTGCCTGGCATCAATTTTAATATCTGTATGTGAGTAGGAGTAAGATGTTAATCCCTAGGTTCCTAGGTTGTCAGTGAATGTGCTATGCATTGTCTCTTAGCCAAAACCAGGGCATGCTGGGCATGCCTACGTCTGCCTACAGAGACATCATCACTGGTTCCTCCTCCAAGTCCTCCTGTGAATGTGGCTGTGATGACGTAGGCACTGGTGGGGGTTTGTGTATCCCTTCCTTTTGCTGATCCTGCTGCAGCTGTTTCTGCAGGATTGGATTGTGTAGCATGGCACATACTGTGAACATATCCGTACACATGTGGCTGGAGTATACTGAAGGACTCCTCCAGATATATTGATGCACTGGAAACGTGACTTCAGAAGCCCAAACACATGTTCTATGATGTTCCTAGTTTGTGCATGTGCCTCATTATGGCATTCTTCCATGGGTGTGTATACAAGAAATTCTGATTGGTGTCAGCATCCACAGTTCCAGTGCGTAGCCAGCATCCCAAAGTAAATGGCCCTATGGGTGTCCCCCATTGCAAACATCTGGCACAGCTGTGATGTGTGCTAGATATGGAAGTCGTGATAACTGCCAGAGTTGCCAGCACATACATTCAGGATAATTCCCTGGGCATTGCACATGATCTGGCAGTTGATGGAGTGGTACGCCTTGTGCTTAAAGTAGATTGTACTGAGCTCAGCAGGTGGTGCCTTCATGTGTACATGTATGCAATCTATGGCACCCATTATTTCAGTGTAGTGTGCTACACTGTAGAAGTGTTGCATATTGCAGGCCCTCACATCAGGGGTGAGAAAAAAGATATGTGCTCACTGGCATGTGGAAGTGTAGCATTGAAGAATGGATGGAGTATCCTAGATGCAGATGCCTGTGACTACCCATTATGTCCCGAGTTGGTCTTTGGAAAGTACCTGTAGTTAGCATCCTAAGGGCTACACATACCTTTGTCTCCACTGGAATGGGTTCCCCTCATTTAGCTCTGGCTCTGAGTTGAGGGTGGCAGAGATCAGTGAGTTGTTGTAATATGTCCCTGTCCTCCCTGTAGCTCTCTACAGACTCCAGCTCATGTAGCTCCTGGAAGGTTTCCCTGGGCCTGAACACTCTTCTCTTTCTCGGCCATTTAGCACATACAGATGTAGCAGGCTAGCAACCCAGCCACTGGGGATGCACAAGCTAGTGCATTTCTTTGTACCGGTCCCAAGTCCAGATAAATGGGGAGGGTTGCATCAGGGAGGGCATCCGGCATAAAATATTTGCCAAATGAAATATGCTGAAACCAATACAGATTTACATACCAGACCTTCCTTTTTGCAAAATCCACTACCATCTGACCTTCTGCATTCCTTTCCTTAACACCATACCTACCAATTACTTCCTCATCCCCTCTGTTCCCTTCACCAACATGCCCATTGAAATCTGCTCCGATCACCACTCTCTCACCCTTGGGTACACTCACCACCACTTCATCCAACTCACTCCAAAAATTTTCTTTCTCATCCATCGCACACCCAATTTGTGGAGCATATGCACTAACAACATTCATCATTACACCATCAATTTCAAGCTTCATAAACATCACTCTGTCATACACTCTTTTCACTTCCAAAACACTCTTGGCATACTGTTCCATTAGGATAACCCCTACCTCATTTCTCCTTCCATCCACACCATAATAGAACAATTTGAATCCACCTCCTATACACCTGGCCTTACTTCCCTTCCATCTAACTCTTGCACGCACAATATATCAACCTTCTTTCACTCCATCATATCTGCTCTCCCTATACCAGTCACACTGCCAACATTCAAAGTTCCTACCTTCACTACTACACTCCTAACCTTCCTCCTCTCTTCCTGCCTTCAGGCATGCCTTCCTCCTTTTCCTTGCGAAAAGGAAGGGTATGGCTGCAGTGAATGCATATTTTAACAAGAGGGAGGAGCATAGGGTGACATACAAGAGTGGAGGGAGATGCACACAGGTGGATTATATCCTATGCAGGCAGGCCAGTTTGAAGGAGATTGGAGACTTTAAAGTGGTGACAGGGGAAAATGTCTTTAGGCGGCATGGTTAAAAATTCCACTGCCATTTCTCCTAAGCACCTCCATGCTTCCACTGGTATGTCATCTATGCCAACAGCTTTTCCATTCTTCATCCTCTTCATAGCTGTCCTTACTTCCTCCTTGCTAATCTGTTTCACTTCCTGATTCACTATCCCCACATCATCCAACCTTCTCTCTCTCTCATTCTCTTCATTCATCAGCCTCTCAAAGTACTCTTTCCATCTACTCAACACACTCTCCTCGTACTTGTGAGTACGTTTCCCTCACTATCTTTTATCAACCTTACCTGCTACACATCTTTCCCAGCTCTGTCTCTCTGTCTAGCCAATCAGTACAGGTCCTTTTCTCCCTCTTTAGTGTCCAATCTCTCATACAACTCTCCATATGCTTTATCCTTAGCCTTCGCCACATCTCTCTTTGCCATGTGCCTCATCTACTTATACTCATGTCTACTTTCTTCATCTCTTTGGCAATCCCACTTCTTCTTCACCACCCTCTTCCTCTGTATATTCTCCTGTACTTCCTCATTCCACCACCAGGTCTCCTTGTCCTCCTTCCTCTGTCCAGATGTCACACCAAGCACCTTTCTAGCAATCTCCCTTACTAGTTCTGCTGTAGTTACCCAGCTATTCAGTAAACTCTTCAATACCTTCCAGTGCCTGTCTTAACTCTTCCCTGAACTCCACCTCACAATCACCCTTTTTTAACTTCTACCATTTAATCCTTGGCCCTGCTTTCACACTCCTCCTCTTCTTCTTGATCACCAACATCATCCTACAGACCACCATTCTATGCTGCTTAACTACACTTTTCCCTGTCAGCACTTTACAGTCTCCAATCCCCTTCAGTCTGGCCCTCCTACATAGGATATAATCCACCTGTTTGCATCTTGCACCACTCTTGTACATCACCCTATGCTCCTCCCTCTTCTTAAAATACGTATTCACCACAGCCATGTCCATCCTTTTCGCAAAATCCACAATCATCTGACCTTCTGCATTCCTCTCCTTAACACCATACCTACCCATCACCTCTTCATCCCCTCTGTTCACTTCACCATCATGCCCACTGAAGTCCGCTCCGATCAGTAGTCTCCCACCCTTGGGTACACTCACCACCACTTCATCCAACTCACTCCAAAAGTTTTCTTTCTCATCCATCGCACACCCAACTTGTGGAGCATATGCACTAACAACATTCATCATTACACCATCAATTTCAAGCTTCATAAACATCACTCTATCAGACACTCTTTTCACTTCCAAAACACTCTTGGCATACTGTTCCTTTAGGATAACCCCTACCTCATTTCTCCTTCCATCCACACCATAATAGAACAATTTGAATCCACCTCCTATACACCTGGCCTTACTTCCCTTCCATCTAACTCTTGCACGCACAATATATCAACCTTCTTTCACTCCATCATATCAGCTCTCCCTATACCAGTCATACTGCCAACATTCAAAGTTCCTACCTTCACTACTACACTCCTAACCTTCCTCCTCTCTTCCTGCCTTCAGGCATGCCTTCCCCCTCCTTTTCTCCTTCGGCCAACATTAGCCCAGTCACTGCCAGCACCCTGTGGGGCCCAGTGGCCTAATGGATAAGGCATCAGCCTCTGGAGCTGGGAACTGTGGGTTCAAGTCCCACCTGGGTCGATACAAAGTAAAAGCCACCAACAAAACAGTCTTCCAAGAACAGTGCTGCTGAAAGGAAGAAATGGAAAGCTCAAAGGGGAGTGAGTAAATTTTTAGGCTCTAGGGCTGATAGCCTAGTACCAACCTATGAACCTATAAATGTGGGAAGAAATAGCCAGAGAATTGTTATGGCTAGGCTTGTATAGTCCCTAGGGCTGATAGCCTAGTACCAACCTATGAACATATGTTGGCTAACAGTACTGGTGGCGGTCTTTGTTAACCCGGGCCTTCCGATCCAGTATGGAAATATGAAATGTTGTCCGCATAAGTCATTTGGCAGAGGTTTTACGCCGGATGCCCTTCCTGATGCACCCCTCCCCATTTATCGGGGCATGGGACCGGCACAAAGAAATGCACTGGCTTGTGCATCCCCAGTGGCTGGGTTACTGAGGCACATAGTGCAGACATGCCAAAATTATTTTTAAAAAATTATTTATTTTACATAGTCCCTTCCTTTTCAGACATCCACATGTACCTTTTGCACACATATTTATATGGTCTAACATTTTGCATAAGATTCAATTGCTTATGAGGTAATTTGCATTCCATGGATCTTTCCCTGTTTGCTCATGCTTGCGTGCCACTAAGTGACACTTACTGAATCTAAAATTGTCCATGCTTGTGTACACATCACACCAAAAAAAAATGTGTGTAACCCATTCCTGAATTCCCACCTATGTTTTTTATGACAAGAGTTATGAGTCAGCCATGTTAGATGACAAAAGCTGAAGTGTTACAATACAATGTTACTACAAATCAATAGCGAATTCTAGAAGCTTCCTCAAATTCTCATCAATGTCAATATTTTACCAAGTGTTCTTTTGTTATATATTTACCCCCATTTCCAGGTTTTTTTATTTCCACTACTTTTCTAATTCTGTTGAAAAACTTCTCAGTAGTATTAGCTTTTAGGGATACATAAATTTATAGGAAGGGTCCTCAGAGGATGGGCAACACAGCTTCTGCTATGTTTCTTCAAGATTAAACTTATTGTGCCTTTATCTAATTGAAACCATCCAGGCAGCACTTCAAAGGACAAAACCACCACCGTAACAGGTACAAGCATGCAAAATCTGAAGGTAATGCTACTCAATGCTAGAAGTCTAAACCTCAAAATGCACTCTCTCGAGGCACTCCTAAAAATGGAGAACATTGATATCTGTGCAGTAACTAAGACCTGGTTTAAGGCTCCAGAGAGCACCCCTGCAATACCAGGCTACAACTCTTACCACATTTTTTGGCCACCAAACCAGGACTGAAACACTAAAGGTGGAGGAGTGTCAATATTCACCAAGGATATTCACACCACCAGGCTAGTTGGTCAACACAATGTGTCTGAAATTCTCCAAGTGCAACTAACACTAGGTAAGACTGCAATCCAAATTGTAGCTTGCTACAGATCCCCCACCATACCCCAAGATTCTCACTACACCTTTCTAAACATACTGGAAAATATTAAGATAGAACCAAACACCCTAATACTGGGTGATTTTAACTACCCTGCCATTAACTGGGAAAACTACTCATGTCCCAACACCTTTGCACAACGGTTCTTGGAATTCATAAATTCCAACGGCCTGGATCAACTAATCCATAGTCCCACCAGGGCTCCAATATCCTAGACCTGGTCATTACCAACATGGGAAATCAATGCTCCATACCTATGGTCACCCCTCGTTAGTCAGGTCTGACCATAAGCTAATCACCCTTAACATCCACATCCCACCCCCCCCCCACCCCCAGTAAAGAAACCACCATAAAAAACTTCTCCAAAGCCATCTTCATGCTACTCAAGTCAGAAGTGACAAACTTCATGACACCCATGCAGACGGGAACTAAAAGTTCAACTGCTGAATCCTACACTAAGGCACTGTACGAGCACATCCACTCATGCATGAATCGTGCCATCCCAAATAGAACCAAAATGCTCTCGTCCAAAAAAAGGAAGCCAATCTGATGGTCCCCTGCCATAAACAAACTTTACAACAAAAGGAAGAAACTTTTGCAGAAAAGAGGAAAATACCAGGATGCAAAAAACTCCCTTACTAGCCTCAGTAAGAAACTGAGATGCCTCATAAAATCCTCCAAAACTAGTTACGAAAATAAAATTGCCAAAGATTCCAAAGACAACCACAAAGCATTCTATAACTATGTCAAGAATCTAAATGGCAATGCTCAGATCTGCTCTGAGCTAAAACAGAATGGCATTAAATATACTGATCTGAAGGATATCGCCAATATACTGGCAGATCGATTCAGTGCCAACTTCACCCCCCCTCACCCCCTAAATGGCCCATCTCAATACCGGAAGATTGCCAAATTCCAGTAATAACGGCCACACAGGTACAAAATGCACTATCTAAAGCCAAGAATACAGCATCCATGGGACCAGGTGACATCCCGGGCTGTGTACTACATGAACTACAATATGAACTGGCACCTCACCTAAGTGTCATGTTTAATCATAGCCTCACCTCAGGTTCCATGCCCACTGAGTGGCGCAGAGCTACAGTTATCCCAATCCACAAGGGGGGATCCACCTTGGATCCGGAAACTACCGTCCCATCAGTCTGACAAGCCTTATCTGCAAGGCCATGGAGCGTATTATCATAGAACTTATAAACAAAGACATTGGCAACCTTCAAACACTGGACCCCACCCAGTTTGGGTTTGTAAAGGGCCGATCTTGTCTCCTGAACCTGATTGACTTCTTTGAATCAGTCTCCAGAGCCACGGACAAGGGTAAGGTGGTCCACACAGCCTATCTAGACCTTGCCAAGGCCTTTGACACCATTCCCCACTCTGGAATCATAGATAAACTTATTAAGTTGGGCATTAATCCCTATGTCACCCAATGGGTTGCTAAATGGCTTACTGATAGAACCCACACTGTAAAAGTAGCCGACTCCAAATCCAGCTCCAGACAAGTGACAAGTGGAGTACCTCAGGGTTCAGTCCTGGGGCCGCTCTTGTTTGGCATCTACTTCTCTGAAGTACAGGTCAACACTAAGGGACTCTGGCTAACAAAGTTTGCAGATGACTGCAAACTGGGAGCCATTATTGAATCCCCAAATGATGTGGATACTCTACAAAAGGGCCTTACAGAAACAGATGCTTGGTGCCAGAGCCATGGGCTCAAGCTCAATGCCAAGAAATGTATTGTTATCCCCTTTGGGAAAAAACACGTATCCATGAATTACCATATAGGTGGCAGTACACTAAACACAGAAAGTGTGATAAGAGACTTAGGGACACAGGTGGACAGTGGTCTCACCTTTGATAACCACATTGCTACAACAGTCAGGAAATCCTTCTATCTGGCACACCTCATCACGAAGGGCTTTTCATCCAGAAAAAAGGAGGTCATTGTCCCACTGTACTCATCCCTCATTAGACCCATTATAGAATACAACGCCCCATTTGGTATGTACCTCTCAAGACATCTGCAACAACTGGAAAGGCCTCAGAAATACCTCACTAAAAGAATCACAGGCCTAAAGCAGATGCCCTACACTGACCGCCTTAAAAAGCTCCAGCTATACTCTGTCACATATCGTCAACTCAGAGGCGATCTCTGCTTAACATACAAAGCCATGTCAAACCCAGAGCTGTTGGACATGCTACACTTAAAGAAATCCCAATCCCTCAGAGCTACATGCTCCAGGGATCTAAACCTTGTCATCACAATAAACAAAACATGCTGGAGGGATAGGTTCCTGACCCAGAGACTCCCCAGACATTGGGAATAGATTGCCCATACATGTCAAGCAGAGTGCCTCTTTGGACCTCTTCAAGAGGAACCTTGACAATTGGATGGGAGAAAGAAAATTCACCCCAGGGATCACGTCAGTTGCCCTGCTAGACAGGGGTCCAGGAAAGTAAATAATGTGGGAAGAAATAGCCAGGGAATTGTTATGGCTAGGCTTGTATAGGCCCTAGGGCTGATAGCCTAGTACCAACCTATGAACCTATGAACCTATGAACCTGAAGAAACAAATAAGATATCTTTGAAGGAAGAAATGCCACCCTGCAATCACCATATGTGTGTGTGTGTGTGTGGGGGGCATCTTCCCACCTTTAATTATGCTTATGAACTCCATGGTCATGCAGCTACACTAAAAAGAAAAAGTCTAAAATCAAGAACAACTGCTGGTGTGGTTTCATTTGGAGTACCAACAGTAAGTGCTTATGGTAAAAGTAATAAAAAAATGTAGAGACTGACAAGTCAAAACACATTTAATCTGCACTTGTTGAAGTTTAAGGTGACTTTTAGCAGCAAGCAAGATCCCCACATTTGTCATTAGTTATTATGTCTAGTGAAACCTGAAATTCATATTTAGAACTAGGAAATCTGCATATTTTTTCCCATGAAAGTTAACTATCATCATGGTTCTGGTCCTAGTGTTAAAGGTTTGTGGGTAATACAGTAGATATATGGAACCCTAAGACCTTTAGGAGTTCATACCATTGTTTGGCAGCTGGTAAAATTGTTCTTCACAGTGCTTAAATAGATGTGTTTCTGAAGCCATAAGCATAAATTTACATGATTATAGTGGTTTGCGTGTGATATTTTTTAAAATTTTTAT
Organism: Protopterus annectens; assembly: GCF_019279795.1. Taxonomy (NCBI): domain Eukaryota; kingdom Metazoa; phylum Chordata; order Ceratodontiformes; family Protopteridae; genus Protopterus; species Protopterus annectens. Next base: position 1,052,573,939 of record NC_056727.1, read on the forward strand.
TTCATCTCAGTGGCTCAAAGGTACCATACATTTCTTTGCTCTTGTGTTTTTATTTGGAACAATGATACAAGTCTATCTCCACATTTCCAGTCTTGAAAGTTTAGATGATGCTGCATTCATTTACTGGTGCCTTTTACAGATTCCCACTTATATTTCTTGCCAGTAAACCGCAGGGAAAGCTCACCTTGCTGTTTATACAGCAGGCAGACTTTTTTGGTTTGGAACCCCCTGTCTGAAAAGTTCTAAACAGTGTTATGGTGTTGAAATATTTGGTATAATTACATTTTCTTCCAGATATATCTGCTCCTACTTTAACATTATTAGAATGTTTTTTTTGTTTGGCAGCACATTCTATAAACTGACTCTTTTCAGCTGCAAACATACTCAAGCAAATTTTGAGAATCTGCATCTTTTTCCGCAGATTGGGACTAGGGTGATAATTTGTCAAAGCTTTGCTTAAATATAGATGCTTAAAAATCAGTATATTTTGCTCAATGTTTTGTAGGAGATAATTTGCTTCATTTTATGCAGCTGTTTTCTTATTACAAATAGCTGTCTGCCAGTAATTTGGAAATTACCAATCACATGTTTATGGACTTAGTAAATAAATCAGTATAGGTAACTGTTTAATAATATTTATGAAGAACTGGCCAGCTCACATGGCAGTTATCATTATCGCCTGACATCACTAGGTTCTCAACATCTGATTCTTGTTCAATGTATTTTCTGTTGTGAGTCTGCACATCTACCATTTGTCTATGTGGGATTTTGTTGGGTCTTCTTGCTTCTTGTCACACCCTATAGGCTTGCTGTAGTTTAACTGACATTATAACACATTGATAACAGGTGTGTGAATTCTGTGAGACTAAGGAAGTGTATGTACCCTGTAACAGAAGGGCACCCTGTTTAAAATTAGTTCCTCTGCTTTACATCCAGTGAATGTTTGAATGGGCTCTGTTTTTCCTGTAACCCTGAATTAGGTTAAGTAGGTAAACACAGACAAAATGATTGACTGGATAAATCAATGTCTATCAAATGAATGGTCACCCTACAAAACACTGGTCATATATGTAAATACCAGGCAATCAGGCTACAGACTATTATTACATGTCTAGCCAGTATACAAGGGTGAGAATCAAACTCCATACCTTGTGACTGTGGGGTAAATACTTTAGCTGATAAGCTAACCCTCCAAACCCTATAACTGTATGTGGATGATTGGGGGTGGGGCAGCCAGTGTATCTTATTGCATCATGGTTGCCAATTTCACATGAACAATAGCCACAATATGGGTTGCGGGATTCAGAGAGTCACACATTGAGCAAGATTATATTAATTTCATCTAATTTGCAGCCCATTTTTCAGGTAAGACCAAAAGAGGGTTTGATTTGTTAGCTATCAACATACTGAATGAAACCCATGCACGTTAATCGACAGTCTGGAGGTACTACATCTGCTCCTGCCTCCAAACTAAGGATTGAAAAGTGGTAGCAGGGTGCATCCACTTCTAACCATATTAAACAATATTAACCAAATAGGTTTGCTGAATATATTTCAAGCTTGTGTGTATACCGAAGTGAAATGAGCTTGCTACAAAGTACAGCTCCACAGGGCCTGACACAGCACTATGGATATAGCGCTAACTATTCATGATAGGTGCTTCTTAATCCAATGGTTGAACCATGTAGACCAATCCAACCAAAGAGAGTTGGCTGAAAAAAGAAGCTGAAAACATTTTCATACACTGAATAGACTTTAGATGCTGACTAACTAGACATATTTGACTTTCGAAAACAATTAAAATAAAATACAATTGTTTCTCAGTGTACTGTTAAATCATATTACCTTATAAAATCTTTATATTTTCACAACTCAGAATAGTTCTGCAGGACATAATGACCACTCCAATATTCTGCCTTTGCACTGTGCTAAGGTAGGTTTAAAATACTGCATCATATTAGGAAAGTTATATGAACTTTGTGTAATACCAATCTAAACATATCTTTAAGTTGCATCAAGTGCAGCTCATAGGATGCAGTGCTCACAGGAAGGCTAACCATGTATGTGAAAGTTTATTTATTGTCACCCATGATGCATCACTGTAAGCTATCTGCACTGGTAATAGTAGCTTGATGGCCCAGCCTAAAGAATACTGCTGATGTCATGCACATTTAAACTGATATATATGTGAACACCACAGCCAGTGTTCAACATGTATATGTTGTTGTTTTTCTTTCGGCTTTTCCTGGTTAGGGGTTGCCACAGCAGAACTCCAGTCTGCTAATTATTGGCAGTAGATTTTTACGGTGCCGAGGTGCCAGCTCGACGCCCAGCCTTTAATGAAGGCACACCCATTCACGCATGTCTTGCGAATGCTACTCGACCGTGGGGAGGACATGCATACTCCACATAGAAGGTGCTCCAGCCGAGAATCAAACGGAAGAATCTCTTGCTGTGAGGCGACAACGCTACTGCTGGACCACTGTGGCTTACATGCACCACAGCATAGGTTATGTAGCATATGATGCATTCACCAAATGAAGGGTACATGAAGCAGAATGGCTCCTGCTTGTGATGTATGCAGTGTGTACCACAGACATATCTTTGTTCAGTCAAGAGGTATGTACAATGTCCATAATCTTTTAGAGCTGCCACTGACATGTGTCTCCTACTATTCTAAAAATATTTTGGAACTCTTCATTTAAGGTTTGCAATTTTCCATTGTTTCTTTCCTGCTTTTATTTCTTGCATTTGTTTTATCTGAAATTTGTTTTGCATTTCAGTTGTTTTATGTTTTATCTTTACTTTTCTTGATGTTTTGTTTTAAAAGTAATTATTTAGGGCAAATTAGCTAATAGCTCAAGAGTCCTTACAAGCCTAACCAGTTTTACCCAGATTTTAGCCAGTTTTCTATGTCTAGGGCAGAGATAACAAGGGTCAGCAAGCGGGCTTTTGACTATTTTTACAGGCTGTCTCTGTCAATGAGAGATATCTGTGCCACCCCAGGAGTGAATTTGCATTTCCCATGCATTATTCCAGATTGCACTTGAAGATGGTTAGGAAAGGGCTCTGTTTCACATGAATAGGAAACTTATTCCAGAGCAGGGGCAATCTCTGGGACACATATCTGTCTCTACAGCATGATTTATTTATCATGTTTAGATCTTTGGAGTAGGTAACCTCATTCTGTTAGTTTTGTGAACATGCAACATTTCCACCAGGGCTGGGTCAGACACTGCCTTGTAGGTCAGGCAGAGATCATCCCTCAGTAATCTGTGGGAAAATGGATACAGTGATATGGCTTTTAATCCGCCCATGTATGACATGTTTGTTAAACCCTGTATTTTTTGGATTAGAAACCTCTGAGGATGCTCCAGCTGCTGCAGGTGCCTGGTGAGGTACATACCAATAGGTGTACTGTACTTGATTATTGGTCTGATATGGGTTGAGGACAGTGCTACTATGACATCCTTAGATCTAGATGCCATGCCCTTACTTATAAGCTGTGGCACATAGCAGGATTTCCTCACCACTGCGGACACAGGGTGGTTAAAGTTCTTATTACTATCTGAGTACCCAGACCTCTCACCCCTGGGCCCACTCTTAGGAGGTGTGATCAATGTTGTAATTTGCAGGGGTATTTGATTTTTCAAAGGGTATTATTATGCATTTCTTTGCATTTAGTTTGAGGCCATGGCTCTGACTCCAATCATTAGTCTGTGTCAGACCTCTCTGTAGGATATCAACATCATCTGGGGAGTTAATAATTTCCCCCTACTTGCAATCATCAGCAAACGTGATCAGCCAAAGTCCATCTACATTCGCCTTGACATCTGAGAAGTGTATCCCAAACTGGAAACTGAACCCAGACTGTGGTGGTGAGAGCTCCAAATCTTAACCACCAGACCACCAGGGATTCCTCTAGGATTTTTTTTCTGCTCTGACTTCAAAGAGATTAAGTCTAAGTGGTCTGTGGGAGGGATGAGAACTGCCACTGACCTGTGACTGTCACTGTAGTGAGATTAAGTTTACACCCTTGCACAATTTCTCTGTTGTGCTAATAAACTCAGTGTCTCTTGAGCTACCTGCTCTTTCTATACCTTTGTCTTTAGAAGCTCCATCAAGTCTCATTTGTCTGATCATACTAGTTAGCACAAGAAGTTCAAGATAGGAAGATCCTTGCCTTAAACTGTTTAAACCTCCATTTCTCCTCTCTTTTGTATCGTCCCACTTTTAGTGCACATTGCAATACCTGGATTATTAATCCATTTTCTTCTATCATAAGATCATAGGAAGTTACTAGGCTATTGATCCTGAGGCCCTTACAGGAATAGCCAATAATTTAGCCCATATTCCGACAAGTCAGCACCCGATGCCCCTGTTCAGCAGTGACATGGGTGGAATCCCAGGGGTGTATTTTCTCTTCCCCACTCAGTTATTCAGGTCATCCTTAAAAAAGGTTAATGAGGTACACTGCTTAATGTGGAGAGGGAGTCTATTCCACAAAAGGGGAATCTCTGGACACAAATCTGTCCCACCAACAAGTCCTACTAATGTCACAGACCAGGTTGAGGTTGCACGTGTGGATTACTCGAGTTGAACTTGACTTGTGGATATACAACATTTCCAATAAGGTGGGGTCTGAGAGCGCCTTGTATGCCAGACAGAGGTCACCTCTGAGGAGTCTGTATGAAATTGAGGAGAGAGATAGGGCATCCACTAACCTTGAAACTTTAGTTTCCCCTGTAACCTCAATGGAACAAATCTTAGAACCCCTGTCAAAGGTGAAAAACAGTGTTCCTATAGGATCAGATAATACACCTGGCTGCATTTTCATCAGTGCCAATTATGCTCTGCTTAAAGTATTCAACCTCAGCCTAGCCACAAGGTTTGTCCCTGACTTCTGCTGAGCAACCTTTGTGACTTCTCTACACAAGAGTGGCCCCTCTATAGAATCAGGTAATCATAGGTCCATCAGCCTCACCAGTCCTATATGCAAAGCCATGGAACATATAGCAGAACATATTTATATAGACATAGGCAACTTACCTAATCTAGACCCCACTCAGTTTGCTTTTGTGAAGGGTAGGTTCTGTCTCCTAAACTTAGTAAACATTTTTGAAAAGGTTATAGAGGGTTTGGATAGTGGTCACTTTATACATACTGCTTAACTTTACCTGACCGATGCTTTTGACATTACCCCCATGCTGAAATTCTCAAAAAGTTAGACAAACTTAATTTATTACATCCGAGTGACACCACCAGGTGCATTGGCAGTTAATTCCTACTGACACCTCTAGGCATCAAATATTGCTTGCTCATATTTGCATCAATAATTCCAAAACCATGCTATGTAGAAGGTTTTGAAAGATTTCGCCTTAAAGCTTAACTCCTTAGCCTCATATGAATGCTCTCTGATAGATGAATAAAATGACAGTATGTGTGAACTTCAGTGGTTGCAGAGATATTGTAAATTGTTTACAAAATATTACAAATGTAATAGTTGCTGTGTTTACTGTGACTTATAAAATATGGTTTAAGACCTAGAACCTAAAGAATACTACCACTATAAAAATAGCTTGTGCTGAAGAGTTTGCCATTTATACATCTTTCATAACCACGATGAGTCCAGCGATATGAACATTTGTTTGAAATGTGAGGACATAATTTAATTTTGTCAAAAGGTTTAGGCACTGCCCATTGGAAGTTACAGTGCAAACCTACTGAGCTCCATTGGAGTGAATGAGTTAATGAAACCACTATGTTACCCATTGGGTTGCAAACTGGTTATCCAACAGATCCCCAGTTAGCCAAAGTTGCTGATTTCCTTTCTAAACTAAAATTGTAACTAGAGTGGTACTGCAGGGATCAGTGCTGGACACTCTTCTGTTTTACCTTTATTTTGTAGACATCCAAACCAATATCCTTGAAATGTGATTGACCAGTTGTGATAATAACTGAAAGCTAGGCACTGTCATCCTTTCATGCATTGATACTAAGCTGCTCTAAAAAGCACCGGGATATTCTCATACCTGGTGTTTTGAAAATGGTCTCAAGCTAAATGGGAAAATGTGCAGTATAGTAGCATTCAAGAAATAAGTTGATTTAATCTCCTATATTATAAATGTAACTCTTCTTCTTCTCAGACACAGCCATTAGAAAACTGGGCACATATGCGGCACATATGTGGACAACATTCTCTCATTCGACCATGATGTTCTACCATAGTCAGTAAATCCTTCTGTCTGGCCTAATTAATTTTCATGAGAATATCTTCAAATTCCAAAGAAGATTTCTTACAGCAGTACTCTTTCTTTATCAAATCCATAAGTGAATACAAAGCACCATTTTGTATGTTCAAATTCAAGTGTATTGCTCAACTGGAAAGGCTCCAGTGACTTTAACTTCCCCCAAAATTAAAGGCCAGACTTCTGGTATGATGCCATGCTGAGAAGATGGGATTGTGTGATCTCCTTCCTTAGATATAATAAATGTATACTAAGTGTGGTTTTGCCCCATGACTAATCTAAATAATGTGAATATAGTTGGATAAAACACTCTGAATTACTAGAGGAAGGAAGATGGATGTGATAAATAACTCAAAAGGTTTGAAAGGCAAAGCAGTTGCATGGTGACCCATGGCTGGTTTGGAGGAAAATCTGTGAATACAAAATGTGGAAAATGGACACCCAGATACTGTAACAATGGCTGAATTACAGGACAAATCGGATAACGTTTACAATGCAATTATAAACTAAAGTAATGCCATAGAAGATTACATGAAGAAAACTGACAAAAAGTTGGAGCAGGTGGAAAATACATCATCTAGCCAATCAAGTATTACAAAAGTAATGAAGAAAAGTAATCACACAATGCAGCTAGCAAAACTGGAGACTTCCCAAGAGCAGAAGCGGTAGAAGCTCTTGGAAATAGAGCGAACGTGGCACGAGAACTTGACATTTCTGAGAAATCTTCAGGGATTTGAGAACATTTCTGAGAAATCTTCAGGAATTTGAGAACAAGGACTGCAGAAATGTTAACTGTGGTGCTATTAAGCATATAGGTGTACATACCCCAGAACAAAATCTTGCTTTCTAGGGCACACAAGGTTTAACTGTCTACTGGACTGACAGCTCACTTCTTGAAGACCAGACTGTTTATTGCAAATGAATAAGTTGATGGAGCAACTCCTGGGTATTATTTGAAGACAGTGAAAACCTGATGGTAGGGTGGGAGTAGGGGTTAAGAGTCTTTGTGAATTAGGGTTATTCCCTTGATACCAAATATTAAAGAAATAGATTTTTACCTCATATAAGACTGTGTGGGAGCATGAATTTGTGATTCACACTAGATGACCCTGACATATTTTCCCACGATATGAGTGTAAAGTTTTTGGGAACCAGAAAAAGCCCTTACGGAAGTAGATCAATACCATCAAATTCACCAGCAGACAAGATAAACAGAGGAAAGTGGATGAGCAGCAGGAGACAGGCTGCTGCTAAAGACATTGAAATGTGACCGGACAAGCCTTTTCAGCGGTTCTGCCAAAAGATGCATGGCAGGCAAAGAGAAATGGAAAACAACACAAAAAGAGTGAGAGTGAGTTTAATGGTGAGAACCATGATTCTGATAGTTGGCACCAACAAAAGTCTCCCAGGGATGAGGTGTGAAGGAACAAAAGCGAGTAAATGGGGCTTATAAGAGAAAGACGTCGGAGCACAATTTCTGGAAAAGAAACTGTTTAATAAAGCTAGCAGATGTTATGATAAATGGTGTAAGAATAAACAAGTAATTGCGTTACAGTGGCCAAGGTTTACTGCAGTATGACTGTTCTAATGCATGGGGAAGTTACTGAGAAAATGCAATCTAAAGGGTAGTGATGTTAAGTGAATCCGAGAAGAGGTGTTTGTAACATAAACATTTTAAAGCAAGTGATATATCAGCTGATTTATTTTAAGCAATAAACTACTTGTTTGTTAAACTGTAAACTGGGTGGGTGGTTGTCTAGCAAACAGGACACACCCATGATAATAAGCAGAAACAGAGAGTAAGAGGTGTGGTGGGAAAGGCTAACGTGATTGTATGGAATATGTTGTCATAGCCAGGAGGATGAGCTGTAATATCTTACAATTAGGAATAGGCAGCACTATGTAAAGTCATGCAAAGTAATCGGTTACTGCAATCAAAAACACTTGTAATTAGTGATCAGTAGTGAAGATCAAGGCTTTACCTTAGGCAGGGAGATTATATAATTGGGGGAGAGAAAGGATGCGAGTAGGAGAAAAAATAGGGTGGACCAGGAAAGCTTTATAGGGAAGTGCAAGGAAGTTCGCTAAAAAGGGTACAGGAGTAAGCACACCCTGATAAGTGGCCTCACCCACCATGTGACCCACACATTTTGGACAGACGTTTGACAACATTTTAAAGATGCACGTAATACATAAATAGGCTGAAAAGTATAAGAAGTGACTAGTAATACTGGGGTTAGTATGATAGCGTTGGCCCGATGTTTGGGAGATAATTCATAAAATTAGTTTTCCTATTGATTTTATCAAATAGCAGTAAGAAATATATGAAGGGTCAAACACTGTGATAAAGATTATTGCTATGGTCACCTCAGAAGTAGAAAATGGAAAAGGAACAAAAGCCAACTCAAAGGGCAGGAAAGAATGAATTCTAGAATGTATCAAAACAGAAATGAAATACAGAGTGTCCAAAATGGTTATGCAATTTGAAGATTTTTAGTTTAGGTACCATCTGTGGTGTGATTTCTATACTTGGCACATAATTCATGATTATATGATTTAAAGCAGAACATTTATTGGGTTTGTATAAGATATCATGTGTGGTAGTATAGATAAGATTGTCTTGTAGTTTTAGCCAGGAGAGTCTGGAGATCTATACAGTGATGAGTTTTATTTGTTAGTCCTTTTGCAAATCTTCCTATTTAATTAAAGCTTTTTGTCAAATTTGCCTTTTTTTAAAGATTAGTTAATACTGATGATGCAAATAACAGGCTAGGGAATAGAATAGGTTGGAGTGTGTGTGTGCCTATACTTCTTTTGTGATGTATGGTTTGATGTTATATAGTGTCCCAAGTTTTTAGCTGGTTTTAGTGCTTGCATAATTAATATGCTGGCCAGATTTAAGAAACTGGTCTATGATCACGCATAATAGATTTTGCTTAGGTGACTTATTTCAGAGCTGTTTTATTTTTGTAGAAAATAGTTAGGTTTGTTATGCATCTTTAAAAAGACTATGATGGAAAAACATTGTTTTGGCTTTGTTTGCATTTAGAATCAACTGTGAGTTCTATAGCCATGTGTACCTTAGTTAAACAATCTTAGTTTTGGTTTGTATTTTAGCAGCACTCTTAGCATGGCATATGAGGGTAGAGTCATCAACATATTGAATGACTTCCCATATATCCACTGTTTTATGAAGGCTGCTGACAAAAAGAACTTAAATTCAATAGTCTTAAGATAGATACACAATATATTCCAGCAGTACTGAGGTTGAAGGAAAAGTGATTATGTTTCTAGATAACTGTTTGTGATCTTCAAAATAGATAACAATTAAACAATTTCCAGCTGGATTGGCTATTTGGATTTGAAAAAAAATATCTAATAGTAGATTAGGAGAAACAGTCTCTAATGCTTTTGGGAGGACTTACAGCTGTTAGTTAGAAAAAAGACAACTCAGTAAGAGGCAGTCAGAGTCACTATAAATGAGTTGGTAAATTTATAAAGAGTTAGGGCATAAAATAAGTATGGACGCATAAGCTATCAAAAGCACTTTCAGCCTCTAGTGATAACAATGGCATTAACCAAGTGTCCCTTTTCTAGACACAATTCTTTCCTCAATGTTTGACCCTCCAATTAACTATTTTTAATAAACCCTGCTTGATCCTGATGTACATGGGATGGTAATATTCCATGGCTATTTGGGTAGCCCAACAATTCATATAAATCTTACTATCGAGCAAAGATATAGGCCTATAATTAGAAGATGCCGTTGGATATTTATCTAGTTTAATTGTCCATTATGATAAGTTGAAATGAAAGTCCATCTAGAAAACAATCAAGTTATATCAAATAAAGGATTTGTCATTTTGTAAGGAGACATGAATATTAAGAAAAACTTTGCTCTGTTTTTTTAATAAAGGGTTTTGGGAATCTCCTGTTTTTCATTATATTGGTCTCTCAAAGAGCTACTGTCCAAATATCTAATAAAAATCCTTTGAATTGTTATGGAGATTTTTTTCCCATTTTTTGTAATATTCTTTTTTGTCAATAACAGATAATTTTCTTTAGTCATTTGATGATCTTCTGGCATGTTAAAAAAGAACTAATATAATATTTAAAGAAAATGTATCAGTTAATAGGACCACAAGAAAATCAATGCAACTGTACACCAGTAAGTAGAGAAAGGACAGTCACGGAATATATGTGAATAGTCAGTATTCCTTTTCTTTTTGGATCTTGAACACTCTATGCTCTCTTCTTGTTACTACATTGTGCTGCTCTATAATGTGTTAAAAGGCCCTATGCAAGAATTTTCATGTAAAAATACACCAAAAGTGAACTAAAGAGATTTTTCTTATAGATTTTAATATGTGAATTTTATTTCCTCCAGATAAAGATGAATTTACCAGTAAAGTAATGTGATCCCAAAACTTGTTATTGATGTTCTTGTTATATAAAACATATAATTTATACAGAATATAAATTATATTATTTTGTTTAGTTGTATTATTTAGAAAAAGTATTAACTTTAGAGGTTTTATACTGAGAGTGTGCTAGAGGAAGCATTTGTTAAGTGCATGATGCCTAATACTTTGTAGTAAAATCCATTCTTGGAGGCTCTAAGTTGTATTATAATATTAATTATTGTATTACTTTTAATACTGTTTCCTTAAGAGAATTCTAACAACATTTAAAATTCCCACGGTTCCAACCATAAAGTTTCTGCTAATAAGGGAGGGAGGGTGGCCTAATGGTTAAGGTGTTTGCCTTACAAACACAAGGTGCAGAGTTTGAGTCTCACAAGAGATAATTGGCTAGGCTTAAAATGGTTCACAAGGGCAGTTAGCTTAGTATGAACCTAAGTAGTTTCAAAAAGTCTTTGTTATATTAAAGGGTATTAATATGCTAAACCTTAATTTCAAATTCACATTATCTAGGAAAGTAGACTCAATATTTTTAGAATAAAATAAATACATTTTGATTGTGTAAGGGAATACATACTAAATTGAATATAATTCCACAGATAAAGACACACTGGATTATTTGCATACTCAATAACAGAAACTTATATTTTATTTGGGCTAAAATGTGAAAGGTATAGAGAATTTCAATTTGCTATACAGATAGTGTCCACACAGTTAATTTTAACTCTGAAAATTGCTCCTTAATCATACATTTCTTTGTTTGGAAAACTAATGCCTCCTAAATTACAAGATCTAAAATTATTGTTATGGTCTATCCAAGGTTTTCTGGAAGGCAAAGAAAACTCAAAAGTAATTTATGACATTTATTAAAGTGATTTATGGTAAACCGATTCTTTGTTTGGTTACTTGGATTGCATAACTTGTTTACAACTGTTAGTATCCCACTCTGTATTAGAGTGTACTTATTTGTTTTTGGTACAGCATTCATTCTTGTCACTATGTTTTTGGGTTTCTACTGTTTATTTCATTTTTTTTTCATTCCTTTCTTCCATCTTCCTCTCCTCTTTCTTTATTTTTCTTTCATTAATTCTTCCTTTTTTTCTTAACTGCTCCAGTTTTTCTCGTTCCCCTCTCTTTTTTTTTATTTTCTTTCCCTTTTGTTTCCTCCTTTTTATTCCTATTCCCCTTTATTCTGTCATACACTTCTTACTTTTCTCTTTCTTTGTTTATTCCTTATTTTTCTCCTCACCCCCCTTTCCTCTCTGTTCTTTCTTTTTCCCTTACTCTGTCTATTCCTTCTCCTTTCCTTCCCTGGTCCTCTTCTTCTGTAGTCTTTTTCCCCTTTTCATTTTCCTTCTTTCCTTCCTTTCCAGTATTCTTCTCTCACATGTCACTGTTCCTTTTTTCCCGTCTCATACAGTCTTCTCTTTCTTTTATTTCAACTTTCCTTTGCTTTTGTTCTACTTCTCTTATATTTGCACATTAATTTAAATCTGTAATAATTATGAGTCAGACATTTAATAACTCTCCAGAATCTGTTAATAAGATTAAGTGTAGTTGTTCTTTCTTCTGAGTTCAGAATTAAAGATAAACCATGTATATCATTCTGAGACTCAGGTTTTAAATAAGTCAAAGCTTGTTCAGTATTTTTGAGTATTGAAAGAACTGGCAAACAGGCTTAGTACAAGATGGAATTTTGTGTTGTGATTCACTTTCCACTTTCTTGACATACCAATGCTAATAATCAATGTGATATTCTGTAACTGTAGTCCTTTGAAAAGAACACTTTTCAAAAATAATTTGCAAGGATAGATTCCCAGTCCAACTTGCATTTATTTATAGAAAGTGCATTGACTGGCGAAGTAGTGATCCCATGCTCTGTACTTTGCAGTGCATAAGTTCTGATTACTGTGTACTTTTACATATGTCTATTCCTTTTTTTAGTAGGGGATGTCAAGAATTTTGGGTGTCATCGTGAGTATAATCACATTCCAAAGTAAAAATATGCCTTTTCTTCACTCCAGTTATCCCCATGTCAAAAATATATTCATGGATGAAATATTACTGAAGAGCCCGTTATGCATGATAACTACAAGAACTCCAAAATGTACATACTCTGATTACAACACTCAAACCAAAAAGCATATCCCAACTATTGTGACCTTCATCACAAACACAACAGTTATACAGGACTTGTACAGTTCTAGCTTCATCCAACCACCTGTGCACAGTATGTCATCATCAAAACCTGACACTAATATAGAGTGTGCATGTCTAAAAAAGAAAATCAACTTTGTTTTTAAAAATTCTCCTCTACCAAAATATGCATTGGCTATGCCATCAAATTCAGTACCTCAGTGGAAAGCCATAGATGAAGACATATAGGACATGACAAATGAAGGAGAGCAACTTGAATATTCAAATATGATCCCTAAGCCAATGTGAGAATCAATGCAACCAATTCAAGTATCCTCTTCATATTGATGAGACCATTCAGTCCCATTTAACTTTTCCAGCCTAATTTGAATCCAGTTGTGAGCAATCACATATTTCAACTTATGTACAGAAAACCTTCAAGGGAGATTCTAAAGCCTCTTTGCCAAAATTTCATTCAGCAAAACTAATATAGGATGACAACTTCTGTCACTCAGCAGTAAAGACAAAGACAAGAGTGCCAGGAAAGGCAAGATGGAGTACAACCACAAGTGAAAAAAGAAAGAAAATGTACTGACAGAAACTGAAATCTTAAGTTATTTCTTCTTGAACAGAATGCAAAGTATTATCATAGGTAGGAATTTGAATGCTAAGAGCATGAAATGGGTTATTACAAAACTGATCTTTTCTGTCCAGATGCAATCTGTCTGAATTTTTAAAGTGGAATCAAAACAAGGAGACCATCAGTGGTTACAAATTATTATCAGTTTAACAAAAAGAAAACAGTAAAATGATTTCAATATGTGATAAAGAAAGTTCAGCAGCTTAAAATTTCAATAAGCTTGCCCTTGCTTTCTTTAATATAATGGCAATATGTTTAAAAGTCTTACAACTGTGGTGGTGGTGCTGCGGTAGCATTGTCGCCTCACAGTAAGACATTGTCCTGTTCGATTCTCAGCTAAAGCGTCTTCTGTGTGGAGACGTGTGAATGGGCGTACCTTTTTTGAAGGTTGTGCGTCAGGGCTGGCAACTCGGTACATAAAAATCTACTGCCAATCATTAGCAGACCAAAGTTCCACTGTGGCGACCCCTAACTGGGAAAAGCCGAAAGATACAACATGTTTAAAAGTCTTGTTTTTCTTTTAACTTAGAATATATCTTAAGTATGTTAACTGATGCGGAATAAGGTGAAATCCCAAGACTGGAAAATCTCCCTTATCAGCCTCATCAAAAAGTTGAGATCCCTCATCAAATCTTCTAAAGCTAGCTGTGAAAACAGAATTGCAGCAGATAGTAAAGACAACCACAAGGCCTTCTATAGTTATGTAAAGAATCTCCACGGCAATACCCAGATTTGCTCTGAGCTACTGCACAATGGTACCTCCTATACTGAGCCAACAGATATTGCCAATATACTGGCCGACAGACTCAGTGCCAACTTTACCCCTTACCCCCCCCCCAATGGACCAGTCAAAATACCAGTTAGATTGCCAGGCACCCAGTATTACTGCTGCACAGGTTAAAACAGCACTGTCTAAGGCCAATAATACAGCTTCTATTGGACCTGACAATATCCCTGGCTGTGTTCTGCATGAACTACAGAGTGAACTGGCACCTCACCTCTGTGCCCAATTCAATCACAGCTTCACCTCAGGATTTGTCCCTCCCAAATGGTGCACTGCTACAGTCATCCCTCTCCACAAAGGAGGAGCAACTACAGACCCTGGAAACTATTGCCCCATTATACTGATGAGTCTGATATGCAAAGCTATGGAACGCATCATCATGGACCTAATAAACAAGGATCTAGGGAAACTCCAAACTCTGGATCCCACACAGTTTGCTTTTGTGAAGGGTAGATCATGCCTACTCAACTTGGTCAACTTCTTTGAGTCAGTCACTAGAGCTATGGATGAAGGCAAGGTAGTTCATACAGCCTACCTTGATCTGGCGCAAGGCCTTTGATACCATTCCCCACTCAGGAATCATAGAAAAACTCACTAAGCTAGGCATCAACCCCTATATCACTAGGTGGCTTGTAAACTGCCTCACAGGTACAACCCATAGTGTGAAAGTAGCTGACTCCAAGTCAGAATGCTGACCAGTCATGAGTAGAGTCCCACAGGGTTCGGTCCTGGGTCCTTTCTGTTTGGTATCTACTTCTCTGACATCCAGGCCAACACGAAGGGACTCTGGCTGACAAAGTTCTCAGACAATTGCAAGGTGGGAGCTATTATTAAGTCCCCGAGTGATGTTGATATCCTACAGAAAGGCCTCACTGAGACCAATAACTGGTATCAGAACCATGGCCTTAAGCTCAATGCCAAAAAATGGGCCATCAATCCCTTTGGGAAAAACCCAGTTCTCATGAATTACCACATCGATGGTAGTCCACTGAACACAGAAGGCATTATAAGAGATCTGGGAACACAGGTCGACAGCAACCTCTCTTTTGACCACTACATTACCACTGCGGTCAGAAAGTCCTTCTATGTGGCACATCTCATTTCTAAGGGTTTTGCATCCAGGAAGAAAAAGGTCATTGTCTCCCTCTACTCTTTCTTCATTAGGCCAATCAGTGAATACAATGCCCCATTGGGATGTACTGCCCTAAACACCTGCAACAACTGGAGAGGCCGCAAAAGTACCTCACAAAGAGGATCCCAGGCCTTAAACATTTGTCATATATGGACAGACTAAAAAAAAACAATTATTGTCGGTCTCATATCACCTACTTAGAGGTGATCTCTGCTTGACTTACAAAGCCATGTCTGACCCAGCTCTGTTAGAAATGCTACATCTAAAGAAATCCCAATCCCTCCATGCCACACGCTCCAGAAATCTCAACCTCATCACCACAATCAACAGAACATACTGGAGGGGCAGGTTCATAACCCATAGACTGCCCGTGTATGGAACTGACTTCCCGTACATGTCAAGCAGAGCACCTCACTGGCCTTCTTCAAGAGAAATCTTGATGAGTGGTGAATGGGAAATAGAAAATTCACCCCAGGGATCACTCCAGTGGCTTTACTTGACAGAGGCACTGGGAACTAAGGTCAGGTGGCATGATGCCAGGGTAATCCTATGGGCCAGGCTTGTAAAGGCCTTACGGCCATTAGCCTAGTACACACCTATGAACCTATGTGTATAGTCCTTTGAGGCTGATAGTTATAATTTTTTAGCATAACTGATAAAATATACTAGAGAGAGCACAGCATTACAGCACTCAAATCCTAGGCAGGAAAAAGAATTGTCATTTGAATAAACTAATCAAATCAAACAGTATTTGGGGGCAACCACATACTTCCCTTTCCTAATTTAATTTGAAATTGCTTCTCCTTACAAAAAAATTAAGTGATTTACCTAACACAACAATCCCTTCTGAAATTCTCCCCAAAGTAAAAACAAATATCAGAACACACACCCAAATAATCCAAACATGAATATATCAATATTAAAAAAATATACATATATCAAATAAGTTAAAGGACCACCCCTTCAAAAAGAAAAAAAAACTACAACATCAGAAAACCAGTTATATTAATATATTAAATATAATAGCAATGAATCACTGCATTATATTATGATCTGTACTAAAAAGGTTATAAGCATATTGCATTTGAACTCTATGAAATAGTGTCAGAAAAGAAAATGAATTGTAAATAGCGTTCATTTCAAACAGTCAAGAAATATAAATTCTGATCTAATTTCTGTGATTTGTATTATTTTTAAGGATACTTTAAATATAAAATAAAGGAAAATATGAGAAAAAAGAACAAATTATAATATTTTGCTTTCTGTTTTTACCTGAATAGACTTAACAGGAAGAATGTTTCAAGTATGAAATCTGCAAGTAGGTATATACATTTATATAATTTAATATTATATGCCTGGTAATTATGAAATAAGCAAATTGTGTGCAGTCTTAAAATTTTTAATAGCAAAAAGTAATTTAATGGCAAAAGTCTTGAAAGATTTTGACAAAGTATCTGTAAACCATGCCATTTTGTCACAAAATCTTTGCAAAGTTGCAGATAATCAGTCCATATATTCAGCATTAGGGAGAATATCTTTCTCTGCCTCTCTCTCTCTCCCTCTCTTTTTAATAAAGGCTACAGATCTTTCAATGTTGAAAGTTCTTGTACCACTTTGCAGGTGAATTTTTTGTCTTTGCGACAGGATAATTTGGGATTTAATGTTATTTTTAGTAATTTGAGTAAGGTTCCATTTTTTCTCTTTTCAATAGTTTTTTGTGGAATAGTCATTATCAAATCTAATGTTATTCTGGTCATATTTTGAAGGTGCCATGAAAGAAATTTTATAACTATAGATCTTGGAGGTATAAGTGAATTAGAAGATGTTAACTTACCTATTGATCAATTATCCTCTTCTATACCAAAGGATAATCATTCCTATAAGTTCAAAAATGTAGGGATCCAAAAAGACAAAAAAGCAATCATATCTTTTCCATCAGTTTTCACTGGTAGCCCAACATCCTAATGTTAAATCTCGCTTTCCTATTTCTAAGTCATCAAGTTTATTCTGTAACCAAATATTTTGTTTTAAACAGAAAGTAGACTTGTAATTATTATGTAAATCTTTTTTCAAAAGCAAATAAACTACTTGTTTGTTAAACTGTAAACTGGGTGTGTGGTTGTCTAGCAACATTGATAGAATTTATGAAGATAAACAGGACACACCCATGATAATAAGCAGCATTATACCTTTAATGAAGCAGAGAGTAAGAGGTGTGGAGGGAAAGGCTAACGTGATTGTATGGAATATGTTGTCATAGCCAGCAGGATGGCCTGCAATATCTCACAATTAGGAATAGGCAGCACTATGTAAAGTCATACAAAGTAATCTGTTACTGCAATCAAAAACACTTGTAATTAGTGATCAGTAGTGAAGACCAAGGCTTTACCTTAGGCAGAGAGATTATATAATCGGGGGAGAGAAAGGATGTGAGTAGGAGAAAAAATAGGGTGGACCAGGAAATCTTTATAGGGAGGTACAAGGAAGTTTGCTAAAAGGGGTATAGGAGTAAACACACCCTGATAAGTGGCCTCACCCACCATGTGACCCACACATTTTGGACAGACATTTGACAACATTTTAAAGATGCACGTAATACATAAATAGGCTGAAAAGTATAAGAAGCGAATAGTAATACTGGGGTTAGTATGATAGCGTTGGCCCGATGTTTTGGAGATAATTCATAAAATTAGTTTTCCTATTGATTTTATCAAATAGCAGTAAGAAATATATGAAGGGTCAAACACCGTGATAAAGATTATTGCTATGGTCACCTCAGAAGTAGAAAATGGAAAAGGAACAAAAGCCAACTCAAAGGGCTGGAAAGATGGAATTCGAGAATGTATCAAAACAGAAATGAAATATAGAGTGTCCAAAATGGTTATGCAATTTGAAGATTTTTAGTTTAGGTACCATCTGTGGTGTGATTTCTATACTTGGCACATAATTCATGATTATATGATTTAAAGCAGAACATTTATTGGGTTTGTATAAGATATTATGTGTGGTAGTATAGATAAGATTATCTTGTAGTTTTAGCCAGGGGAGTCTGGAGATCTATACAGTGATGAGTTTTATTTGTTAGCCCTTTTGCAAATCTTCCTATTTAATTAAAGCTTTTTGTCAAATTTGCCTTTTTTTGAAGATTAGTTAATACTGATGATGCAAATAGCAGGCTAGGGAATAGAATAGGTTGGAGTGTGTGTGTGCCTATACTTCTTTTGTGAGGTATGGTTTGATATTATATAGTGTCCCGAGTTTTTAGCTGGTTTTAGTGCTTGCATAATTAATATGCTGGCCAGATTTAAGAAACTGGTCTATGATCACTCATAGTAGATTTTGCTTAGGTGACTTATTTCAGAGCTGTTTTATTTTTGTAGAAAATATTTAGGTTTGTTATGCATCTTTAAAAAGACTGTGATGGAAAAACATTGTTTTGGCTTTGTTTGCATTTAGAATCAACTGTGAGTTCTATAGCCATGTGTACCTTAGTTAAACAATCTTAGTTTTGGTTTGTATTTCAGCAGCACTCTTAGCATGGCATATGAGGGTAGAGTCATCAACATATTGAATGACTTCCCATTTATCCACTGTTTTATGAAGGCTGCTGACAAAAAGAACTTAAATTCAATAGTCTTAAGATAGATACACAAGATATTCCAGCAGTACTGAGGTTGAAGGAAAAGTGATTATGTTTACAGATAACTGTGATCTTCAAAATAGATAACAATTAAACCATTTGACAGCTGGATTGGCTATTTGGAGTTGAAAAAAAAATATCTAATAGTAGATTAGGAGAAACAGTCTCTAATGCTTTTGAGAGGACTTACAGCTGTTAGTTAGAAAAAAGACAACTCAGTAAGAGGCAGTCAGAGTCACTATAAATGAGTTGGTAAATTTATAAAGAGTTAGGGCATAAAATAAGTATGGACGCATAAGCTATCAAAAGCACTTTCAGCCTCTAGTGATAACAATGGCATTAACCAAGTGTCCCTTTTCTAGGCACAATTCTTTCCTCAATGTTTGACCCTCCAGTGAACTATTTTTAATAAACCCTGCTTGATCCTGATATTCATGGGATGGTAATATTCCATGGCTATTTGGATAGCCCAACAATTCATATAAATCTTACTATCATTAGCGAGCAAAGATATAGGCCTATAATTAGAAGATGCCATTGGATATTTATCTAGTTTAATCGTCCATTATGATAAAATGAAATGAAAGTCCATCTAGAAAACAATCAAGTTATATCAAATAAAGGATTTGTCATTTTGTAAGGAGACATGAATATTAAGAAAAACTTTGCTCTGTTTTTTTTTAATAAAGGGTTTTGGGAATCTCCTGTTTTTTATTATATTGGTCTCTCAAAGAGCTACTGCCCAAATATCTAATAAAAATCCTTTGAATTGTTATGGAGATTTTTTTTCCCATTTTTTGTAATATTCTTTTTTGTCAATAACAGATAATTTTCTTTAGTCATTTGATGATCTTCTGGCATGTTAAAAAAGAACTAATATAATAGTTAAAGAAAATGTATCAGTTAATAGGACCAGAAGAAAATCAATGCAACTGTACACCAGTAAGTAGAGAAAGGACAGTCACAGGATATATGTGAATAGTCAGCATTCCTTTTCTTTTTGGATCTTGAACAATCTATGCTCGCTTCTTGTTACTACATCGTGCTACTCTATAATGTGTTAAAAGGCCCTATGCAAGAATTTTCATGTAAAAATACACCAAAAGTGAACTAAAGAGATTTTTCTTATAGATTTTAATATGTGAGTTTTATTTCCTCCAGATAAAGATGAATTTACCAGTAGAGTAATGTGATCCCAAAACTTGTTATTGATGTTCTTTTATATAAAACATATAATTTATACAGAATAGAAATTATATTATTTTGTTTAGTTGTATTATATAATTGTTTAGAAAAAGTATTAACTTTGGAGGTTTTATACTTAGAGTATGCTAGAGGAAGCATTTGTTAAGTGCATGATGCCTAATACTTTGTAGTAAAATCCATTTTTGGAGACTCTAAGTTGTATTATAATATTAATTATTGTATTACTTTTAATACTGTTTCCTTAAGAAAATTCTAACAACATTTAAAACTCCCACGGTTCAAACCATAATGTTTCTGTTAATAAGAAAGGGAGGGTGGCCTAATGGTTAAGGTGTTTGTCTTATAAACACAAGGTGCGAGTTTGAGTCTCAAAAGGGATAATTGGCTAGGCTTAAAATGGTTCGCAAGGGCAGTTAGCTTAGTATGAACCTAAGTAATTTCAAAAAGTCTTTGTTATATTAAAGGGTATTAATATGCTAAACCTTAATTTTAAATCCACATTATCTAGGAAAGTAGACTCAATATTTTTAGAATAAAATAAATACATTTTGATTGTGTAGGGGAATACATACTAAATTGAATATAATTCCACAGATAGACACACTGGATTATTTGCATACTCAATAACAGAAACTTTTATTTTATTTGGGCTAAAAAGTGAAAGGTATAGAGAATTTCAATTTGCTATACAGATAGTGTCCACACAGTTAATTTTAACTCTGAAAATTCCTCCTTAATCATACATTACTTTGTTTGGAAAACTACTGCCTCCTAAATCACAAGATCTAAAATTATTGTTATGGTCTATCCAAGGTTTTCTGGAAGGCAAATAAAACTCAAAAGTAATTTATGACATTTATTAAAGTGATTTATGGTAAACAGATTCTTTGTTTGGTTACTTGGATTGCATAACTTGTTTACAACTGTTAGTATCCCACTCTGCATTAGAGTGTACTTATTTTTTTTTTGGTACAGCTTTCATTCTTGTCACTATGTTTTTGGGTTTCTACTCTTTATTTCTTTTTTTTTCATTCCTTTCTTCCATCTTCCTCTCCTCTTTCTTTATTTTTCTTTCATTAATTCTTTCTTTTTTTCTTAACTGCTCCAGTTTTTCTCTTTCCCCTCTCTCCTTCTCTTTTATCTTTCCTTCATTTCTTTTTTTATTTTTCCTTCCCTTTTGTTCCCTCTTTTTTATTTCTATTCCCCTTTATTCTGTCACACACTTCTTACTTTTCTCTTTCTTTGTTTATTCCTTATTTTTCTCCCCACCCCCCTTTCCTCTCTATTCTTTCTTTTTCTCTTACTCTGTCTATTCCTTCTCCTTTCCTTCCCTGGTCCTCTTCTTCTGTAGTCTTTTTCCCCTTTTCATTTTCCTTCTTTCCTTCCTTTCCAGTATTCTTCTCTCACATGTCACTGTTCCTTTTTTCCCTTCTCATACAGTCTTCTCTTTCTTTTATTTCAACTTTCCTTTGCTATTGTTCTACTTCTCTTATATTTTCACATTAATTTGAATCTGTAATAATTATGAGTCAGACATTTAATAACTCTCCAGAATCTGTTAATAAGGTTAAGTGTAGTTGTTCTTTCTTCTGAGTTCAGAATTAAAGATAAACCATGTATATCATTCTGAGACTCAGGTTTTAAATAAGTCAAAGCTTGTTCAGTATTTTTGAGTATTGAAAGAACTGGCAAACAGGCTTAGTACAAGATGGAATTTTGTGTTGTGATTCACTTTCCACTTTCTTGACATACCAATGCTAATAATCAATGTGATATTCTGTAACTGTAGTACTTTGAAAAGAACAATTTTCAAAAATAATTTGCAAAGATAGATTCCCAGTCCAACTTGCATTTATTTATAGAAAGTGCATTGACTGGCAAAGTAGTGATCCCATGCTCTGTACTTTGCAGTGCATAAGTTCTGATTGCTGTGTACTTTTACATATGTCTATTCCTTTTTTTAGTAGGGGATGTCAAGAATTTTGGGTATCAGCATGAGTATAATCACATTCCAAAGTAAAAATATACCTTTTCTTCACTCCAGTTATCCCCATGTCAAAAATATATTCATGGATGAAATATTACTGAAGAGCCCATTATGCATGATAACTACAAGAACTCCAAAATGTACATACTCCGATTACAACACTCAAACCAAAAAGCATATCCCAACTATTGTGACCTTCATCACAAACACAACAGTTATACAGGACTTGTACAGTTCTAGCTTCATCCAACCACCTGTGCACAGTATGTCATCATAAAAACCTGACACTAATATAGAGTGTGCATGTCTAAAAAAGAAAATCAACTTTGTTTTTAAAAATTCCCCTCTACCAAAATATGCATTGGCTATGCCATCAAATTCAGTACCTCAATGGAAAGCCATAGATGAAGACATATAGGACATGACAAATGAAGGAGAGCAACTTGAATATTCAAATATGATCCCTAAGCCAATGTGAGAATCAATGCAACCAATTCAAGTATCCTCTTCATATTGATGAGACCATTCAGTCCTATTTAACTTTTCCAGCCTAATTTGAATCCAGTTGTGAGCAATCACATATTTCAGCTTAT
Organism: Protopterus annectens; assembly: GCF_019279795.1. Classification (NCBI taxonomy): domain Eukaryota; kingdom Metazoa; phylum Chordata; order Ceratodontiformes; family Protopteridae; genus Protopterus; species Protopterus annectens. The sequence continues at coordinate 1,052,596,726 of NC_056727.1, forward strand.
GTACAGAAAACCTTCAAGGGAGATTCTAAAGCCTCTTTGCCAAAAGGCACGATGGAGTACAACCACAAGAGAAAAAAGAAAGAAAATGTACTGACAGAAACTGAAATCTTAAGTTATTTCTTCTTGAACAGAATGCAAAGTATTATCATAAGTAGGAATTTGAATGCTAAGAGCATGAAATGGGTTATTACAAAACTTATCTCTTCTGTCCAGATGCAATCTGTCAGAATTTTTAAAGTGGAATCAAAACAAGGAGACCATCAGTAGTTACAAATTATTATCAGTTTAACAAAAAGAAAACAGTAAAATGATGACAGTATGTGATAAAGAAAGTTCAGCAGCTTAAAATGTCAATAAGCTTGCCCTTGCTTTCTTTAATATAATGGCAATATGTTTAAAAGTCTTACAACTGCGGTGGTGGTGCTGTGGTAGCATTGTCGCCTCACAGTAAGACGTTATCCTGTTCGATTTTCAGCTAAAGCGTCTTCTGTGTGGAGACGTGTGAATGGGCGTACCTTTGTTGAAGGTTGTGCATCAGGGCTGGCAACTCGGTATGTAAAAATCTACTGCCAATCATTAGAGGACCGGAGTTCCACTGTGGCGACCCCTAACCAGGAAAAGCCGAAAGATACAACATGTTTAAAAGTCTTGTTTTTCTTTTAACTTAGAATATATCTTAAGTATCTTAACTGATGTGGAATAAGGTGAAATCCCAACACTGGAAAAACTCCCTTATCAGCCTCCTCAAAAAGTTGAGATCCCTCATCAAATCTTCTAAAGCTAGCTGTGAAAACAGAATTGCAGCAGATAGTAAAGAAAACCACAAGGCCTTCTATAGTTATGTAAAGAATCTCCACGGCAATACCCAGATTTGCTCTGAGCTACTGCACAATGGTACCTCCTATATTGAGCCAACAGATATTGCCAATATACTGGCCGTCAGACTCAGTGCCAACTTTACCCCTCACCCCCCCAATGGACCAGTCACAATACCAGTTAGATTGCCAGGCACCCAGTATTACTGCTGCATAGGTTAAAACAGCACTGTCTAAGGCCAAGAATACAGCTTCTATTGGACCTAACAATATCCCTGGCTGGGTTCTGCATGAACTACAGAGTGAACTGGCACCTCACCTCTGTGCCCAGTTCAATCACAGCCTCACCTCAGGATTTGTCCCTACCAAATGGTGCACTGCTACAGTCATCCCTTTCCACAAAGGAGGAGCAACTACAGACCCTGGAAACTATTGCCCCATTATACTGATGAGTCTGATATGCAAAGCTATGGAACACATCATCATGGACCTAATAAACAAGGATCTACAGAAACTCCAAACTCTGGATCCCACACAGTTTGCTTTTGTGAAGGGTAGATTATGCCTGCTCAACTTGGTCAACTTCTTTGAGTCAGTCACCAGAGCTACGGATGAAGGCAAGGTAGTTCATACAGCCTACCTTGATCTGGCACAAGGCCTTTGATACCATTCCCCACTCAGGAATCATAAAAAAACTCACTAAGCTAGGCATCAACCCCTATTTCACTAGGTGGCTTGTAAACTGCCTCACAGGTAGTACCCACAGTGTGAAAGTAGCTGACTCCAAGTCAGAATGCTGACCAGTCATGAGTAGAGTCCTACAGGGTTCGTTCCTGGGTCCTTTCTGTTTGGTATCTACTTCTCTGACGTCCAGGCCAACATGAAGGGACTCTGGCTGACAAAGTTCGCAGACAGTTGCAAGGTGGGAGCTATTATTAACTCCCCGAGTGATGTTGACATCCTACAGAAAGGCCTCACTGAGACCAACAACTGGTATCAGAACCATGGCCTTAAGCTCAATGCCAAAAAATGTGTCATCAATCCCTTTGGGAAAAACCCAGTTCCCATGAATTACCACATCGATGGTTGTCCACTGAACACAGAAGGCATTATAAGAGATCTGGGAACACAGGTTGACAGCAACCTCTCTTTTGACCACCACATTACCACTGTGGTCAGAAAATCCTTCTATGTGGCACATCTCATTTCTAAGGGTTTTGCATCCAGGAAGAAAGAGGTCATTGTCTCCCTCTACTCTTTCTTCATTAGGCCAATCAGTGAGTACAATGCCCCATTGGGATGTATCGCCCTAAACACCTGCAACAACTGGAGAGGCCGCAAAAGTACCTCACAAAGAGGATCCCAGGCCTTAAGCATTTCTCCTATATGGACAGACTGAAAAAAAACAATTATTGTCTGTCTCATATCACCTACTAAGAGGTAATCTCTGCTTGACTTACAAAGCCATGTCTGACCCAGCTCTGTTAGAAATGCTACATCTAAAGAAATCCCAATCCCTCCATGCCACATGCTCCAGAGACCCAACCTCATCACCACAATCAACAAAACATACTGGAGGGGCAGGTTCATAACCCATAGACTGCCCATGTATGGAATTGACTTCCCATACATGTCAAGCAGAGCACCTCACTGGCCTTCTCCAAGAAAAATATTGATGAGTGGTGAATGGGAAATAGAAAATTCACCCCAGGGATCACTCCAGTGGCTTTACTTGACAGAGACACTGGGAACTAAGGTCAGGTGGCATGATGCCAGGGTAATCCTATGGGCCAGGCTTGTAAAGGCCTTATGGTCATTAGCCTAGTACACACCTATGAACCTATGAACCTATGTGTATAGTCCTTTGAGGCTGATAGTTATAATTTTTTAGCATAACTATTAAAATATACGAGAGAGAGCACAGCATTACAGCACTCAAATCCTAGGCAGGAAAAAAGAATTGTCATTTGAATAAACTAATCAAATCAAACAGTATTTGGGGGCAACCACATACTTCCCTTTCCTAATTTAATTTGAAATTGCTTCTCCTTACAAAAAATTAAGTGATTTACCTAACACAACAATCCCTTCTGAAATACTCCCCAAAGTAAAAACAAATATCAGAACACACACCCAAATAATTCAAACATGAATATATCAATATTAAAAGAATACACATATATCAAATAAGTTAAAGGACCACCCCTTCAAAAAGAAAAAAAAAACTACAACATCAGAAAACCAGTTATATTAATATATTAAATATAATAGCAATGAATCACTGCATTATATTATGATCTGTACTAAAAAGGTTATAAGCATATTGCATTTGAACTCTATGAAATAGTGTCAGAAAAGAAAATGAATTGTAAATAGCGTTCATTTCAAACAGTCAAGAAATATAAATTCTGATCTAATTTCTGTGATTTGTATTATTTTTAAGGATACTTTAAATATAAAATAAAGGAAAATATGAGAAAAAAGAACAAATTATAATATTTTGCTTTCTGTTTTTACCTGAATAGACTTAACAGGAAGAATGTTTCAAGTATGAAAACTGCAAGTAGGTATATACATTTATATAATTTAATATTATATGCCTGGTAATTATGAAATAAGCAAATTGTGTGCAGTCTTAAATTTTTTAATAGCAAAAAGTAATTTAATGGCAAAAGTCTTAAAAGATTTTGACAAAGTATCTGTAAACCATGCCATTTTGTCACAAAATCTTTGCAAAGTTGCAGATAATCAGTCCATATATTTAGCATTAGGTAGAATATCTTTCTCTGCCTCTCTCTCTCTCCCTCTCTTTTTAATAAAGGTTGCAGATCTTTCAATGTTGAAAGTTCTTGTACCACTTTGCAGGTGAATTTTTTGTCTTTGCGACAGGATAATTTGGGATTTAATGTTTTTTTTAGTAATTTGAGTAAGGTTCCATTTTTTCTCTTTTCAATAGTTTTTTGTGGAATAGTCATTATCAAATCTAATGTTATTCTGGTCATATTTTGAAGGTGCCATGAAAGAAATTTTATAACTATAGATCTTGGAGGTATAAGTGAATTAGAAGATGTTAACTTACCTATTGATCAATTATCCTCTTCTATACCAAAGGATAATCATTCCTATAAGTTCAAAAATGTAGGGATCCAAAAAGACAAAAAAGCAATCATATCTTTTCCATCAGTTTTCACTGGTAGCCCAACATCCTAATGTTAAATCTCGCTTTCCTATTTCTAAGTCATCAAGTTTATTCTGTAACCAAATATTTTGTTTTAAACAGAAAGTAGATATGTAATTATTATGTAAATCTTTTTTCAACATCTTATAATGCAGTAAAAGTAGAAAACACAACTCAATACCGAAGACGTTCTCACCAAAAACAAGAAGGGGTAGTAATGAAGTCCAAAAAGTGAGAACAGTCACCACGAGTAAATCCTTCTATAGAGTAGTCCCAACTCAAGCACCTGACACACTGAAAATATCCACGATGGAAATATGTAAAAAATTCATTTATTGGAAACAGAGAATAAGCGCTTTCGCATAGTTAAACTATGCTTCATCAGATACAGTGTCATAAAATGATTCCAAAATACTTATACTAAACAACTTTTGGCAGGCTCATTAATTTAAAATGAAGCTTAATTGCCTTTTATCAATTTAAAGCCATCATTACATTCAAATGCAGTTTAAATTCAATCCAATTCATTTTCTAAAGTGCAGCACTCACACTCATCACAAAATATTTCAAAGCATTACCAAAACCCTCTGACTAAACAAAACGCTGCAGACTTCAGACATAAAAAATGCATTTACAAGCTCATAATTCAAAAGTGCATATTTTGAACAAAAGCATTACAACTTGGCAAATGGCATTCAGAAATGAGAACACATCCCTCACAGACTGAGAGTTCTTTCATCAAAATACTATCATGGTGTTCCTTGTCTCTTAACTCATATAAACATAGCTAGAATCCCTTACCTTAATTGTAAGAAAATCTATACAATGCAAGTTATTTAAGACAGTTCCACCATCGGTAAAAAGCTGCACCGAAGAAGCATCAACAAACTGTTTGCCATTGCAAATTAAACATCATCCTATTCGCTATTAAGGTCACATGTCTGGATTCTCAGTAGGGAGTTCCTCCTGACCTAAAAGTTGTCCCCCCCGTCCTTAAGCAAGAACATAGAGACCGCGAACTAAGAAAATTTAATATAGATCCAGCACTTAAATACATTGTTCATACTGATCCTACCCACCATCGTAAGACCTATAAAGATGTATATTTTCTATTACTAAAATTTTATGTCCCACATATAAACTTCAGTAAATAAACATAAAAAAATATATAAAATATATATGAGGGAATATATATATATCAGTGTAAAACCAAAACCGCTATAAACACATATATTAATTCTCTAGTGATGAAGTAAAAGCAATATCTGTATATTTACACGAACTACAAACTATTTCATATGTACTAGGATAAACCATGTTGCAAAATACACAATTAATTCAGCATTACTATCCTATTGATACTTATTTTACATGAAACATAGAACGTGTTGTGTGTCTAAAAAATTAACAAGAACCTATAAGAAAGTGCTGTATTTACCACTAAATTTACATAGTAGTATACTACACATCATGTTTAGGGAATATACTATACACATGCATATAAATCATAAAACAAACATAACCACATAATCACAAAGCAACAGATATAAAATGTATCTATGATATAAAATGTATGTGTAACTATATACCCTTATGGGACAACAATGGCAAGATATTTATTCAAACGACATCTCCATAATGCTTCCTTTGGACATCAAAACCATTCCTGCACATCAGTGTAGCTGAACTCAAAGGGGCAGTTCTAATCCTACATCTCATGGTGGAGGAGTGTCACCCCAAATGAACATGCAGGGTTATATACCAAGACAAATATAGATATATAGGATGAAGGGTTACTCAAAACACCATTCTATCCAACTAAAACATACCCTTGCTACATATGTATATATAACAAACCAAGGGCTAATCTCAAAACGCCATTCTATCATATTAAGACATGCCCTTACTATAAAATATAATAAGCAATGAAATAAAAATTTAAAATATAAAACCTGTATATATGACCTGAATAACTAAGTACTATACTTATCTATTCCATCGTAAACATCTATAATATAGGGAGTACGTGCCCTGGTATAAAATTAATGATGTTTAGTAATGCATATACTGTAATGTTAAACAACAACTTCCAAGGTGACAAGATGTCCCTATCATTAAATGCTTATACATCACACTCCTATAGAGCTATAGATAAAGGAAATGCCCAGTTGGCTAACCACAAATTAAGAGGAAAAAAAGGGGGATAATACCCACTTTTAATATCCTAACTACTAGGGAAGTATGGGCTATAGAATTCTAGATAGCAAAAACCAACTTTATTTACGTTCAATCAACATCGGTTTAATAGAGATAAAGCCATTCAGCCCTGGAGAATTATGTGCCGCTAGTTTTAAGATCCAGTGTAACTCGGCTCTAGCCAACCTTTGTTCAATATTACCTCTTCTTAAAGTTGGAATGATTATGTCCAAAACCCTAAAAGTGAAAGAATGAGAGGACACTCTTTAATATGCCTGGCCAAAGCATTAGTGTCATCCTGCTTGCGGATCTCATAAAGGTGGTCATAGATACGGTCCCTTAGCCTTCTCTTGGTTAGACCCACGTAAAATGCTGTACAAAAAGAACAGGTGGCCAAGTAAATCACATTTTTGGTGTTGCAGTCAGCATAGTACTTGGGTTTGAAAACAAAATTCATACTGGGATGTTGATAAGTCTGTATATTACTAATGCTCTTGCACCTTGGGCAGTGTAAACAAGGATATGTTCCTTTCCTGACCAGGTCCCCTAGTACTAGACTAGTGGATTTCCTTATATTCGTGACCTGCCGGTCATTACATAGTTGCCTCTTAAGATTATTGCAATTCCTATAGCAAAATGTTGGTGCAGGTCCTACGATCTTGCTAATTTCTTTATTTACCGAAAGGACATTCCAGTGCTTCCTAATCACACTACTTACACTTTCCACTTCATTGGTGAATTTAATGACATAACTAAGCCTTTTTCCACGGATATTGGGGCCCATAGTGGCTCCCATCCTACATCCATTCTTAATATGGAACACCGGACTAGCATCATGTTCTAAAACTCCAAAAATTTCATTTCTTACCCTTCTAACCATAGTCATGTCATATCCCCTATCCCTAAACAGGGTTTCCATATTATTAACTTCATTCAAAAGATCATCTTTATTTTGACATAGTCTAGATACTCTTATAAATTGACTAGTGACTATGCCACGGAAGGTATAGGTTGGGTGCATGCTATCTGGTGCTAACAATGCATTCTTCCATACAGCTTTCCTGTAAATCCTGGTCACAATTTCACCCTCTTTTGTCAACCTGAGCGTGACGTCAAGGAAATTAACTTCATAACTTGAAATCTCCACTGTAAACCTCAAGAAGTCTGTTGTGGTTTGTAGATAACCAAGGAAATGATGAAAACTATCTGACGTACCTTCCCAAACTATAAGTATGTCATCCACGAACCTTCTATAGTATCTTATGTATCTAGAAGATTCGTGGGTAAACAGGAACAACTTTTCCCACCAGTAGACCACCAAATTAGCATAACTATTGGCACAGGGGTGCCCATGGCAACCCCCCATGCCTGTAGATAATAGTCATTTTCAAAAATAAACACATTGTTGTTAAGCACTGTGTCAAGAAGCTGAGTTATCAGTATTATTCTATCATTTGTATATTGTGTTTCTTTATGCAGAAGCTCTCTAATGTACTGTATCCCTATCTCATTAGGGATAGAGGTAAAGAGCTTTTCCACATCCATGGTTATGAGGAGATACTCTGTGTCCTTCATTTCTAAATGTAGGCCCTTAAGGCTATCTATAAGTTGGTAAGTGTCACTAAGAATGGTGTGACAATTACTCACTACTGGATGTAGGAGGCTCTCCAAAAGATCGATATATGGTAACCCACCCCTCACCTGCTACAATAGGTCTCATCGGAACAGGCCAAATCTCTTTGTGGATCTTGGGAGCCCCTTGACTATGGGAATAACGGGGTCAGATATTAACAAGTATTCATACATTTCAACACTAATTTGTCTACATAATAATAGATCATATACATTTTCATGAACTGTTAGTATAATGGAAGAGACCTGCTGTGCAGTGATGTGCTTATAGGTATTGTGATCAGACAACAATAGCAATCTCATGCTATTCACATAGTCATCCACATCCATCAGAACTACACCCGTTTATCAGCAGGTTTCACAATCAGATTATCATCACTTCTCAATTTAACCAGGGCTTGAAACTCGTCCCTATTGAGATTGCAAAATCTTCCTTTTGTGTTGTTACATGCTGGAGAAACAATGTGTAGAAATCTCTTTCGCATAGATCTAGAAAACATTGCACCATAGGATGTATAGGAGGTATAAAGGTACTATTATTTTTAAGTATGTTACGAGATTTAGTTACCCCACTCATCCTGGTATCATCAGCCGGGAAAAACAACTTTAGACAAACTCGTCTACAAAATAATCTTAAGTCCAAAAGAGTGTCCTCTAATGATGTTTTAGTTGACGGAATAAATGTAAGTCCTCTGTTAAGAAGGCTATGCATAGCTGTGTCCATATTATAGCTAGAAAAATTAAACACAAGAGTCAATGCCTGGTTCTTCTGTTGACTATATTCCCTTCTTCTGAAGACTTCCGTTTTCTTGGTCCCCTGCTGCTGGATCTTCCCCTGGAGCTGGGGGCAAACTTCCTTTGATAAGGTAAAAAAGATGGATTCGAGGTGCCTGGTGTACAGCTGCTTTTAGGTATAGCTCCTGGATTCTTATAGCCTTGCATGGCCTCTTGATTAGGTGGAGGTGTGTCTGTGGTTGGAAAATCTATAGGGTCTAAAGCACTCACCCTGTTAGAGGAAACCACTGACTGTGGAATAAACTCAGAGTTATTAAGCTGTTGAAACAGATTATTAGTAGATACAACACTTGCTGCCAGATTACTATGTTCCTGTACATACTGCATAGACTTGGCCTGACCTTCTTGGTACCTAGGCCATACAAAGACATGACCATTTTGGAAATCCAACAGATCTCTCCTTAATTTATGCTGTTTGGTCTTACACAGTCTCTCACCAAAAGATTTAACCTGGGTAAATGTCAGTTGGAGTTTTTCTATGCAGTAATCTGAGCTGAAATTATCAACTAACCTTTGATAAAGCACATCAGTTCTAGCACGGAGGTCAGTCTCCAGTGGAGAAAAATAGTTCAAAAGTAACTTCACATAATCAAAGCCCAGGCCTATATTCAAGTCTTGCCACTGCTTCAATAAGGACGGATGGGAGTCCCCATCGTAGGCATGCAGAAAACCCGCATGCCTCTGGGGACTACCTTATGGTGCAAGCAAGCTTCTAAATGTAATCTTTGCCACATGTACCTTTGTAGTTGGTAAAGATTATTTTCCAGCGTTTTTAGTTGCTCATGAAATTCCTGTATATTTTCTCCATTATCAATCATCGATGTGTGGGCCCCCACTTCATTCAGGTCCAGCGACAATAAAGGGTTGAGTTCACGTACAAATAAATCTGTCCATAAACGAGACAAATCCCTCGACACTGGATTAGAAGCAGTCCCAACATTCTGGCCTTCCATCGTGTGAATTGAGTTGTGAACAAAAAATGCAGAATAAGCAGTAAAAGTAGAAAACACAACTCAATACCGAAGACGTTCTCACCAAAAACAAGAAGGGGTAGTAATGAAGTCCAAAAAGTGAGAACAGTCACCACGAGTAAATCCTTCTATAGTGTGATTAGGAAGCACTGGAATGTCCTTTCGGTAAATAAAGAAATTAGCAAGATCGTAGGACCTGCACCAACATTTTGCTATAGGAATTGCAATAATCTTAAGAGGCAACTATGTAATGACCGGCAGGTCACGAATATAAGGAAATCCACTAGTCTAGTACTAGGGGACCTGGTCAGGAAAGGAACATATCCTTGTTTACACTGCCCAAGGTGCAAGAGCATTAGTAATATACAGACTTATCAACATCCCAGTATGAATTTTGTTTTCAAACCCAAGTACTATGCTGACTGCAACACCAAAAATGTGATTTACTTGGCCACCTGTTCTTTTTGTACAGCATTTTACGTGGGTCTAACCAAGAGAAGGCTAAGGGACCGTATCTATGACCACCTTTATGAGATCCGCAAGCAGGATGACACTAATGCTTTGGCCAGGCATATTAAAGAGTGTCCCTCTCATTCTTTCACTTTTAGGGTTTTGGACATAATCATTCCAACTTTAAGAAGAGGTAATATTGAACAAAGGTTGGCTAGAGCCGAGTTACACTGGATCTTAAAACTAGCGGCACATAATTCTCCAGGGCTGAATGGCTTTATCTCTATTAAACCGATGTTGATTGAACGTAAATAAAGTTGGTTTTTGCTATCTAGAATTCTATAGCCCATACTTCCCTAGTAGTTAGGATATTAAAAGTGGGTATTATCCCCTTTTTCCTCTTAATTTGTGGTTAGCCAACTGGGCATTTCCTTTATCTATAGCTCTATAGGAGTGTGATGTATAAGCATTTAATGATAGGGACATCTTGTCACCTTGGAAGTTGTTGTTTAACATTACAGTATATGCATTACTAAACATCATTAATTTTATACCAGGGCACGACTCTATATTATAGATGTTTACGATGGAATAGATAAGTATAGTACTTAGTTATTCAGGTCATATATACAGGTTTTATATTTTAAATTTTTATTTCATTGCTTATTATATTTTATAGTAAGGGCATGTCTTAATATGATAGAATGGCGTTTTGAGATTAGCCCTTGGTTTGTTATATATACATATGTAGCAAGGGTATGTTTTAGTTGGATAGAATGGTGTTTTGAGTAACCCTTCATCCTATATATCTATATTTGTCTTGGTATATAACCCTGCATGTTCATTTGGGGTGACACTCCTCCACCATGAGATGTAGGATTAGAACTGCCCTTTGAGTTCAGCTACACTGATGTACAGGAATGGTTTTGATGTCCAAAGGAAGCATTATGGAGATGTCGCTTGAATAAATATCTTGCCATTGTTGTCCCATAAGGGTATATAGTTACACATACATTTTATACCATAGATACATTTTATATCTGTTGCTTTGTGATTATGTGGTTATGTTTGTTTTATGATTTATATGCATGTGTATAGTATATTCCCTAAACATGATGTGTAGTATACTACTATGTAAATTTAGTGGTAAATACAGCACTTTCTTATAGGTTCTTGTTAATTTTTTAGACACACAACACGTTCTATGTTTCATGTAAAATAAGTATCAATAGGATAGTAATGCTGAATTAATTGTGTATTTTGCAACATGGTTTATCCTAGTACATATGAAATAGTTTGTAGTTCGTGTAAATATACAGATATTGCTTTTACTTCATCACTAGAGAATTAATATATGTGTTTATAGCGGTTTTGGTTTTACACTGATATATATATATATTCCCTCATATATATTTTATATATTTTTTATGTTTATTTACTGAAGTTTATATGTGGGACATAAAATTTTAGTAATAGAAAATATACATCTTTATAGGTCTTACGCATGGTGGGTAGGATCAGTATGAAGAATGTATTTAAATGCTGGACCTATATTAAATTTTCTTAGTTCCGGTCTCTATGGTCTTGCTTTAGGACCGTGGGGACAACTTTTTAGGTCAGGAGGAACTCCCTACTGAGAATCCAGACATGTGACCTTAATAGCGAATAGGATGATGTTTAATTTGCAATGGCAAACAGTTTGTTGATGCTTCTTCGGTGCAGCTTTTTTACCGATGGTGGAACTGTCTTAAATAACTTGCATTGTATAGATTTTCTTACAATTAAGGTAAGGGATTCTAGCTATGTTTATATGAGTTAAGAGACAAGGAACACCATGATAGTATTTTGATGAAAGAACTCTCAGTCTGTGAGGGATGTGTTCTCATTTCTGAATGCCATTTGCCAAGTTGTAATGCTTTTGTTCAAAATATGCACTTTTGAATTATGAGCTTGTAAATGCATTTTATGTCTGAAGTCTGCAGCGTTTTGTTTAGTCAGAGGGTTTTGGTAATGCTTTGAAATATTTTGTGATGAGTGTGAGTGCTGCACTTTAGAAAATGAATTGGATTGAATTTAAACTGCATTTGAATGTAATGATGGCTTTAAATTGATAAAAGGCAATTAAGCTTCATTTTAAATTAATGAGCCTGCCAAAAGTTGTTTAGTATAAGTATTTTGGAATCATTTTATGACACTGTATCTGATGAAGCATAGTTTAACTATGCGAAAGCGCTTATTCTCTGTTTCCAATAAATGAATTTTTTACATATTTCCATCGTGGATATTTTCAGTGTGTCAGGAGCTTGAGTTGGGACTACTCTATAGAAGGATTTACTCGTGGTGACTGTTCTCACTTTTTGGACTTCATCTTATAATGCAGTCTCAGTGTCACTGATTTTGTTTTTTTTTTTTTTGCTGCTAGATCATTTTCTTTAAAATGTTAGTTTTTAAGGACGTCTTCCCTCAAATTGTTTAGGTTCTTCTGAAATCGATCCATTTTCAAAAAAGTGCTTGCATCAGAGACATAATTTATGTATCTCTTTTCAGAGAGGAGTCCATGTGAAAATATTTTGAAGTGCACATTCTTCTGTTTTTAACAGTTATGTATCTAGAATATTTTGATAAGAAAGTATTAGAAAATCACACCAAATGTATATAGTTTGTTAGTTAAAAGAGTAATAACTATACTGGAGTAATAATTCAGCTTCAAAAATATTATTTCCCTGAATAATAAATGAATAACTGCAGAGCTCTGAAGAGCTGCTGCTTTTAGATAGCTGTCACCCACACCCCCATTCTTAGCCATATATTAGGGAGACATTTGAGGAAATTGTTTCCTTAGGAGGTCATGACCAAGATGTCAGTACTTAACATCCTTGGTATGAATGACAGTTCAACTACACAGTACTAATTGACCTTACTTTCTAAAATGATATATGAACTATTTCAGGATACTAAAATAGTGAAAGCATTAACGATACTTGTGATCAATCCTACAAACAGCTAAGGGTGATGGATCAAAAGCTTGAGCAACAAAAGGCAGCCTTAAATGAGCATCATTCAGTCATCTTGGGATACACGCAATAGACAGAATCGTTACAATTATGGGAGCATATAACTGAGATCAAAATTGATGATTTTAAAAAAGAACCATGAAAAAACAACTCGAAGCAGATTTGTTTACTAGAAGGTAAAGTAGGTCTGGAAGAAATAACCTCCACTATCCAAGAACTCATGGTAAACCTAAACGGCTCAATACAAGTAAGTATAGAAACAGTGTACTGCTTGCATCCAAAAGTTAAAATAAACAGACCTAGGCATCTCATTATTAAGTTTTTAAACTTTCTTGATTGAGGAGCTGTGTATACTGAAAATGCTTAGAGAACAGTGAGGAAATATCTAGATATAATATGTGTTGACTACATTGCAGCTGTCTACAAAAAGAAACAGAGCTTGTCTTTCACTTAGGAGATTTAAGGAACTGAACTATGACATACAACTCTAATTCCTCATTTCTCTGTTCACTACTAAAGGATGCCAATCATTATACTTTGATATGTCAACTGAAATGACTGTTTTTTTAGTAACACTGCCCATTTTATAACAGCATATTGGGATTCAGAACTTAACCCCCCTATCCAATCCACTTCTTTCAAACACAGACAGTAAAAATAACAATGAAAGCTTTCCTAGCTCATTCAACTGCAAAAATTGCATACTCATTGCATACTCTGAAAGTTAAGTTTGTTTTGCTAGTAGCTAATGAGCTTTTATTAGGTCCTGTGTGCTGGGTGGAAACCTATGTTTTAGTGTTAAAAGCACAGTTTTGTACCAAACCACTTACATATTACACAGAAAAAAAGTGTAAAGCCTAGAGAGTATGTGTCCTGAAAATCCACAATTATATACTATAAAGTTGAGAATTCAAGTATTGAAAATAAAATCTGGCTCAATTCAATTGAAAAGGTCAGGGTTTAGAAAATAAAGATAACACTGGATTACTTAATGTAGTGGTCTGCAGTGTAAAGGACACTAAGGGTAAAATTCAAAGAGGACTGATACTGAGTAAACTAACTCAACTAAACACGCAGATTGTTTTGGCTTTGTGAAACCCAGCTGAGAAAAAAAAGTATTAGAAAAATAAGAATAGGGTACAGCAGAACCTACTATGTCCGCTAAATTGGGGATAATTAGCCATATTTTGGGGTGGGTGAAGAATGAAGAGGCAGTGGACTCTTAAAGAAATTAGGACAATAGGGGAGACTTTAATGTGGTAAAGTACCCTTTGTTAAATCAAATTCCCATAAGATGCCACTGTAACCCCCCCCCCCGCCCTCCAAAAATATATATAGGAGTAACATATGTCCAATTAAACTAAGGCTTTCCCTATAAATATTAGACTCAAACTAGCATAATTTACCATATATATATATATATATATATATATATATAAAATTTCCTTCAAAAATCCATCACCTATAAACAATTATACATCATCTCCTAGTACAATCCTGGCCCCAACAACAAACAACATCCATCCACCTCTCCATCAGTCAAAACCTATGCATAATAACTGTAACTGCAAGTAGTATCTGTAACAAAATCACTGAATTCCATGCCTGGCTGGCTCTACATACCCCCAGTATTGCAGCTGTAACAGAAACATGGCTAAAGCTACATGTATCAGATACTGAATATTTTCCATCAGGGTACAACATCCTTTGAAATGATAGACACCATAAAAAGGTGGTAGTGTAGCCTTAATTTATCATGACTCCTTAACAATTATAGTTCTTTCAAAACCAGTTCCTACCTTTGGCAACATTGAATTATTAGCTGCATCCCTACACCTTAATAGCAATAAACAGTTATGTATCATTTGCTCTGTATATACCCCAGGCCAAAATATCCCTATTTTGGAAGACTTATTATCTTTGGCAAACCATAATATATCCAATGAAACTATCATTCTTGGTGACACAAATATTAATTGGCAGAACTTAATTTCAAATTCTCCTGCAAACTGTATTAACTTCCGCAGTTTCACTCAACTTATCATAGGTCCTACAAATACCTCACCTAATCTTTCTGAATAAACTTTAGCTAGATCCTCATATCACACCCACATAAATATTCTAACACCAGAACCCTCCCTAATACCTTAAGTGACCACTTATCAGCATTTACTCATAGAAGCCATACTCAAATACCCAAAACACACTCCTTTAGAACCTCCAGAAACCTTACCCACTTCAACCAAAACATATTCATAAGTACCCTAAAAGCCCAAAACTGGACACCAGTAAAATTATTTCCTCTTAATGATGCTGTAAATTACTTTAATAAGGTCTTTCTTGATGCACTTAACAGTCTAGTTCCAATTCGTACCAAAAAAAGAAAAGTAAACCATGCCCTCTGGCTAACAGTACAGACCAAACAAACTCTTCTTTCCAGAGACCGAGTATGAAAAAATGGCAGAAAAACAAAACCCCTCAAAATAAAGATAATTACAAGCAACTTCATAACAAAGCAAAAAAAAAAAACTTGTAATTAATGATAAGAAAAACTATTTCTCTATTATCTCAACATAATTTCTCTTCATAATTATCAACCAAAAAAATTACCTCAAAAAGTTCTGGAAATCTGTATTCTCCCTGCTTAACCCTGGAACCCTACAAAACCCAACACCTGATCCCAATAAAGATCTACAACAAACTGAACATATTTTTAACTCCAGCTTTGTCAACACCATTCTTAAACTAATCAAAGACTCATCTCCAATAAGTTATACAAAATCTAGTAATCTAAAAAACACCCCAAACCTAGCCCAAGACAATCTCAGTCCCCTTTCTCTCTCCACCAATGAACCCCTAACCAAAATACATTAATTCTTACATTCTCTATACAGCTAGTATCCACCTGTCTAGTATTTAAACTTCTGACCAAACTAAGACCATGGTCCCTCATCTCTGATAATTTTCCATCTGAATAGCTAAACTACCAGCTGATGCTATAGCCTATCCAGTCAATATTCTAATAAACCGATCGATCTCAGAATCATATGTCCCCCATCTGTGGAAAAAAAAACATTAATACTCCTCTACACAAAGGAGGTAGTACTAATGGTCTATAAAACTATCGACCAATCTCTATACTCTCAACACTATCAAATCTTATAAAAATGTGCGCATTCTCAACTTCTAAAATACCTCTGTGACAATAATCTCCTTACATCCACCCAACATGGATTTCATCCAGCACATAGTACTACCACTTCCTTACTGTCATTCATC
This sequence comes from Protopterus annectens, assembly GCF_019279795.1. Lineage (NCBI taxonomy): Eukaryota > Metazoa > Chordata > Ceratodontiformes > Protopteridae > Protopterus > Protopterus annectens. Next base: position 1,052,613,056 of record NC_056727.1, read on the forward strand.
GATACTGGGTATAAAGCTCTTGATGCTGGACTATCTCCTATAGTACTCTTATTAGACCTATCAAAGGCTTTTGTTACAGTATCACACCTTAAGCTACTTCAACAACTAGACAAACTGGGATGCTCTCTAAATTCCCTAACATGGTTTCACAGCTACCTCAGTAATAGAAAGCAATCTGTCAGATGGCAAAATAATCTATCTGAATACCTGGTCAATAACACAGGAGTATCCCAAAGATCTATCCTGGGACCTCTGCTTTTCAACATTTTTATAAATAACCTTTATAAGGCCTCCCAACAAAGTACACTCGTCCAATATGCTGACGATTCCACGATTATCTCCACCTCTAGCAAGCTCTCAGACCTCCTTAAAACTACACAAAACACCTTCACTTCTATAGAAACTTAGCGAAATGATGGTCAGCTACTTCTCAATGCTAGAAAAACTAAACTCATGCTATTTTCAACAAAAACACCACCTCCAGGCTCTAAAATGTACTCACAAAACAACACAGAAATTGAACTAGTGAAGACAGGTAAATTATTAGGTATAACTATTGATGACAAACTCACCTTTGAGCAACATATTCACAATTCAATAAAAAAAGCACATTGTAAGCTAGGAAAACCTTATAGACACAAACTCTACCCAGACAAGCCAACCAGAATAGAACTTGCAAGTACCCTACTTATCCCATCTCTCCTTTATGGAAGCCCAATTTTCACAAATCTTCATTCATCTCTTAGTAATAAATTTCAATCATACTACTATACACTTGCACAATTAGCCTCTGGGATGCCAAACTGCACCCACCATTGTAAGGCCATTCTGGATTTGAATTGGCTTGATGTCCACCAATTTCTACATTTTATCCGGATATCCCTTGCCCATAAACTGATATACAATCCCAAAAATTGCCCTGGTCTTAATTCTATTCTGCAGTCTTACATACCATCCCGCAATCTTCAGGCTTCTAATAACCAACTTTTAACAATAACCAAACCCAACAAAAGAGCTGGACAAAACCTATATTCATTCTCCCTTGCCTTAATATGGAATGCCCTGCCTTCCCTATTAGTGAGCTAGACTCAATAAAAGCTTTTAAATCTTCAGTAAAATGCCACTACCTCAATAATCCCATCTGTCTCTCTGCACATAACTATGAGCCACCATGAATAAAAAAATAATAAAAAAAAAAACTTTAACTATTCCTTCTCCTTTGCCTTCTTTTAAGTAACTTTGCACACATGACTAATAACTTTCTCTATAACAAAAAAACCTTACAAATCTCTCTACCCACTTCTAATCAATGTCTAGAACCTCCTTAGTTTTTACTAGAATCATTTTGGGTTGAAACAAAACTATGCTACTACTCAAATGCTTTAGTATTAATGTACTCTGTATTATATTTCTGATACCAATGTTATTCTTCAGTTGCTTTAACTGTTAATGTACTGTACATGAAAGTTCAGGTGCCAATGTATTTTTTTATTATTTATGTGTTTCTTCTATTTTATCTTTAACATACTCTAGCTGACTAAATTTGCAGATGATTGCAAATTCGGAGCTGTTACTGAATCCCACACAGACACAAATGTTCTCCAGGAAGTGCTAACACAGACAAACAACTTGTTTCAGAGGAATGGACTAAAACTAAATGCTAAGAAATGCATAATAGTATTAGGTTCATAGGTAGGTACTAGGCTATCTGCCCGAAGGCATTTATAAGCCTAGCCAGAATGTGTTGGCTTTCACTGCCCCCTTAGATTAGTTCCCTGTGCCTCTGTCCAGCAGAGCCACTGAAGTGATCCTGGGGTAAACTTTCTGTTTCCCATCCACTCATCAAGATTTCTCTTGAAGAGTGTTAGTGGGGAGCTCTGCCTAATGTAGATTGGAATCTTGTTCAAAAGCATGGAAAGTCTCTGGGACAGGAATCTATCCCTCCAGCATGCCCTATTTATTGTTGTGGTGAGGTTTAGATCCCTAGATCGTGTGGCTCGAGGGAATATCGTTTTCTTTAGGTGGAGCATGTCCAACAATTCTGGGGTGGACATGGCCTTGCATGTCAGGCAGAGATCACCTCTGAGTAGGCGGTATGCAACCGAGTACAGCTGGAATTTTTTCAGTCGAGCTGCATAGGGCATCCGTTTGAGGCCAGTGATCCTCTTGGTGAGGTACTTCTGTAGTCTTTCCAACTGTTGCAGGTGTCTTGTAAGGTACATCCCAAATGGGGCATTGTACTCAATGATGGATCTGATGAGTGATGAGTGGAGGGGCACAATGACCTCTTGATCTGGATGCGAACCCTTTTGTGATTAGGTGGGCTATATAGAATGATTTTCTAACCACTTTGTCAATGTCATTATCAAAGAAGAGATTACTATCTACTTAGGTCCCCAGATCCCTTATTACATCTTCCGTATTTAGGGGACTACCACCTATGTGGTAGTTTGTGGGTATTTTGTTTTTTCCAAAGGGGATGACTATGCACTTTTTGTCATTTAGCTTGAGGCTATGATTTTGAAACCAGGTATACGTCTCAGTGAGACCTTTTTGAAGGATGTCTGTGTCAGCTGGAGAGACAATTATAGCCCCTTGTTTGCAGTCATCTGCAAACTTGGTCAGTCATAGTCCTTCTGTGCTTGCCTGTACCTCTGAGAAGTATATGCCGAACTGGAGGGGTCCTTGGACTGAGCCCTAGGGAACTCCTCTTTTAACTGGTTTAAAGTCGGACCTAGCTCCTGCAACTCTCACCATGTGGGCTCTGTCCATGAGCCATTTGGCAACCCATCTTGTGACATAGCGGTTTACGTTCAGGCTGGTGAGCTTGTCTGTAATACCAGAATGGGGAATGGTGTCAAAGGCCTTTGTGAGGTTTAGGTAGGCTGTATGTACCACCGTTCCCTCATCTATAGCCTTGATAACTGTCTCAAAGAAGTCCATCAGGTTTAGGAGGCATGATCTGCCCTTAACAAAGCCGAACTGGCTAAGGTCCAGTGTATGGAGGTTCCCAATGTCTCTGTTAATGAGTGCCATGATGATGCGCTCCTTAGCCTTGCAGTCCACGCTAGTCAAGCTTATAGGGCAATAGTTCCTGGGGTCTGTTGTGGCTCCACCTTTGTGGAGCGGAATAACTACTGCTGTGCACCACTCTACAGGTACGTAGCCTGAGGAGAGGCTGAGTTTGAACAGTGTGTTTAGGTGAGGGGTTAGTTCATCTTTGAACTCGTGTAGGACACAGCTGGGGACACCAACCATTCCCACTGATGCTGTGTTTTTGGCTTTGGAGAGGGCTGTTTTAACCTGAGTGCCACTGGTTTCAGGGGCTCTACATTCTTCTGGTATGGTTATGGGCCCTTTTGGGGGTGGAGGGGTGAAGTTTGCACTGAACCTGTCTGCCAGGATGTTGGCGATATCGGTCGGTTGAGGTTATTTTGTGCCATTCTGCACTATATCCGAGCATATCTGAGCATTGCCACTTAGATTCTTGACATAGCTAAAGAATGCCTTGTGGTTATCTTTGGAGTCCTGGCAATTTTTCTTTTGAAGCTAGCCTTGGATGATTTTATGAGGGATCATAGTTTCTTGCTGATACTGATCAGCGATGTCTTCCCTTCTTGGGATTTTGCTCTTTTCTGTACTAGTTTCCTCCTTCTGTTGTATAGTTTGATTATGGCAGGGGTCCAACAGACTGGTTTCCTTTTCTTGGAGGAGTGAGTCTTGGTTTTACTTGGGATAGCATGATCCATACATTCTTGTAGGTGCCCATAGAATGCATTAGTAAAGGATTTTTCAGCTTAGACAGTATTATTCTTTAGCATGGGGGCTTTGAAACTTTCCACCTCGGTCTTAAGTAATGTGAAGTTTGCTTTTGAAAAGTTTTTCACAGTGGTTTCCTTGACCGGGGGTGGGGGTGGAATATGGATATCCAGAGTGATTTGTTTATGGTCAGATCTAACCAGCGAGGGGTTAACGCCCATGTTGGTGATGACCAGGTCCAATATGTTCTCACCTCTGATGGGAGTGTTGACCAGTTGATCTAGGGCATTTGAGTTTATAAATTCTAGAAAATGTTGGGCAAGGGCATTAGTACTTGAGTAGTTCTCCCAGTTAATGTTTGAGTAATTCAAATCACCCAATATTAAGGTGTTTGGTAGGACCTTTATCTTTCCCAGTGTTTCCAGAAATGCAGAGTGTGGGTCCTGGGACATGGTGGGTGATCTGTAGCAATCTACAATTTGAATTGCAGTTTTGCCCATTGTTAGTTGCATGTGGATGATCTCTGAAGCATAGTGCTGTGACGCTAACCTAGAGGTGTGGGTATCCTTGTTGAATATGGATACGCCCCCACCTTTTGTATTTCAGCCTCGAGTGAGTGCATTTTGAGGTTTAGACTTCTGGCATTGAGTAGCATTACCCTCAGTTTTTTGTTACTTGTGCTATTTGTGGCAGTGGGTTTGTCTTTTGAGCCTTACCTAAAAAAGGCAGTATGGGGTTGGCAAGAGCCTTGGCCAGTATTCAAAAGTCTAAGGTCAACAGGTGCAAGCCATCTCTAGCGAAACAGTGCAGCTTGTTGATCATTACATCCCAGGCGGATAGACACTGGATCCCCTTTGAATGAAACCAGAAACTTAGCCAATTGTTGAAATTGCTAATTTTTTCTTTATACCATGGTATCATTCTTGGTGAGGGCAGGATGCTACTCAAGATTAGGGTCATACCAGCCCAGGCTATGTGATCAGAAAGCTCTTCCATGTCTCTTTTTATATAGTCGAGGGTCCAGGGGGGTACGGCTCAGGTCATTCACACCAACATGGACAATGATAGAGTCATATTTGTACTTCTTCTTGAGTGACCTGATTGCTTGTGTTATGTGGTGGATCCTGGCACCCGACAGGCAGCTAACAGTAACCTTCTCTTTGTTCAGCCTAGTGAGTGGGACATCAGAGTGCCTGACTATAGAGTCACCTATTACTAGTGCGTTGGGTATGTTATTTTGCCTTAAGGGCTGTGATTGCGTGGCACACTGGTTTTGTGAAGTATGTGTTTCATGGCTTGTGTTGGGGGGTGGAGGTTGCTTGGATGTCTGCTTTGGAGGTCTCTGTTGCTTTTGCAGATTTTTATTTAGAGCCTCTGAGTATGTTTGTGTATTTATGTGTGTTTTATGCCGGTGCTGATTTAATGGGTCTATGTGAGACTGGTGGTGTGATGCAAGTATTTCTTTTCTCCTCTTGACTGTCTGATCCAGTCTTGGGTTGAGAGAGCTTAGCCTCCAGTTTGGCTGTATAATTGCATCTGTTGAATGTATTAGTGTTTGGTGGTAGGAGGAGTTGGTTGTCTGTGTACATAAGACAGTTGTAACATTGCCTCAAAATGCCCAGATTCACCAGTTGGACTGGAGAGTACACCTGAAACTGCCCTTTGGACATGCCTGGATAGGTACAGTGAACTGTTTTACTGATTGGCTGGTAAGGTCGAATAAAGAGCCTTGTCCTTCTGTACAGTACAGGGGGGTCTAGTGCTAGGGTTTATTAGTGCTTTCTATGAGCTTTGAGCAAGTGGTGGGCTGAGAAATGAATGGTTTGAGTGCTTAAGTTGAAAGTTTGTCTAGTTCCAAGGGAAAAATTGAAGAGGAGTCTTTGTGGAGCCAGGAATAGTTATACCCTAGCTAACCAGCAGTGCCCAGAGTGGAAAACCGGGCAAATGCATTTTTTATAGCACGGAAATGAAAGAGATATAAATTAACCCAAAATGGCCAATAAACTACTAATTTCTGGGCTGATACCACTCCCAGGGACAGATAAGCTGCTCAAAGTTCCCCTCTCTCACAGGTGAACAGAGAAACTTCCTTCTATTCAAGTAGTGGTATTCGCAAACACAGTGACTTGTAACACCGACCTGAATTCAGCACTAACCTGAAAACTGGACTATACTAGCTTAGAAAGGTGGAAAACAAGTATATGTTTTTTTTTTTTTTTTTCAGAAAATAAAGCAGATACAATCAAAAAAAACACTTTACATGCACAGAAAAGGATATTTATTGTTATATATCTCAGATCAGAGTTGTAGTCAATGCCCCTAGTAATAAAGTAGGAAAAACACAAATACAGTAAAAGCAGATGAATGAAGTACAATTGTTTCTTTATATACATAAAACAATAGAAAACGAACAAACTGATTTAAACAAGTTACCAAATTAATCAGAAAAAAGCTCAAAACTGAGCCCTGTTCCAGCAGTCTTTAATCAGACAAGTTCTAACTGCACACTCTTGCCACTAGGGTGCAGGGGAACCTTCTCCAAAAAAGATGGCCTGGATCAGTGCTCAAGTTATACAAACAAAGCTATATTCAGCAGGCCTGAATCTGGTCTATGCTACAGCAACAAGGCGCACCCTTTACAGAAAGAAACAATTCAATTAAGCAGGCACAATAAGCCTGTGACTAGAAATTCACAGCTAAGAAGGGCAGAATCCAGCTTCCACTCGCACAAGAGTGCAGACCACAAACCTTCTTAATGTAGAATAACTGGCCTGAAGCCCTAGTGCTTAAACCAGAACTAATACACTTTGAGAAAAGCAGATACTGAGCCTTCAATTAGCATCCACCCCTGGTAACTATCATATTGACAACACACTCCTTAGAGTTGACCCAGTAATCAGAGACTTAGAGTCTCATATAGATAATAATCTAGCCTTTGATCATCATGTGTCTGCAGTAGTAAGGAAATCATTCTATGTTGTGCAACTGATAAACAAAGGTATGGCATCTAAGTCCAAGGAAGTCATTATACCACTGTATTTGGAATTCATCAGACCTATCATTGAGTACAATGCCCCCTTTGGTATGTACATAACCAAGCATATATAGCAAAACAAAAAGTAACGCTGCTGTCCAAAGGTCCAGACTTTGAAAACATAAATGAGTATATAGAGAAAACACAAAACTGGACCACCACGATAAAACAATAAACTTTTAATCCAGTAGAAAGTTGATAAGCGCTTTCACGTACACACTGAGTACGCTTCTTCAGATCTCAAAATGCAATGAAATCCACTCATCTTAAATAGTATTCACAAAATCATTCAAAAACTATTGTTCAATCAATTATTCAATTAATTAATTAAATCAATTGAAACAGTTGGAATCATCAAAAGAGTCACTCACATTTCTTACTGAAAGCATCATTTTGCAAGCAGTGCTTATTTACTAAGTCAGCTTAGCTAATCAATGTATAAATTTAAAAAATATTTATAACTTAATGCTTAACCGATCACTATAACAATAAATTCATATTGATTAATTGATTTATAACAATTTTAAAAATTATTTTAAAAATGAAAATGATAACATTCATCATATAATTTTAACTTCATTAAAAGCAAAACAGAATACATAAATGAAATTAAAATATAAATATAGTATGTGCAACTTCATTTCAAGGGGCGTGAGTCAAGCACTGGTTTAATGCTTATATACTGATTGAGACCTGGAGGTTGATGTGCTTGCAGTCTAAATATCCATTGTAGCTCTATGGTTTCTAGCCTATTTAAAGGATTACCTCCTCTCTCAGTAATATTAACTAATTGTAACACTCTAAACACAAACGAATGTCCCTTATACATAGTAACATGTTTCGCTAATGCATTCAACTGATTTTTCTTCCTGATATCATAAATATGGTTGTAGATCCTATCTCTTAACCTTAACAATATTGTCGTAAAAAATATTAGGGAGAAGGTGCTAGAAGAAACAAACATGACATCTAGTGATACCCCAAATAATAATTTACATGTGGTTGATAAGCAATGTGGGTGCTACTATAAAAAGAGGGTTGTTTCCAGAAATGAAGTAACTTTTTTTACTAGATATACTAATGACAACAGTATTATAACAGATATTATACGTAGGCACTGGCATATATTTGACCTTGATCAAAGCATTAGTAAAATTGTAGGCACACAACCAAGGTTCACATATAGGAACAGCAAAAATTTAAAGAGAATACTTTGTATTGATCATAGTACATCAATTAAACAAACACATTCTTTGGGAGCATGGAAGTCTTTTGGAACCTTTCCATGTGGCTCTTGTAATTTCTGCCATTTGATTAGTGTAAATAAAGATTTTCAACATCCAAATATGAAATTCAGCTTTAAACCCAGATTTTATGCTTCCTGTAATGATTCGAACCTCATTTACCTGGCAAACTGCAAACAATGCCAAGCCTTTTACATAGGCATGACATCACGAAGGTTAAGAGATAGGATCTACAACCAAATTTATGATATTAGGAAGAAAAATCAGTTGAATGCATTAGCGAAACATGTTACTATGCATAAGGGACATTTGTTTGTGTTTAGAGTGTTACAATTAGTTAATATTACTGAGAGAGGAGGTAATCCTTTAAATAGGCTAGAAACCATAGAGCTACAATGGACATTTAGACTGCAAGCACATCAACCTCCAGGTCTCAATCAGTATATAAGCATTAAATCAGTGCTTGACTCATGCCCCTTGAAATGAAGTTGCACATACTATATTTATATTTTAATTTCATTTATGTATTCTGTTTTGCTTTTAATGAAGTTACAATTATATGATGAAAGTTATCATTTTCATGTTTAAGATAATTTTTAAAATTGTTATAAATCAATTAATTGATATGAATTTATTGTTATAGTGATCGGTTAAGCATTAAGTTATAAATATTTTTTAAATTTATACATTGATTAGCTAAGCTGACTTTGTAAATACACACTGCTTGCAAAATGATGCTTTCAGTAAGAAATGTGAGTGACTCTTTTGATGATTCCAACTGTTTCAATTGATTTAATTAATTAATTGAATAATTGATTGAACAATAGTTTTTGAATGATTTTGTGAATACTATTTAAGATGAGAGGATTTCATTGCATTTTGAGATCTGAAGAAGCGTACTCAGTGTGTACGTGAAAGCGCTTATCAAGTTTCTACTGGATTAAAAGTTTATTGTTTCATCGTGGTGGTCCAGTTTTGTGTTTTCTCTATATAACCAAGCATATCTAACAATTGGAACATCCACAGAGGTTCCTTACTAAAAGAATACAGGGCATAAGTAAAATGGCTTATGCAGACTGACTGCCTCAAGGCCTTATCCCTGTTTTCTGTCTCCTACAGTGTTTTGAGGGGAGATTTATGCCTGGCATGCAAGGCATTGTCAGACCTCACTCTGATGGACCTCCTACATAGCCACAAAACAAACAGCACCAGAGTTACCCATTCTAAACACTTAAACCTTGTCTGTGATATAAATAGGACCTGCTGGAGAGACAGGTATGTATCACAGAGACTACCCCTTCTCTGGAGCAGGTTCCCAGTCCTTGTGAAGCAGAGTTCCACCCTGACCCAGTTTAAGTGCAACTTAGACAATTGGATGGTGAACAGGAAATCCATCCTTGGTTTGGCACCTATGTCTCTAATGGATACAGGCAACCTGTAAATGGTGCATTTCCCAGACCACTTGATTGTAAATGTTTCATCTCCCAGGCCCCCTACTTGTAAATGTTTCATCTCACCTTCTTGCACTTATCAAGGGTATCAGAACTTGTCAGAGATTTGGGATGCATGTCTAGGCTTAAAAAGGCCCTTGTGGTCATTAGCCTAGTAAACACCTATGAACCTATGAAATGCAATTATTTTATATAGAGCTTTCATATTTTTGTCAGGCATTTACTGCACAAGCTTGCACTGTAGTAAAGTTGTCATATGAAAAAAAAGTATTGACGGTAGGATATATTGTTGTATGAAAAGCATGCAGCATTTCTCAATATAGTTATAGCCATCTATTGATTTATTGGCTGATTTATGCAGTAGAAAATCATAAATGCATGACTTTTGTCTTAAAACTGATATTTAAAAAGCTGCAGTTAGTATTCATATACAGATCCATGATTTACAGTGAAAGACACTTCTCTGATAGACAAAACCTTGAAAAAATATTGTTGAAAGTTACTTTCAAGGAATAATGGAATAAGCTTTTCTTGCAGATGGCAAGCTCCCATTTATGTTGCATGTAGGAGGAGACCCTTTCATCTTCCCTAACCTGTGTATTGTGAAGTTATCCTCCCTAACTTTTATGTATGTAATACATGGGTCTTCTTCAGAATCTCAAAACCCGATATCATTGAAAACCACTTCATAGGTTCATAGGTAGGTACTAGGCTATTGGCCCTAGGGCCTGTATAAGCCTAGCCAAAATGGTACCCTGGCTTTTGCCACCCAATAAAATTATTTTCCTGTGCCCCTGTTGAGCAGTGCCAGAGATGTGATCCCCGGGGTGAATTTCCTATCTCCCATCCAATCATCAATATTTTTCTTGAAGAGTGCTAATGAGGAGCTTTGTTTGATATAGATAAGGAGTTTGTTCCAGAGTATGGGAAGTCTCTGGGACAGGAATCTATCCCTCCAGCATATTCTGTTTATTGTGGTGACAAGGTTTAGGTCCCTTGACCATGTAGCTTAGAGGGTTTGGTATTTCTTTAAGTGAAGCATGTCCAACAGCTCTGGGTTTGACATAGCTTTGTATGTTAGGCAGAGATCGCCTCTGAGTAGGCGATATGCGACGGAGTAAAGCTGGAGTTTTTTGAGACGGTCTGCGTAGATCATCTGTTTGAGGCTGGTAATCCTCTTTGTGAGGTATTTCTGCAGCCTTTCTTGTTGTTGTAGATTAAATAAATGAAAACCCACTTTGCTAACAGGCCGGATCAGTGACAATCTTCCCAGGGTTAGTAATCACTCAGTCAACACACAAAACCTAAACTGCACCATTCTACATCCCCCTAACTAAATATACCAACTCCGAGATTGCACTACAGTTGAGAAATGAGCAAAGTTTACCTTCATGGCCAACAGGTTACTTACCCTGGGAAGATCTTCATTGATCTGGTTTGTCAATGAAGTGGGTTTTCATTTATTTCATCTCAATGATGTGGTCTTCAATGGTCTTAGGTTTCAATATTCTCAGGTAGGCCCATGTAGGCATATATATATTTTTTATTTTATTTATTTTTATTTTTATTTCATTTTACATTTGTTAACCAGGAAAATCTGACTGGACACAGGTCCCTTTTCAGCGGAGCCACAGGGAGAAAAGATCCAAGTTACATTACATAAGTAACATTAAACACAAAATAAAAAATTCATATACAATAAAAAAAAAAAAAAAAAAAATTAAAAAAATAATGAAGGTAACAATAAAACATAATTTTAAGATGAAAACATGCATTGGTAATTGCTACTGACAACAGATAGTGTTTGTTGACTATCTGATAAATAAGTCCTTGGCCCATACTAAAATGTCTACAATGATTACATATTTAAAGGAATGATCTAAATAGCAGCTTTACCAGAGAGCTGGAATAAGTTACCAGTGCTCTCATGTATGTATTTTTATACATTGTTTATGTCTTACCCTGGGGAGTAACAGGAGCATTTCCAGTTGTTAGAATAGTGGGTTTTCAAGAGCTTTTTAAACTGTATAGTAGAGTTATTAGAAGTTATCTGGCTAGGTAGTGAAGTCCAAGCTCTTGCAATAGTGCAACCAAAGAGAGACTTACCATCATAATTCTTATATTTGTTGACATTTATGAAGTTCTGGTTAGTAGGTCTTAATGGTGTAGTAGTAGTATAGGGTTGAATCAGATCCTGGAGAGCAGGGGTTTTATCAGGAAGATAATATAACTTGTGTGCTACTGACAATTGACTGAGTAACAGAAGTTGAGGGAGCTCAAGCCAGTTAAGCTGCTTTAAATATAGACAGTGATGGGATCTGTATGAGGCCTCTGTAACAAACTTGGCAATCTTGTTGTAGCAAGATTCCATTTTGTTTAAATCAGTCTGGCGGAGGTTAGTCAGGACTGGGGAGGCAGAGAGGAGAATGGACAAAAGATGAGTCCTTGCTATTGTAGCCTTGGTATGTCTAGAGATAAAATGTTTCTTCCTGTACAGGAGGCCAAGCTTTCTATCTACTTTCTTGATGGTTTGAGCTATGTGGATGTCAAATCTCATGTAGTTGTCAATTTGTACACCTAGCAGTTTAGTGTGTGAGGTTGGACTGATCTGGACATTATCTTTGGAAGTGATGCAAAAGTTGTTGTATGGAGGGGGGGGGACCTACCTGGGCTGAACAGAGTAAGTTTTTTTTTTTTTTGGGATTAAGAATTAGTTTGGTGTTAGTATACCATGTTTCAGTTAAGGTAAAGTTATTTTGGGTTAGGATATGCAGTTCTTTTATTGTGGGAGTGGCACATATAAGGGTGGTGTCATCAGCATATTGTACTACTGAGGCAGACAGTATGGAGGACGAGAACTGGTTGGTAAAAAGAGAGAAAAGCAATGTTCCAAGGATGGAACCTTCGGGGACACCTAAGGATACTGGTAACAGAGGGGACAATTGGTTTTGCCATATGACAGCCTGTTGTCAGTCTGATACGTAGCTGCCAAACCATGAGATAGAAGAGGGGCTGATGTTTAGGGATGATAGAGTTTTGAGAAGTATATCGTGGTTAACCATGTCAAAAGCTTTAGAAAGGTCTAGAATATGGAAGATACGAAAAGACCCTTGTTTCTGTAGCGGTTGACAGTATTAGTGAAAGACAATAGTGCAGTGGTAGTGCTATGGGAGGGTCTAAAGCCATGCTGTGCCTTAAATAACAGGTTGTTATTTTGTAGGTACTGCATTAGTTGCATTAGTGTATGTATATATATATATATATATATATATATATATATATATATATATATACCAACTAAAACACTTTGGAAAATATATTGGAGACCAAAACTGTGTAGCCAACATTTGAATAAAAATTTTCTTACATCTTATCCTGGTTAGAGGTCACCAGAGCGGATCACCTGTCCCCTCATGATTGGCAGTGGAGTTTTTATGGTGTTGAGTTGCCTGCCCAGTGCCCAACCTTCCACAGAAGGCACACACACACCTAGGGTCAATTTAGAGTGTTCAATCCACCTACAGCATGTCTTTGGGATGTGGGAGGAAACCCACGTGACCACAGGGAGGACATGTAGACTCCACACAGTCTTGAAAAGTGATATAAAGGGAAGTGAGGAAAGTTTATTGGGTAGAAGGTTCCAGGATTTTCCAACAGTATTAGAGAAGAGAGAGTTCCCAGCCCTGCTGTTAGATTTACAAATATTGACAAGAAGTTTATGTGATGATCATAAGCTCTTGAGGTTATTGTAGGGGATGATGAGGGAAGATAGTATGGGGGTATTTGTAGGTTTAGTTTGTGTTCTTGTAGACTTACATTTGGTTCCCAGTAGTTGTAAGGGTTGTAGTAGGTACTCCCCTAGTTCTAGTTTAATGTATTATTGTATAGTACATTATGGTAAGTTAGAGTATAGGGTTAGTTCGGTCCTCATTCATCATGGATTTGTTGCTGAAGCGATATTCATTAGCGTATTTACATTAGTGTACAGCAGTAAAGTCTAATGTCAACATATTTCACATGAGTTTTATTGTATTTATTATTACTTTTGTTCCTATTGCAAGGGGGCATTAGTAATATGTACGTTAGCAATTCTTTACTGCTTCACTATTTTTTTTTTTTTTTTTTAATTATTTATTTATTTATTTATTTATTTATGTATTTTATTTATTTTTTTAATTTTACAGTTCAGAATTAGTTTATACTAGGAGAGTAAAGAGTTTTGTATTCTTTTCCATCAATATTGGTGTTACACGGGTTTGTTAGCTGTCGTAAGTTTTAGATTTATTCAGTTTGTTTACAATAGCATTTTATTCACCAAGGTATATGTTGTGGTTCTGTATTTTTTATTTATTATTTTTTTATTGTTTATAAAAAGTTTCGACAGTATTTGTACTAACATATTTACATGGTGTGAGCCTTCGTCCTTACAGTAGGTAGGGACGTTTTAAATTTAAAATTTAATATTATTATTTTTTAATATATTTTAGTTGCCAGATGCAGCCCATGCTGAATACTGTCTCTTATAAAATCATATATAAAATTATTGTTTTCAGCATTCGCTGGTGTGGTGATATGTGGTTTTGCAGTATACAGGGATCATGTGATCTCTTTTAAACTTTGTATTTAAGGCAGTTGTTTGTAGTGATGCTGTTTTCTGTTTCTGAAGAAGTTGGTGTGATACCGACGAAAAGCCTATGCGTTGCGCTTAATAAAACATATGTGTTTTGGATTTACGTATTCAGTGACTTTGTACTTTAGAGTAACCTGTTTGGCTTGGAGCATTTCCTGTTTTGTTTTTATTCAGTTATTTGTAGGTTGGTAAAGAGTTTTATGGACAATGGTCAGTTGGTGGAATTTAAGGTGATTTTGAAATTCAAGCCATCCTAGCTGTTTTAAATTGTAACAGTGGTGGGTTCTGAAAGGGTTGCCTGTAGCAAATCTGGCTATGTTATTGTAGGAGTTTTCCATTTTATTAAGGTTGTTTTAAGACAGATTAGTGTATATGGGTGAGGCATAGAGGAGAGTAGAGATTAAGTGGGTCTGAGTGACAGTTATTCTAGCTGCAGGAGAGAGGAAGGGTTTGATCCTGTAGAGAGACCAGTTTTCTATTGATAGTTTTTAGAGTATTGTTGACATGGGTGTCGAAGTTGAGGTTGTTATCTATAGTGATACCTAGTAGTTTGGTAGTTGGATCTGGGGATATGAGAGTAACATTATTGGATGTGACAGTGAAATCTATAGGGGGGACTTACAAGTAGGTGTAAAAAGGAGGAGATTGTTTATTTTTAGGGTTCAGAAGGAGACAGCACTGTGTAAACCATTTTTCAACTGTGTTAAACACCTTTTGGGTAAGGGAGTGAGATACTGATGTCGCTGAGCATATAAGTGTGGAGTCGTCTGCGTATTGAATGCAAGTAGCTTGGGGCATTTCTAGGTGAAGGTCATTAATAAATATAGAAAACAGAAGAGGTCCTAATATGGACCCTTGAGGGACACCAAGGTTAACAGGCAGGTGGGTAGATAGAGTATTATGCCAAAGAACAGCCTGTTGTCTGTTTTGTAAGTAGGACTGGAACCATGTTATAGCTAGTGCATCTAGTGACAGGGATTTGAGGATATTTATAAGTATCTGGTGATTTACCATATCAAATGCCTTAGACAGATCTATAAACAGTGCAGAGGAAAGCATATTGTGGTTATGGTTTTTGTTGATACAGTCAGTAAAGGAAAGTAGGGCAGTAGTATTGCTGAGGGAAGGTCTGAAACCATGATGACAGCTGGACAGTAAATTGTTTTGGATTAGGTGGTCTAGCAATTGCTTGTGGATACATTTTTCCATGATCTTTGCCAAGGGAGAAAGTAGGGCTACGGGACGGTAATTGGAGAATTCAGTAGAGTTCCCACCCTTATGTAGGGGGATAATATGGGAGACTTTCCAGATTTTAGGGATGTCCTTCACTGATGGTTCTGTTGATGAGAATGGAAATGGGATAGGCAATGGACTTGGCTGCTAACTGTAGATATTCAGCGAGTAGTTGGTCGGCTGAAGGCGAGCATGGTTTCAGTTTTAGGAGAAGGGTAAGACTATATGTTGTTGGGCTAAGTTGGAAGAGAAGTTGAGGTGGTGGGATAGTGTTAGAGTTAGTTAGAGTTAAGTTTTGAGTTGATAACTGACTGGCAATAGTTTGAATGGCCTCAGTGAAAAAGGTATTAAAGGCATTAGCAGTCTGCTTGGGATTCTCCTGGTCTGTGCCTTGTGGGTTTAGTGTGATGGATTGCCCTGGGCATAGTAATTGGTTAATACTTGCCCAGAACTTTTGTGGTTTGTTGTAGTGAGTCTGCTGGAATTGTAGGTAGTAGTTTCTTTTGTCAGACATGATAGCTTTTTTAGTGCTGTTTCTCAGTTGTCTGAAGTTTTGCTGGTCTGCAGGGTTTTTACTTAAATGATATTGATTCCAGGATTTATTTCTGAGATGGATTTTCTGCTTGGTTTCTTTTGAGAGCCATGGGGCAGATTTAGTTCTCATTCTGATAAAGCGGGTTGGTACATGGTGGTCTAGTATGGTTAGAATTTAGAATTAAAGTAATTCACAGCTTCCTGAAGTGGGAATTTTTTTTAAGGGAAACCAGTTACATGCACTTAGTTCATTTTGGAAGAGATCATTGTTAAAGCTTTTCTTGGTTCTGATAGTCCTATAAATTGTTGGAATGGGTAGATTGGTTTTAAGTCTGATTATATAGGTAAGTGAGTGATCATTTATGTCATCAGGGAAGGTTCTAACTTCATAAGTTTGGGCATGGTTATTTATGAGAATCCAATCCAAGGTACTTTCCATCTTATTGGCTTGTTTATCCTGGTAGGGGAGGTAATCATTTGAATAAATCCAAATATGTTTATATGGGTGGTAGGGTGGCTACTACTACAGCTCTTCCAATCAATGTTAAAGTCACCTAGGATTATGGTTTCTTGGGGTAAGTTCTGAGATAACCAGCATAGGATGTATTCTAAAGTGGCAGTGTTATTACCAGGAGGAAGATAGATGCAGATAAGATAAATTGATTTGAATGTGTTGAGTTGAAGTTTGGTAATAAGGATTTCAGTGTTAGAGTCTTGAGGTAGTTTAAAGTCATAGGTGGTAATCTATAATCCAGATTTAAATAGGATAGCTATCCCACCACCCTTTTTGGTTGCACGGTCAAGTCGTAAAATATTATTACCGGGTGGGATGACTTCTATGTCTTTTGTTACAGGTTTAAGCCAAGTTTCTGTTAGACAAAGGATGTCAAAGGAGAAGACTTCTAAGAGAGCATGTAGTTGTGCAACTTTGCTATTTATGCTACGTATATTGAGGTGTGCTAATAAGCTATTAATTGTTATTATAATCATTATAACTTATTTATTTTATAATAATATTTATATTATTAATTATTATTATTAATTATACATTTTTCTCACATTCCAGTCATAAAAATATAGCTCCTTATGTCTGACCAGTTCCGAAGTACAATTTTATTATATTGTGTTTACAGTAAAAGTGATTTACACACACACACACACACACACACACACACACACACACACACACACACACACACACATTCTTGATCACCTACCTTA
Source organism: Protopterus annectens (assembly GCF_019279795.1). Taxonomy (NCBI): domain Eukaryota; kingdom Metazoa; phylum Chordata; order Ceratodontiformes; family Protopteridae; genus Protopterus; species Protopterus annectens. The sequence continues at coordinate 1,052,630,162 of NC_056727.1, forward strand.
ATTTCCTTACTGCAACCACTCAGGCAGACTCACACACACACACACACACACACACACACACACACACACACACACACACACACACACACACACACACACACAGTTATACCCTTGCAGACATGCACAATCACTGCCACACAAATCCAAACACTAAACAACATCCCTGCACTACAGCTATGCTAAATTGTTGTTCTGAATATGGCATTGAAATTTATATAAAGTTATCACCAAAGGTGTCACTTTCGTGTACAGTGCTGTTTTAGCTATTTGCTAATTGGTATTGCCTTAAGAGGTTGTGCTATAAAGTGTTACACATCTGTGGTACTTATGCTCTGCACAGTTCTGACATGTATTTTCCTTTACTGCTTCTGTATTTGTGTACATTGCTGGCTTACAGACTTTTTTGGATATATATGCTCACTCTTATTGTACACGACATCTCAGAAGGCAGTGGTCTGAAGGGAAATAGCTTACAAAAGTTTGGTCACTGTGTGGCCTTCACAAGTTCTGCTCAGAATTGGTATGGCATAACTGCATTTAACAACTGATTACTTAAACTGCCTCCTGACATGTTATCTTTGCATTATATTGCAGAAATATTTACTTGTTCTGCAAATGCTGGTCTGTTATTTTCTGTGCTATACGACCTCATGCTGAGTCAAATGCCATAGATTCTTTTTGCCAGGCCAATTTGATTGTTTTTTTGTAGCTTATGAATACATGGAATATATCACCATCACTAGCTTGTGGGATGGACTGATCAGTCTTAAGGATATCTATGAGGCCTCATTTGTCCTGTGTAAATTGCTGTTTTTTTTTTCATATTCACCATACACTGGATACCCCTGTACCTAGGCTATTGCTGAGTTCTATATCTGTTTAGTTTCAGCGTTTTTGTTCTTTGTTTATTGTTTTGCATATATATACTGCATTGTGGTGTCTCTGAAATAGTATATGAACATTTTCAGTCTACCTGGTTTCTGCTTTCTTCTTATACATTATATTGCTGCAGGTTGTATATCAACTGTAGCCATGCTGAAGCTCCAATCCCATTGCCACTGGTATAGTACAGGATTACTTTTATTTATGATATTGTACAATACACCCTTCTTTCTTTTTTCATTTACCCCCAACGTGGAATGACATCAGAATTCTATTATTTTGCCAGTAGCACACCCTTAAAATGCAAGGTGAAAAGAAGAACTTCAAGTGCATTTATTGTAAAACATGTAGCTGGTAACCTGGACATATGTTTTTTTCTAGCTGCCCTTGGCTTCCTGTCACATGTCATGCCTTTATTAGCAATCAGTTTATTTTATATTTCAAATTTGTTTTTGAAGAAAATCACAGGCTAAAGTGTAATTTTAAAATGTATTTGTTTGCAACATGTGCACATTCCTTGCTTTATCTTATTTTCTTTTTAGTAGCATCTCTGTTGTGTTCTTTTACTGAGTGTCTACATTTTGTACCATATCTGCTGCATTGTAAAACTGGCTTCAGATGCAGCCACATTTAGCCACATTTGTTTTCTCTTGCCGAAGCTACTAATGTCTACCCTATGTGCTTCTCTGCTATGAACTGCTTTCATAATCTTCGCCCACCAAACTATGATGATATAATTTCATCCTGAATCTTCCATTTTCAATATGACCATCAGGACTTCTATTAAATTCAAATGTTTACCAGAGCTTTTTTTATGTAACAACAGTGTTGTACTCCTGTACAAGCCTTTTCAAAAAAGATTTCTTCCATAATAATGTGCTACAAATTTCAAAAACTAATCAAACATGCAAATATTTTGTTCAACTCGCACCTTAAGAAATAATCTTTGCCATATATATTTGGATGACAAGTATATGAAATTGAACTGGACCTTGTTCAAGACTTCAGTGGTACTGATTTGAGGATGGATTGTCATTACCTCTTGCAAACAACAATATCTGCAGCTATATTAAAGCCTATACCACAAGGCAGTCAGATTCATCTATAGATCTGCTAGCAGGAAATAACATTTTTTTAGTTTTTTCTGCTTCTTGTCTTACAGATTCACCTATGGATGTGGCACCAGGGAATTTCACTTTTTTTACACTTCCTGCTTTACAGTGGTACAGACCACCAAAGTGTATGTGCATTCAGCTTTCAGCTTGATAGAGGCTTCTAGCCAGACTTTGTAAGTACATCACAGGGCTCCTGGATGGCTATGGTATACTTAGATGTCTGTGGTCAGCTAATATGAACCTGCTCATTAGTCCACAGAAAATCAAATGATGAGCTAATGTTAAAACTTATCATGCCACTGATGTTATGTCATTAAATGCTGAAGCACAACCTGAAAACCTGTCACTACAAAGAAAGTTCCGAATATGCTTTGGTTCCTTAGTGCACCCCTTCATTTCACTTTTTTGTTGCTTATATAATCATTTATTCCTTCTCCTCCATGTTCTGTTTATCTGCAGTTTAATTTTCCCAACATCCTCCCCAGCTTACCTTACTTCACTGGCAGTGGCGGCTGGTGACTTCAAATCAAAGGGGGGCTGCATGAGACAGCTGAATGGGTGGGGTCAATGGGAAGGGGGGCGGCCATCTAGAAAGAGGAGGAGCTATGCTCAAAACCACAAAAAATAACTTTAATTAAATACGTTGCCCTGGGTGCCAGACCATCATTATGAGAGTCCAATCAAGACAAAATGAAGTGTAGACGAATATAAATATTTCAATGCGTTGGCTGCATGACAGCTTACTTAATATCTAGATGGAAACAAAAAGGATGTGAGGCATGAAAAAATAAATTACTTTTTAAATACATTACTGGAATGCCAGTCAAAATAAGTATAAGAAAAACAAGCAGCACTCAACTTAAACCACTTCTCCTTGCACTGCAGTTCTAATTATAATTTATGTTCAGCTTTATTAAAGTACCAAGTAACACGTGATGCCCCACTTGTAAAAATGCTTATCCAAAAAGACCTGCTGCCTGACAACTATCTACTTGTTTCATGGGGAAAACATGATCAAAGTAAAAAATGAAAAGCAAACAAGAAACAAGCTCAAGATACATTGCTTAAAGGATTACTGTACAAGTTAAGGACCACACATGATTGGCATTCTGTTTAGTTTACGGGTAAAGCCTGCAGAGATGACTGGAAGTCTCCAACAAGTGTAATGAGCTTCTTAATATAATGTAATCCTGTCCTTTATTACAAATACTGTCATATGCATTTCAATACCCAAGGCTTGTACATTATCTAGTTAAGTATTCTCTGCATGGCAACAACAGAAAGGCTTTCAATGTTGGCAATTCTTTAACAGTATGCCTATTAAAGCTTACTTGCATCTTACAATCTCAGACAAGCTTACCTGATGGTTATTAAAGCACTGCTACTTAAACACAGAGCAACAGGCACTTTGAGTAATAAGCATAAATCAACAGTACAAAAATATGACAAACCAGACCATTCTGCAAAATCAAGGACAGATGAAAAGCCACTGTAGTACTTGTGTCTACCTTGGATGGGGGGATACTCTGCACATTTACACTGCATAACTACTCCTTGCCTTGCTTGGACACATCCAGAGTCACTACATGGGGGAGTGGGGTGCAACAAGTATGTCACAATTTGAAATGTCTCTGGCTGACTGTGATGGCCCTGACACATTTGTCATACCTCTCAACCTCAGAGCAAGAAATCTGGACAAAGCCATACATAGAAGTGGGACAAAGGCCCAAAAATATTTTAAACATTGCTCTTATAAACATAGAAAGATAATAGAATAGGTCTTGCATTAGTATGAATTTTCTGAAGGGTATGAAATCTGAAACTCAAATGTCTGCCATTATTTTCTAACTTCAGTCTTTAATGATTTGTTACTAATTTGCCAAAAAAAACCACAATTTTATGAAAAACGGACCAAAAATGTGATGCAAAAATATAAAATAGCCACACGATACAGCTGGGAACCTGTCAAAGAAGGGACACTTTAATATTAGTACTGCTAACTTGAGCAGCTGACAAAATAAAAGAATCTACATGCATTTCTGAAATAAAAGTAATCTATAACTCTGATTATTACAGTTATTTCTTAATTGTAAACCCCCCATGTTTTCTTCCAAAATTGCTATTTTGCGGAGGGATTATTAGAGGGAAGAGCAACATTTTGAGCCAAAAATCAGGGACAGTTGAGAGGTTTGGCTATCCCTAATTCTATAAAGCAATTTATTTGCATGCACCTCTCAACCTGTTAATACAATAAATCTGGACAAGGCCAAATATTTTATTGGGAACATATAAACAGTACTAAAAATTGCTCTTGTATAAACTGAGACAGTTGATAGAATACCAGGTCTTACTTTAGCATGCATTTTTCTGAAGGTTATGAAGTCTGAAACTCAGTGTGCCATTATTTAGTGACTTAATTACTAAATGATATAGGAGGAACAAACCAAAAAAAAAGAAGTAAAAATCTATTCATTCTTTGAAAATCTAGACAGTTGGGAGGTATAGTTCAGCTGGGGCTGTGAGTTTGCCTCCCTTCCCCCTCACAACATGGTCGAATGGAGCCTCCCCCCTGCAGCCATTCCAATGATCCATTACTTGGCTATTTCACTCCATTTACCATAAACACTAATGTGCATACTGCTTTACTTATATGATGATTTGGACTTCATTTGAAAGTTTTATTTTGCATTTTACAGCACAAACACTAAGACATCTGCTAAACAAAGCAATGCAGTCTCACAATGAAAACAGACTTAGCATTAAAACTTCTCTGCCCTTGAAACTAACATTCATTGAAACAGCATTGAAACCCACATTCAAAGAAAATACATTTTGCCAGTGGCAGATAAAGATTAATTCTGGGCTGTTTTCAAATCATAGGCCCCTTGCATATGAAACATACATGTGCACTTTGATACACCTTCCTGATTGTACTAAATTATATTCCTTGTACAATACAGTACAGTTGTTAGAGGGCATTTTAAATTTATTAAACAATGAAACAAAACGCATGCACCAATAATGACAAAACTGCCCAGTTCAGAACATTTCCATCATAAAAGTCTACTCAAACTTCTACAGTCCACCATAATCAGTATATGCACAATCTCTGAAGTAAAAGCCATCTAAATAATTCCACATTAAAGAAGTCTGTAACTAATGAAAAGGTTGCTGTTAGCAAACACCTTTTTATTTCATGGTTTCATCGAAAAATAGTGTCTGTTGCCCCTGAGGAATAAATTGCCTATATTACATTAAAAAATGATAAGCTAGTAATATTGCAATTGGATGGCAAACTGATAACAGGCTCATAGGTAGTATCTTCACCAAGGAAGACATTCTTCATATGGCAGCATCCACCCCTTGTGGGAGTAGAACCCACAGCCTTCTGCATCAAAAGCAAGTACACAACCTGTTGTGCTATTAACAATGCAAGCAGACTTTGCATAAGCAGCACTAAACTTCTCTTCCTCTGCAGCTCTCAGCTCCTTGTAAAATCTACTCAATACTAAACTGCATCTCAACTTCGCAGCACAAGAACTCTGGAAAAAGCCAAAATTTATTGGGGGGGGGGCAAAAGCCCAAAAACCAGGGACACATTAAAATTGCTTGTATAATCTTGGAAAGTTGCTAGAATAAAATGCTGTGTTACCACCATACATTTTACTGCCAAGGTCCCTGTACAAAACAGTCAGAGCAACATACCACTGCGCCAAATCAGCTGCTTTGTGGAAGAGAGGAAGACTGAAACTTAAATGGCTATCATTTAGTGAATTCAGTTCTCACCATAGCTGTCAATCTCTTAGCACAAAACACCAGGGCAAACCCAGTAATGAGGGAATACAGCCCTCAAACATATTCAGTGAATTCAGTTCTTGCCATAGCTGTCAACCTTAGCACAAAAAATCTGGACGAAGCCAATAATGGGGGAATACACTCCCAAAAATAGGGACAAATTTCAAATATTCATCTTATAAACTTAGAAAATAGGTTGTGTTACTATGTATTTTCTGAAGAATATGAAGTCTGAAATTCAAATGCCTGTCAGTTTTACTTCTGACGGAACAAAAACAATTTTCAGCAGATGCCCAGGGAGAAATACTGCAGACACGTCTTTGTAAAATGACAGGACAACAGAGCAAATCCACACAAACACAGGGAGGAGATGCAGACTCCACACAGAAGGCACCCCAGCCAAGAATCAAACCAGAAAACTTATAGCTGTGAGGCAACAATGTTACTACTGAACCATCAAATATGCAAGGAATTAAACATTCAGAAACCTGAAGTCTGAAATTCAAATGCCTGTCAATTTTATTTAACATTTGTTAACCAGGACAGTCTGACTTAGAACAAAAAAACAATTTTCAGCAGAAGCCCAGGAAGAAATAATGCAGACATGTCTTTGTAACATGGGAGGACACAAAAGCAAACCCACACAAACACAGGGAGAAGATGCAGACCCCACACAGAAGGCACCCCAGCCAAGAATCAAACCTAAGAACCTGCAGCTGTGAGGTAACAATGCTACCACTGCACCATCAAATATCAAGCATTTAAGTATTTAGAAACCACAGATATTATGAGGAATAGAACAGATCAAATATGAGGCAAAAATCTGCAAATTTTTTACAAATGGTGGTGGGTAGGGAATTCAGGCCCTTAACACCTGCATACAGGGTTCAAGCCTGAGGTGTTCCCTACCACACCATCATGAGTTTGCTCTAGCCACTGGGGCATTTTACACACACACACACACACACACACACACACACACACACACACACACACACACACACACACACACACACACACACACACACACACACACACACACACACACACACACACACACACACACACACACACACACACACACACACCAAAAAATAGAAGAAAACATTTTATTTCATACCAGTTTTTCTTCCTGAACAAAAACCTCCCAGCACTTCAGCTTCAGCTAACAGTCTTCTAGGGACAAACTGATCACAAAATACACCATGCTTACATCTAAAACAATTACAATAATTTATAATACAAAGAAACTAGTTTAAAACAACCTATACAATTCAAGTTCAGTTATAGTCCTCAGATTTTGACTGTCCAATACTTCAGGTCTGGTTCCATGTTCAGTCCATTGAAAAATAATGCACTGAATTTTTAATAATGTATTAAACATATAATGGCTCTTGCTTTTCAAAGTAATATTAGACTCTTTTTCTTCCTTTATAGTTTTAGGAATATATTTGAAAATGTAAAGCTACAGAACTAAGCACATTCATTTTCTTAATATTGGTAATATATTCCCAAATTCCTAATTGAATAAAGTAATCTGAAACATTCCTTCCTGTAGTTAACAATGTCATAAGTTCTCCTATCTTCAAGATTTAAGAATATAATAATAATAACACACCTTTGCTAACCAGGTAGGCCTACTGGACACACATTCCCTTTTCAGGGGAAACATGGGAGCAATGCCTTGTTAAGTGACCCGCTCAAAGCCACACAATAGGCTGAAAGAATGAAACCCACTACCACAGAAACTACAGCTCGCAACCTTAATCTCTGCAACAACTGCTAGACGATCCATGTTAAGTAACCACCTGATTAAACAATATAGTACACTAAAGCAATCAAGCATGTCCAGCTAAAAGGGCTACCAATAAACATAATAACATAAACATGTTA
>NC_056727.1:1052640820-1052745820 GCF_019279795.1 Protopterus annectens
ATCTTGAAAATGTCAATTACAAATAGTTCCAGTGACAGTAAAATGAAGTATTAGTGCCACAGTTTTGAATGTCAGAAAAATAACTTGACTGTCAGCAAAATAGAGTTGGAAGCACAGGTCACACCTTAGATCGCATATCCTATTTGTACACTCTGTGTGCTCTCATTTAGATGTAAATTTTTTACATCATCTGTCTGAATTTAATGGGTTATGTGAAAGAGGTGGTGAACTACAGATGAACAGTCACTTTTTTATGAATATTTATACCAAAAGGATGAATGCAGTTTCATATGTACTGTAGTTAGGAGTGCTTACTTTCTACAATTCCATTACTGTTCCATTGTGATTTCCATATAGGGCACTGTTGTACAAGCTAATCCCTGTCAGCCAATATTTGGTGCTCATTGTGACATGTCATAATATGACATATGAGCATCAGTGGTCCTGCAGGATATTCCGAGGCAGATTGGCAGCTGCATCTTGCTTCAAAGAGTCTGGCATTAATCTCTGACTTTCTGTTGTGGGAAGCAAGTCAGGCATGTCTAGTGGTACTCATATTGCAGACTGCATACAATGATTCATTTCAGCAATATTGTTATACAAAGGAATTCTAGCTGATGCAACATACTAGTTTCATATCAAGAGATCTGACATTACCAACCAAAATTCAAAAACAAGTGATTATTAATATAAACAAATTTCATGGAGATTTCTTCATCTTTAGTTTATGTGCTATTTCAGAGACATGTCCTTTTTGACTGGATATTTCAACAGGATTATGTAAGAATTTTTTTTTAATTTATAAAAATAAATATAAAAATATTATTTATTTAATTAATTATAATAATCTTTTATATAAATATATATATATATATATATATATATAGTTCCCCTTTATAATCTTGAAATATTGAAATCTCGAATTTCAATATCTCGAGATCATAAAGGCGAACGCTCAAAATCCTAAAACCCCAAAACTGAAAAACACAAAATTGCAAACAGTAACACACATACACCACATACACCATCCTACCCACACTACAACAAATCAAACAACAAAATATACACAAACACAATAACATGCATCAACACACCTAAACTGCATATAAGCAGGGGGGGCAAGCCCCCCTGCACCCCCCGATGTGGGGGGCTTTGCCCACCACACACACCCTACTTATACATACTAACTCCAAGATTGCACAAACAGGATAACACAGCAAACTCACACCCAGACATTCTGCAGTCCCCTCGCACACGCGCACACACACACACACACACACACACACACACACACACACACACACACACACACACATACACACCACCACCACATATATGCAAACACCAACACATCCAACACTTACACACTCCTACTTTCCCCTGCCTACCCTAACCCACACGTGCAACTTACAAACACACTCATATACATCCAAACTCCCTCCCAAAACCCTTACAAAACACTCACCTTAAATCGCACCTAAATCCACACACAACACTGAACACCATCCACACAAACCACCACGAGCAACGTAACGTAAAGCCATAACTATGAATTTGAGATATTCAAATTCTCAATTATGCACTTTTGCTATTTTAAAAATTTGCCTTTATAGTCTCGAGATACTGAAATTTGAGATTTCAGTATTTCGAGATTACAAAGGGGAACTACACATACACATATATATATATATATATATATATATATATATATATATATATATATATATATATATATATTTATATATACACACACACATATATATATATATATATATATATATATATATATATATATATATATATATATAGATACACACACACATATATCCCTAAACATATTTAGTCAGTTTGAAGAAGGTCATCTTCAGACAGAGGAATATATAATTATATAATCTTGTTTTTTTATGTATTATTTGATAAGCATGAAATTGTTTTCTTGTTTACCATTCTAACTATTCTCTTTTTTTTTTCTAGTTAGTCATGCAATCAAACTGATGTATAGCTTGAACTTCATTTCTGGATGATGAGACAATTTTAGATTATATTTATCCTTCTGAAATACTACTTTCTAAGTGTTTTTATCATTTGTTCATGCTTATCTGTGACCTTTCATCTATTCATAGGTTCATAGGTTAGTACTAGGCTAACTGCCCTTGTGGGACATTTTATGCCTAGCCAGTTATCCCCTGTGAGATTCAAACCCTGTACCTTGTGTTTGTAAGGCAAACACCTTAAGCATTAGGCCCCCCTCCCAACCATTTCCTAGAAATGTATTTTCTCATTCTCATTCAGGCCTTTTTATTTCACATTTCTGTCTTTGACTGATATTTTTGCAGTACTTCATTTTATTTTCTTTAATAAATATTGCCTTTGCATATTTATCATGGCAAAATGTCATTCTTTTATCATGTGAAAACATTTTAACCATTTGTAATTGTGCTTGGTTACAGGTGCTTGTCTGACAAGCTATGCAGTTTAAAATAATCCATAAATGTATAAAGTAATTCACAAAATGTAGGTGAGATGTTATTTGTTTTGTTTTTTTTTTCCTGGAAAGCAGACTGTAGCCATAGCCTAATCTGTTTAATCAAGAACTTAATGGGTTAAATGCAAGGCAAAACAGCTATGCTGGTAAAAACAAAAAAATCACCCTTGAATATATTTGGATAGTTATCCCATGATAGTAGTTTGCCCTTTAGAATGATTCAGTTATACAGTGTTTTTTCACTTTTCATAGTGACTGCCATGTAATATATCAATGTACAGTGTATTTTGTCTATCTGTAAGCATCCAATAGTTCATAAATATGAAATAATTTTATTTTTTTGTAATTTATCCTTGCATTATTAGATTCTAACTTTTATACAACTCTCTAGTATGGTTTAGTTTATAATTCATCATTTCTTCCTTATGTTTATATTTCATTACCTTTATGTTCTAATCCTATATTCGCATTTTTATCTAAGAGATTGCAAACTCTATCTGCATCAATTCTAGCATGTAATTTCTATTCATGTGCTCTAAGAAGGCAAGGTAATGTCCTATAGTTTTAAGGATGGCTTGTAGCTTCACTCTTAAGGAATTATTAAACAGGCTGGTGTCCGCTCTGGATGTGCATATAAATATATTTTTTTTCTCAAGGATAAGGCATTGTACAAAGATGTTAATGCACTCAGCTAATTGTTAGGTACCTCATCTGAACCTGGGGGTTTCTACTTCACAACAATTCCTAAATTTGCCTTGATTTCTCTGATTGCAACTCTATTCCATTTCTAATTTTATGTGATAACATTTTATCTCTTCTATTCATTCAATGCATCTGCTACATACAGCCAAATCTTCATAAATACTTGCCGGAGATGTATTGATTTGTTCCGTTTTAGACAATGTAACTGTTGATGCTGCATTCATTCCCATTTCTCTATAAAAGTGACTTGTGTCAGCAGTGAATTATTAATTTTGTACTTTTATATATACCTTCTAATATTCCTACTTGAGCTTATATTTTTAGTTTATTATTGTAGATGGATTAAAATAAATCCTGTTATGTTTTGGATGTTGTTTTGCTTTTATCACATTTACCATTCTAAGAGTTTTGATGATCTAATCCCTTTTGCCATATTTTTCAAGTAGAAATACTTCTTACCTCATTTGCTTTATAATTCTTTCTACTCAGTGTTTCCATGTTGGCATTCAAGTTGTTCCCTTACTTTCCATTGTCACTTTGCATTTTTGTGGCAGCACAAAAATCTGTAACTAGTTTAGCTGCATAGCATTTATTTCTCTTGTACCCTATATATTTTTCTTAATTGTCCCAGTTACTGCGCTCATGTGTTTGATCAGTTTTCTAACAGTCATGGTCTTATTCACTTTCTGAAGTCTCTTTTTCTTATTTATTTTAATGTGTCTGGCCATCTATCTATCTATCTATCTATCTATCTATCTATCTATCTATCTATCTATCTATCGGGTCTATATTACCAGATCAAAACTTTAGTTACTCGAATACCTAAAGATTGATCTGGTAATATCAAAATCCAAAAAAATGTGAATGGCCGATTTCACACAGGGAAAAAATTCCCTTGGCCGTTATATGGATTATGCCCTTTTGTCCAATGTAGAGCGATCTTGGAGTGGGTATATTTAGTTAGAAGGTGTGGGGGACACAGCCCCCACATCAGGGGATGTGGGGTGTGAAGCCACCCAGTTGATTTGGGTTTCAATTTTTTTTTTCATATGGCCAAGGGAATTCGGTGGTGGTGCTGCTGTAGCGTTGTATCCTCACATTAAGACGTTGTCCTGTTTGATTCTCAGCTAAAGCATCTTCTGTGGGGAGACATGCGTGAATGGGCATACCTTCGTTGAAGGTTGTGTGTCAGAGCTGGTAACTCGGTACATAAAAATCTACTGCCAATCATTAGTGGACCAGAGTTCCACTGTGGTGACCCCTAACCGGGAAAAGCTGAAAGATACAACATGGCCAAGGGAATTCTTTCCCTGTGTGAAATCGACCGTTTGCGGTTTTTGGATTTTGATATTACCAGATTGATCTTTAGGTACTCGAGTAACTAAAGTTTTGATCTGGTAATATAGACCCTATCTATCTATCTATCTATCTATCTATCTATCTATCTATCTATCTATCTATCTGTCTTATCTATATTTTTAAGTGTCCTGCTCTGTTTGTTGTGCCATTTTGAGGAGTTATTAACTCATCAATCTGTGTTATTGCCTGTATCACAGTCTGCACATGAAACCTTCCACTTATCAGTTGTTCTATAAATTCACTATTTGTTCCATTTCCACATCAGTAAACATATTTATTCTTCACACATTCCACTTTTTTGTTGCTATTCTTTTCTTTATAAAATGTATCATGTCTGGATGCAGTTGTGTTTATATATTTTGAAATGTATTGGAAGCTGCAGTGGTTATATTGTTTACTACAGCTTTATTTAATGCATAAATATTGCACTACATCAGATCTCTTTTTGTTTTGAACATCCGTGCTTCTTTCTTTTGAGTTTTGCCTGTAGCAATACTACAGTCACATATTCTGGATATTGCTTTGTTTTGACCTGCTGTACTACAGATCTTAGTTTTTATCTGTAGTCTGTAACAGTTTTTGTGGTGCAAGTATTTTCATTCCTCTAACCTCTTTAATGTTCTTAATATGTATATATAATTTGTCCAAATTGTTTTGTACTTTCATATATCCACCAACACATACAGGAATACAGACACATGCATGCACACATGCACACATGCAACCCCCCCCCACACACACACACACACATGTATTTTATTGTCTAGCTATATATATGTTAAATGTTTGAATCTGCATAGCTGGCAATAACCTGGAAAATGGTGTGTTATACAGCAGTACCAGATATGTCTAGATATCCACAAAATATGTACTGTAGAAGTGTGGCTGATTTCTATTAAAATATTACTAAATATATGTATGAAAAGGCACTTTGTACATTTCAGGGAAACCCCAAAATCTGCATATTTGACAGCAAAACAACCAAGGTTGTAATGTTCAAGTGCATAAATCAGTTATTTAGCAGCACAGACATTCTGTCTGATAATATTTCCTAGCAGTGTAGGCATGTGCCTTCATAGACAGATGCTACACATGATGTGTACAAAGAGCATTATAGGCACATGCTGTTAAGAAAAATGATGATTTAATAGAATACAAACACTTGTAAACCTAGATTTTTACAGCAGGTAAGAACTGTTAGCTCAACCAGTAGGATTCTTTCCTCGGAAAATGGAAAACCTGAAGACCTTACTTAAGTAACACTTTCCCTTCTAAATCACATCCTCTGATAGACCCCCTCACACTGTGCATTGCATTTTTAAACTTTGCTACATGTTGCATAGTATTACTTCTTCATGTGCACTATCCGTATCACCCATCATCATTTTTAAATGATTTATGTTTCTCCAAAACTGTCCACCTTGCATTTTCAAATTGTATCTCCTTATTCTAATGCATCTCTTTTTTAATAGTGGCACCCTTAGAACTCTACTGATACCCTTTCAGCTATTAAAATTTTATCCTAACCTTTTTTTAAACACTTTTATTAAATTGCCACTAAAGACATCTGCACACATACATTAGTAGGAGAGAAAACAAACAATATTAACATTTCCATTTACATTTACATGTATTGTACATTAGATCTGTTTTCTTTCTTTTTAGCAACTGTAATTCATTTCAGCATTACAAACATTACTCAATTCCTGCCTTACTTTAAACCTCACCCATCCTCCTGAACATTATTTGTGTTGTTCCCACAAATTCCATTTATTTCTATGCAATTTGCTCTTTTCCTTTCCTAAATACCCCACTTTAAGTTCTTTTGTCTCTTTTACAGTTTTTAGTAATTTGATTATAGTTGCTTTAGATTTCTGTTTCTAGTATTTGCTTTTTTGACAATCTGTAGCATTAAACTTGGTAACCCTATACTATGTGTAGACAATTCAGATCCTATGTACCAACACAAAATAACCATTCAATTAGTTACACTCATTTGCTCTTCCAACATTTTGGACAGAGTACTCTGTATGGAATTTTTAAAGTCTGCCAACATGCTACACTCCCAAAAAACAAGTTTCTGCTTATCGTTTCTTTCTCAGCGCACCTTCAGCAATTGTTATCTATCCTTTTCCTTATGACATCACCCATCAAATGATGTCAGCTTAGATATTGGTAATTTTTAAAATATACCAACAAAGCATTCTGCCTAATCAAAACACTGTAATTCTGTAGAAGTACAGGTGCTTACTTATGTTATGGTTCCACTAATAAACTAAAACATATATTCATTTTCAGTGTGGTTGTCCCACCTCTGAGACATAGTCAACAGCTTCTCTTACTAGGACATATAACACCCCTTTTACTGCACTTAGCAAGGGAAATAGTAGTTTATACAGTAATATGGGTAGGTAGTCATTTTGTATTCAGTCTTTCATGATATCATGACAGGAGTTTTCAGCTTCAGGAAAATTTCACAAGGCTGACATTATCAACAAAATTAATAGTAGAAATAGCACGTATTGTAGCAAACACTGTAAATATTATATTTTGTAAGGCAAGAACATTACTCTCATTGCTAAGGGTTTATTATTTACATTTGCTAGGGTAATGTAACAATATACTTTACTAAAGAATGGCATTGGACCAAGAACTGTATCTTCTGGAAATCTTGTGGTTGTTGCTCATGGACTAGATATAAATACCGGTATAATACTACAATCAGCGGTCTGTTAGATAATTTTTGAATAACTGAATTGGTGGGAGTCCAAGCCTGCACCTTTTTTAAGCAGTTTGGTTTGGTTGACTAAATAATATGCTTGTTTTAAACCTACAAAAAGCATTCCTGTCAGTAGGCCTGCTTCATACTGCAATATATGTAGCCATTATGTTGAGAAATATGCTTTTGTACTATAGTTTTTTCCTTCAGGCCTTACTGAAATTGCTGAGTATAATGAGCTTGATTTCCAAGCAATTTACAGCTAGCACAAAACACTATGACACACATGCAAAAATGTTCATACTCAGGTGATTTCAAGAGAAGAGTTATCTTTCCTCAGACAATGTATGCAAATGAGGAAGCATACAGGACTTCATAAGCATTATGTTAGCTGCAAATGGCTCCAAAACAATGGGATGTAATAGTATTCCAAACTCTTGAGGAAATACATCCCCAGAGATACACAGATATTTTTTTTCTGTGCATATCTGGACAACCTACTGAAGATTCAAAACCCATCAATTTAAATGCAACTGCTCTAATAAAATGACGATTTCAAATTTATTTTTGCAAGATCACTGTGAAGATTGGGGAAAGATGGGCGAAGGATGCCAGACTAGTCAAATAGAATTTGATACATAATTCTATCATTTGTATAAATAAATGTAAAATACAGGCTTGTGTTTTTAAATGAAAGAAGACACTGTAAAATGTGAACTTCAAGATTGTTGCAACATTGCCATCTGCTGTAAGGAAAATCAAGCCAAGCATTTCAAATGTTCTTTGAAGTTACAATTAATTAAAAAAAGTGGTGCCAAAGCATCTGGCTGGACACATTCCTTCTATTGTCTTAACATAAGGAATAATTGTTAGAGTATACGTGTGAAATGTCTTTTATTGTTATAGTTTCCTGAGCAGGTGTTAGCTTGCTAAATAATTCCGTTTGTAGTCTGGGAACTCCAGACTAAGTGTCAAAATGATATAATTTGAGAGGGCCTTAGCACAGCTGTTTGTTAGTGTTTTAAAAACTATTGTTCAGTGAGAGACTGAAAGCATTTATCTTGGACCATCAACCCAGCACTGCTTATGCTCTTTATGTATGTAAGTAAGATTATAGCACTGTGTTTTCTCTTAAGAATAGCTAAAGATTAGAAAGTTAGATTAAGTGTTTTTCTTTGACATCAGACCTGTCCTACTGTATTATTTTAGGTTTCTGTGGGATCTCTGACCTTTTAGTTAACTCTGTGGTGTAGTAGTATTGTCTTGTGTTTAAATGTTTTATTATTAAATATTTTAAAAACCTTTACCTGTGGCTGGTTTGTGTAGAGAAGTAGACTCTAGAGTACATTGCATATTTATAGAGGTTATCGTAATAGGCCACTCTAATAAGCCTTAGACTGAATAGTCACATTACCAGTTGGATAATAATATTTCACAGTAGTAATTGGACACCCTTTCAAGGGCCTTTGTGTAGCTGATAATTATTAAGCTGGTGGTGGCAGGAATTACTACCATATAGTCTAGGTAAAGGGGCACAGCTAGAGAATTTGTGTCAGCCTTTCCCAGGAGTGTCTGTGAAGTTGTATAAATACTTATCTCAAAGTGTGGGTGTGTGTCAGCTACCTGGGCAGGGACACAAAGCATTGGTTGGACAAAGAGGGTACTGGAGTTTAGCTTGCCAGCTAGGCTGATATCTGGACCCTATAGCTGTGCTAGTGGGGAGTCTTATTGGGGACCTGGAGAGCGAGGGGCCAACCAGCCCCAGACTGACTGTGATCTCTCTGTGCACTTAAGGGAAATTGTACTTTACTGTGTGTATTAGTTATCCTTTCCTCTTCTATGAGATGACCTCCCTGGTGTTAGTGATTAGGATTGAGACTCCTTGATTGCTGAGCCAGGGCACGGTCATTACAAGTGGTGGCAGTGGTTGGGATAAGATATCCTCACATATCTGTTTGGCAGTGGTGTGGGTAGAGTGAATCCTGTAGCTTATGTGCAGTGATCCAGGAAAGTGTTTTGTACTCTAAATAAGCCACACAGAGTATACTCAGAGTTCAGATCACAATTGTTTTATTTCTTTTGTTAGCTTTGTCAATCAGGGTGAACAAGCAGCATGTCAGCACAGGAATATGGAAAGCTGACAAGGAGCCAGTTGGTGGAGATGTGCCAGGCTAGGGGACTGGTGCATGGAAACCTGACTGAGGCAGACCAGATTGCAGCCTTGGTTACAGCTGCATCAGAAAAGAGCATCCAGGAGGACAATCAGACTGGCAGGGGAGATACAATATCCTTGGAGAATGGACAGCTCAACCTTTCTGCGAAGGACAATCAGACTGGCAGTGAAGATACAATATCCTCGGAGAATGGACAGATCAACCTTTCTGCAGTGGACTTAAAAATCCAGCTGGAGCTAAAGAGACTTGAGTTGGAGGCCAGGCATTTGGAGATAGAAGCCGAAGAAAAGGAGCATCAGAGGAAGCATGAGAGGGAAATGCTGACTCTTTGCCAGAGTCATGGAGGTAATGGGGAAGGGAGTAACTGGACCCCAGAAGCACAACAGGTCAGTAAATTCTTCTGCAATTTAAAGAGGGGGATAATTTTGATAGTTTCATTCACATGTTTGAAAGGGTATGCGAACAGTATAGTATTGACCAAGGCTCTAGGTATGGTGCCTGACCCCCTTACTCCATGGGGAAGCTGTAACTTGGATATCACAAATGCCTTACTCTGTCTGTTTTGATTATACTGCTGTAAAGAAATGTCTGTTACAATGTTTTAAGCTAACACCTGAAATGTATAGGAAAAAGTTTCATGAGCATAGATGCAAGGCAGATGAAAGTGTATGTGAATATGTTACTAAGCTGAGCACTTATTTTCATAGCTGGGTGAGTGGATGTCATGTCACCACTTTTGAAGGGCTGTCAGACCTTTTGGTGAGGGAACAAGCCCTTAGCATCTTTCCTGTGGACATGAGGATTTGGTTAGCTGATAGGCAATGTGCTACTTCAGATGAGTTGGGGAAGAAGGGAGACCTATATCTGACCAGCAGGGCAGCCCTGCCCAGGAAGGGGACCACCAGCATGGCTTATGGTTCTAAAGGAATCCATGGTGGGCAGCACAGACTGCCCCAACCGCCAGTAGCAGGGGAAGCCACTAGTCCAGGTACATGTCCAGGAGCTAGGGGTAAATGTTTTAAATGCAACCAGTGGGGCCATGGGGCATACAGGTGTCCATGGAGGCAAGGTGGGGAACCAAAGGTGAGGGAGCCCAGTAAGTAGGAAAGACGAAATGCCAATAGTGGGTTGTCTTAAGACAACCTGGGTATGGAACTACCATTATGCAGATGCCCTGAGAGGGAAGGATTTGGATGAGGCAGTACTATGTACTCATGCAGTTACATGCAGTGAGGCTAGGAGGCAAGCACGTGGGTCTGGTAGCATGGGGAAGACCCAGACAGACTGCATACCTTCAGCCAGGACTGCTGAGGTTGTTACTTCAGGGAGTGAGCTACGCTGTAGCAGTGAGACTGAATATGAGCCACATCTGCTTGCAGGTACTGATTTTCCCTTGGACAGGGTAACTGCAAAGATAGAGGTGAGTAGTAGTACCCAGGCTGACAGTGATCCACCACTGTCAGAGGATGCCAGACTTCCTGTGGAAGGGGAGCTGGGAAGGGTTACAAGGAGAGGGTTGAGACAGGGTCAGCTCTCAGACCCTACATTGCAAGGCCTGAGGCAGGTAGCTAGGGAGGCACCTGATTCTCAAGGGAAGGGGGAATATGTATACTGTGATAAAGGGTTACTATATAGAGAGTGGACCCCTGAGGGAGGGCTAGAAGGTGAGAGAGTCCAGCAGTTTGTAGTGCCAAGAGCTTACTGTTTGGCACTTCTAGCCATAGCCCATAATATTCCCTTTGCAGGTCATATGGGCATAAAACATACAGAGGCGTGTTATGCAGAACATCTATTGGCCATGAATTTCCAGAGATGTAAAAGGGTACTGCAGGACCTGTGAGCAGTGCCAAAAGGTAGGCACGGTAGGAGACAAGGTGAGAGCTCCTTTGATGCCTTTGCCTGTGATTGAGGAGCCATTTCAGAAGGTAGCTATGGATATTGTGGGTCTTTTGAGTACCCCAAGCTCCACAGGGAAAAATGATATCCTAGTGGTAGTGGATTATGCTACCTGATACCCTGAGGCAGTGGCTTTGTCCTCCATTGAGGCAGAAAAGGTGGCAAATTCTTTGTTAGAGATTTTCAGTAGGATAGGTTTCCCAAAAGAAATACTGACTGACCAAGGTGCGAATTTCATGTCAGACCTGCTGGCTTGTCTGTAGAAGTCCTGTGTGGTGAAACACATGAAGACCACCCCCTACCATCTGAAGACTAATGGTCTTGTTGAGAGGTTAAACTCTACAATTAAGTCCATGCTACGGGCATTTGCAGATCAGTTTAAGAGGGAGTGGGACAAATATTTGCCCCATCTGTTGTTTGCTTACAGAGAGGTTCCCCAGGAGTCCACAGCTTTTTCACCCTTTGAGTTGCTGTATGGGCATAGGGTGAGGGGACCTCTAGATTTAATTCGAGATGAATGGGAAGGTGAGTGTGAGTCTCACAAGAAGTCTGTTGTGGCATACTTCCAAAACCTCAGGACAAGGCTTAGGGAACTCATGGGCTTGGCCCAGGAGAACCTTCCAGAAACTCAACAACAGAAAAAGGTGTGGTATGACAGGAATGCTCGAGCTAGGGAATATGCTGTGGGGCAGCAGGTAATGGCTCTCATTCCTGTCAGACACGACAAGCTACAAGCAACTTGGGAGGGACCCTACAAGGTAGTAAGAAAGGTAAGTGATGTTAATTACATGGTGGAAGTGCTAGGCAGATGGCAGGGGCACAAACTGTGCCATGTTAACATGATAAAACCTTACCATGATAGGGAGGCCCTTGTGCTGAGCATTTACAGTGGATTACAAGAGGAGTCTGAGGGAGATCTGGTGACTGATATCCTTAGTGTGGCTCGGGCTGACACCGCGATGGAAGGAGTAGCAATATCCCAGCAGCTATCTCCTACCCAGGTTCAAGAAATCCAAGCAGTGTTGCAGGAATTTGGGGACATGTTCACTGGGAAACCAGGAAGCACCCACCTGGTGCAGCAGCAGGTGGATACAATACCTCAAATGCCTATTAGGCAGGCCCCTTATAGGGTTTTTGAAAGAGTCAAACAGACTCTGAGGGGAAGAGGTACAGAAGATGTTGGAACTAGGGGTGATTCAAGAGTCCAACAGTTCCTGGGCCTCACCAGTGGTGTTGATGCCAAAGAAGGATGGTAGCACCAGGTTATGTGTGGATTACAGGAAATTAAATAGCCACACAGAGTCAGATGCTTATCCCATGCCTAGAACAGATGAGGCTCTAGAGCAGCTGGGTGGGGCTAAGTATCTTACAAGCATTGATCTTACCAAGGGTTACTGGCAGGTACCCTTGACTCCCAGTGCTAGAGAGAAGTCAGCCTTTGTGACTCCTTTTGGCTTGTATGAGTTCACAAAGATGACTGCAGCGACTTTCCAGAGGCTGGTGGATAATATCCTAGCAGGAGCAGGAGGATTTGCCCTTGCATACCTAGATGATATTGCCATATACAGCCATTCCTGGCAAGAGCACCTTCAGCATGTCAGCAAGGTTCTGGGCAAATTACAGAGGGCAGGGATGACCATTAAGCTGAGCAAATGTCAGGTGGGTATGGCAGAGGTCTCCTACTTAGGACATAGAGTGGGGAGTGGTAAGATAAGGCCAGAACCTGCCAAAGTGGAAGCTATTCAGACATGGCCTGCACCTGTTACCAAAAAACAGATTACGGCATTCTTGGGGACAGCAGGGGACTACAGAAAGTTTGTCCCTAGTTATAGTACCATAGCTGCTCCCCTCACAGACCTGACAAGGAAGAACAGGCCAGATAAGGTAGTGTGGACCTCAGCATGTGAGCAGGCATTTCAGAAGCTTAAACAAGCTTTGGGAGGACCCCCTGTGTTAGCCAGTCCAGATTACAGCAAAGAATTTGTTGTGCAGGTGGATGCTTCGAACCATGGGGTGGGAGCTGTACTTAGCCAGATTTCTTCAGAGGGGGAAGAGCACCCAGTGGTTTATCTCAGTCATAGACTCCAACACAGGGAGGAATGCTATGCAGCTGTAGAAAAGGAATGTCTAGCTATAGTGTGGGCATTGCAGAAAATTCAGCCTTTTCTATATGGAAGAAAATTTGCTGTAATGATGATCATGACCCTCTAACATGGTTAAACAGAGCCAATTAGCAAAATGCCAAGTTGCTAAGATGGAGCTTGGGGTTGCAAGCATATGATATGTCAGTGCAGCATCGCAGTGGGAGTAGCAATGCCAATGGGGATTTGCTCTCAAGACAGGGAATGGTGTGAGACACACCCAGATAGACCTAACCCTCTTAAGCGGTGTTTCTCAAGGGTCACTTGAAAGACTAGCTTGAGTTCTCCAGGGGGAAAAAGATATGAAGATTGGGGAAAGATGGGTGAATGCTGCCAGCCTAGTCAACTAGAATTTAGAATTTAATACATAATTATATCATCTGTATAAATAAATGTAAAATACAGGCTTGTGTTTTTAAATGAAAGAAAACACTGTAAAATGTGAACTTCAAGATTGTTGCAGCATTACCATCTGCTGTAAGGAAAATCAAGCCAAGCATTTCATATGTTCTTTGAAGTTACAATTATCTAAAAAAGTGGTGCCGAAGTGTCTGGCTGAACACATTCTTTCTATTGTCTTAATTTAAGGAATACTTGTTAGAGTATACATGTGAAATGTCTTTTATTATTGTAGTCTCCCGAGCAGGTGTCAGCTTGCTAAATAATGCAGTTTGTGGCCAGGGAACTCCAGACTAAGTGTCAAAATTATGTAATTTGGGAGGGCCTTAGCAGAGCTGTTTGTTAGTGTTTAAAAACTATTGTTCAGTGAGAGACTGAAAGCATTTGTCTTGGACCATCAACCCAGCACTGCTTATGCTCTTTATGTATGTAAGTAAGATTATAGCATTGTGTTTTCTCTTAAGAATAGCTAAAGATTAGAAAGTTAGAGTGTTTTTCTTTGACATCAGAACTGTCCTACATTGTTGTTTTAAGTTTCTGTGTGATCTCTGAACTTTTAGATATCTCTGTGGTGTAGTAATATTGTCTTGTGTTTTAATTATTTATTATTAAATATTTTAAAAACCTTTACCTGTGGCTGGTTTGTGTAGAGAAGTAGGCTCTAGAGTACATTGCATATTTATAGAGGTTATTGTAATATGCCACTCTAATAAGCTTTAGACTGAATAGTCACATTACCAATTGGATAATAATATTGCACAGTAATAATTAGATACCATTTCAAGGGCCTTTGGGTAGCTGATTATTAAGCTGGTGGTGGCAGGTATTACAACCTTATAGTCTGGGTAAAGGGGCACAGCTGGAGAATCTGTGTCAGCCTTTCCCAGGAGTGTCTGTGAAGTTGTATAAATATTATCTCAAAGTGTGGGTGTGTGTCAGCTACTTGGGCAGGGACACAAAGCACTGGTTGGACAGAGAGGGTACTGGAGGTTAGCTTGCCAGCTAGGCTGAGATCTGGACCTTATAGCTGTGCCAGTTGGTAGTCTTATTGGGGACCTGGAGAGTGAGGGAGAAACCAGCCCCAGACTGACTGTGATTTCTCTGTGCACATAAGGGAAATTGTACTTTACCTTGGTGTATTAGTTATCCTTTCCTCTTCTATGAGATGACCTCCCTGGTATTAGTGATGAGGACTGAGGCTCCTTGATTGCTGGACCAGGGCACGGTCATCACAATCACCATGCCCTTTTTTTTAAATACATTATCTGTCTAAACTTTGTTATCACTCACAACCACTACTTCTAAAGTAACCACTTATGGTGTTACTGCATCTCAAGGAAGGGGAAAATCAGAGGTCCCATTCTTTATGTTATTGTCCTCAAAATAAGAGACTTCGCAATTATGAACATTAGCCTATATTCAGTCACCCATACACTCTTTCTGTCTGTCTCATTATCCATGTATATGATTGGTGTCTTCTATTCAGTCCCTTGTCTCTGTTTTCTGTGTGTCTTCTATTCTTCTGCCTTGGACATGTATCTGTAAGGTTGGCTGCCACAGCTCTCCCAAATGAACAGGGATTGCAAACATTGTAGAGTGATTATAGTAAAACTCCACCATGTTCCATCAAAAGAGGGGCACAGTGTTGCCTGACACAAATCCCTTATCATATAGCTATCAATAATGAATGTTTCCTTTACTTAATTTGCAGGTTCTCCACTACCTCAGTCCATATCTTTACATAATAATAATAATAATAATAATAATAATAATAATAATAATAATAATAATAATAATATGTTTATATCATACCTCTCCATTGGTTGTTATGGACATGTCTATGGGTTGTCCAGGCAGGCTATCAGTATTGCCAATGCAGCTAGAAATATATACATGTATACTGAGGCACATATATAAATACATATTGGAACACTCATGCCCTTCTTTGGTTGGTGCACTGCAGCCACTGTTACATCCATATATAGCTATAGGTAAAGGGTAGCTGAAAGGACAGTCTAGCACATGTCCCTCACCTAAGCATGGCCCAGACAAACAGTTCTGCACTTATGGCATAACCTTTCATCCTGCAGTTGTCCAAATGGTATCCTTGTATAGTTAAGCTTACAGGCTCTGCCCCCTTTCCTAATATGTATTAACTGCATAAGCACTCTAGGGATGCTGTATAGCATATCCCCCATGTGTCATTTCTGCCCTTCCTGACACATATATGTATATTCATTCATCCATCTGTCCATCTGTTCATCCATCTGTTCATACTGTTGTAGCCATACTTCTATCTGTCTACATGTACGATTACTGTTTCTAACAGTCTGTTATCTACTTCAGGTCTTGGAGCTATAATATCCATCAAACTAATTCAGCTGTCCTCCACTTTTGGGCAGCACAGTATTTAACAAGGCTCATGAATTACCATGCATACGTAACACTGTTGGTTGCCACTGATTACTAGTATGGAAATCCTTTATCATGTTAGGCAGCTTTAACACTGTTGTGACTGCCATCATGGACTGAAAGCCACAGAATGTTAGCTGCATCCACTATATATTACATATACTGTATGTTTTATTACAATAATATATTATAATAATATAATCATAGGTATTTACTAGGCTAATGACCACAAGGGCCTTTTTAATGCTAGCCACGCATCCCAAATTGATGTGTAAGCAGGGGCTTGAGAGATGAAACATTTACAAGCTAGGGCCTGGGAGATGAACCATTTACAGGTTGCCTGTGTCCATCAGTGACACAGGTGCCAAACCAAAGATGAATTTCCTGTTCCCCATCCAATTGTCCAGATTGCACTTGAATTGAGTTAGGGAGGAACTCTGCTTCACATGGATGGGTGCCTGTTCCAGAGATGGGGTAATCTCTGGGATACATATCTGTCTCTCCAGCAGGTCCTATTTATATCACTGGCGATGTTTAAGTCTTTAGAATGGATAATTCTACTGTTGTTTGTTTTGCAGATATGCAGGAGGTCCATCAGAGTGGGGTCTGACAATGCCCTGTATGTCAGGCATAGATCTGCCCTCAAAAGCCTGTAGGAGACAGAATATAAGGGCAGAGCCTTGAATCAGTTTGCATAGGGCATTTTACTTAAGATCTGTATTCTTTTAGTGAGGAATCTCTGTGGACATTCCAGTTGTTGGGTATGCCTAGTTAGGTACATACCAAAGGGGGCACTGTACTCAATGATAGGTCTGATGAATGCTGAATACTGTGGAACAATGACTTCCTTGGACTTAGATGCCATATCTTTATTTATAAGTTGTGCAACATAGAAGGATGTCCTCACTACTGTAGACATGTTATGGTCAAAGGCTAGATTACTATATATGCATGTCCCTAAGTCCCTGACTACTGGATCAACTCTAAGGGGTATGTTGTCAATATGATAGTTACCAGGAGTGAATGACTTCCCAAAGGATACTTTTATGCATTTCTTGGCATTTAGTTTTAGTCCATGGCTCTGACACCAGTTGTCTGTCTGTGTCAACCCCTCCTGGACAGCTCTTAATTTGCAATCATCTGCAAATTTAGTTAGAGACCACTGACATTGGCCTTGACTTCAGAGAAGTAAATGCCAAAAAAGAGTGGCCAAGGACTGATCCCTGTGGGACTCCACTTGTGACTGGCCTCTTTGTAGAGGTGGACTCACCAGTTCTAACTTCCTGGGTCCTGTCTGTGAGACAGTTGGCTATCCACCGGGTGACATATGCGTTTTGAGACTGTCAACAATGCTTGAGTTGGGTATTATATCAAATGCCTTGGCAAGGTCAAGGTAGGCAGTATGAACCATTTTGCCCTCATCCATTGCTTTTCTGACCTTCTCATAGAAGTCCACAAGTTGAGTAGGCAAAATCTGCCCTTGACAAAACCAAACTGGGTTGGGTCCAATGTCTAGAGCTGTATTATATCACTAATGGTCATTTCCATGATAATTCTTTCCATGGATTTACATATAAGACTATTGAAACTTATGGATATGTAGTTTTCAGGGTCTGTAGATGGCCCACCTTAGTGCAGAGAGGTGGCTGTTGCTGTTCTCCATTCATGCAGCATTAAGCCTCTTTGGAAGCTATAGTTAAATAGCAATTCCAGAAACTATGATAGGTCATGTTTCCTGCTATTTAGATGGCATCCTGGGATATTGTCTGGGCCCACTGATGCAGTGTTTTTGGTCTTAGAAAGAGCATTAAGGACCTGCTCCATAGTGATAGCAGGGAGAGTTCTATTAGATGGTATTTCTAGAGGGAAGGTTGAGGGGGGAGAGAGGTAATGTCAGAGCTGAATTTTTCAGCCAGTAGGTTTGCTATATCATGTACGGCCATGGTGGTGCAATGGTTAGCATTGCCACCTCACAGCAAGAGGTTCTCTGGTTTGATCCTCAGCTGGGGTGCCTTCTGTGTGGAGTCTGCATGTCCTCCCTGTGGTCATGTGGGTTTCCTCTGGGTGCCCCAGTTTCCTCCCACCTCCCAAAGACATGCTGTAGATGGATTGGCCACTCTAAATTGGCCCCAGACGTGAGTTTAACTAACTCCTAACATGTAAATATTGTTTAAAAAAAAAAAAAAAACCCTCTGCAGTCAAGTTGTTAAACCGTCTCATAATGTATACTATGTCTCAAATGTTTGAATCCAACTCTTGTATTTTCACATTGTAACCTTTATTGATATTTTTGCAAACCTGCATTGTATATATTTCACTTTGCAACTTTTATCCTACATTTTGTATCCTATATGTATTAAATTGTTTATGGAGCTTTTCTCCCCAGGCCTCCACTGAAAATGGTCACTTCTTGGCCCAGTGGACTTTCCCGGTAATCAAACTGATAATAAATAAATAAATAAGTTTGTGTGCCTTCTGTGGAATGTTGGATGTCGGGCTGGCAACTCAACACCGTAAAACTCTACTGCCAATCATGAGCAGACAAGTGATCCGCTGTGGTGACCCCTAACTGGGAAAAGCCGAAAGAAGAAGGTTTGCTGTATTTTCTGGCTCAGTATAGGTGGATCCATTTACAATGAACTCTGCACACAATTATGTATTGTCTTTGTGGTTGTGGACATAGCTAAAGAATGTCTTGTGGTTATCTTTGGCCTGAGAGGCCAGATTCACCTCAAATTTGGCTTTGGTAAACTTTATTTATCCTCTGAGATGTTTGTTTAGTTTGATGAGAGTGCTTTTATCCTGCTAGGTGCTGCACCTCATAATCTTTGCCATAGTTTCTTCCTTCTGTTATACAGCCTATTGATTTTGTGATATTATTATACATTTTATATAACTGCATCTGCTGTACATTTAGGGTATGGCTCCATACGTCCTATGCTTGCCTATACTATATTATAATGAATACAGTTGCTAAACAGGGCTGGTAAAGATGGATCAGAGGTTTGGGTATTTGGATGATAGAGGAACTTTTGGTGATGATGTTATAATGTTATTGTCAAATTATGTGGGACATGACCCTCATTTAATGTAGTTTTTGTATTAAATGAAAAAGGCCTTGAAACAGAGCAGTTTTTTTCTTTAGTAAAGTATGAATATAAGTAGATGTCTTTACATTCACTTCTGAAGTATTCTTAACAGATGGGATTCCCTGCTATGTAGAAGCCCAACGTTTGGCCAGTCTACCAAAGCCTAACATTGCTTTAAGGTATGCCAAACATCACCCAAATGCTTCTTGCATAGCGTAGGGCATAAAGTTGATGTTCAGGCGTACCATCTATAGAACTTCTTTGCAGCCAGTCTGAACATTTGTTTTTACTATCAGTCTGTTTGCCTACATCTGTTTTTTTGCAGGTTGCATGCATTTTTGTGCTACAGGTATTGCCAGTGCTTGTTTGCCGAACCCTAGCAAGCTGCAGATTTTTTTTTTTGTTGCTGTTTCGGGTTAATGTCATCTAGGAGGGGTAAATACCAGTGTGGGAGACAGATTCCCCATAAAGGCCATCACAATAACTGTCTTTTTTGCCTTGGAGCTTCTCACAAACCATACGTCTTGTTTGATTTGTCAGACATTTGTCCTGAAAACTCTTCACAGTAGGCTTTCTTCACTTTCTTTGTATTTTGAGAACCAGTGTCTTATGCTTCTCGTTCAAGACACAATGGATGTGATCTCTTGCCCTGAGGGTCAGCTGTTAGGGAAGATAAAGGTGGAAAAGGTATGACCAGAATCTTCTGTTGTACAGCTTGTCTGGTATTTCTCCTGAGGTCGTTACAAAACCAGAGGCTTGCCTGGCTGTATTGTTGGATTTCTCTGCCATGACTGGGTTTTAGGCCAATGAGGATCTGGCTGGAAGCATATCCATAGAGACTTTGCAGGTATCTGTTTTGGACATTCAGGGTCTTTCTCTTACTATTTAGCTTCAGATCACTCAGGATTCTTGGATTCTGTCTGTTGTTCATCAGAGATACTTCATAGTGTGGAAATCCTATCCTCCTTTTATGGGCATTCCTCAGCCTTCTCAGAAACAACTTCCCTTTTTCCCAGAACTTCTTCAAAATCTCTTGGCTCAGGGTATTATTCAAGAAGTGCCTGTGTCCCACATGGGGAAAGAGTTCTACTCCTGACTGTTTTTAGTGCCTAGAAAAGACGGCACTTGGAGATATATTCTAGACATCTCTCATCTAAACATGTTTATGAAAGTGCCTTCATTTTTGATGTGGTTCCTTCCGACTCTGTTTCCTTAGACCTTTATGGTGTCTCTGGGTCTCAAGGATGCTTATCTCCATATTCTGAGATATCCTCTTTTCAGGAAGTTTTTGCATTTTCTGTTGCTTCCTGGCATTTTCAGTTCTATGCTTTCCCCTTTGGCCTTTCTGCTGCCCCAAAGGTGTTCACCAAATGCCTTGCTCCTGTGATTGCTTTTTGCAGGCTTCAAGGGATCCCAATATTTCCTTACTTAGATGACCTCCTGATTCAGGTGTCCTCTCTAGTGATCCTTTTGTAAAATCTTCATTTTGCTGTTTCTCTTCTTCAGAGCCTGGGGTTCACAATAAATTAAAAAAACTCTTCTCTGAATCCATCTCAGGATCATGTTTTTCTGGGTTGCAGGATTCAGACAGTGCCAATTCTTGCATCCCTATCTCATCTAAAGGCCGTAACTATCATTTCTTTCTTTCACATTGTTCTTCCCAGAGCTTTCATTACCACCAGGGAGCTTCTGAGAGCTCTGGGTTTCATGCTATCTAGTATTACAGTGTTCCATATGGAGAAACTTCATATGAGAAAGCTTCAGTGGTTCTTGAAGTTAGCATGGTTTCAACATGCACATCCTCTAGACTTTGTAGTTCCTCTTCTTCCTTGTCTCAGACAAGAACTTCACTTGTGGATACTGTAAAAATTATACTGCACTATTCAGGTAGTCTTCACCTTTACTCAGTGAAGACACTGAGGCAGTTCTGCTGTAACGACATTCATTTTCTGCACATGAAGTTTACATCTAGCTTAACAATGAAAGCTATATATATATATATATATATATATATATATATATATATATATATATATATATATATATATATCAAAACCGTACTTCAGCTTACAGCATCGGGAATGTAGGGATATGGAAATCAAAGTCTCTGATACAAAAGAAAAAGTCCCAATCTTTATGGTGTCTTTTCTGCCTGCATCAGCAATTTAGAGAATTTGCCAGAATAATAAGTCTTTCCTTTGAAGCTGGTCTGCTGACAGTTTGATTTCCATATTTCAAAAATTATGTTTCTGAAGCATAATTCCTTTCATCCTTGCTTATCTTGCATATCATATTGACGAGACATAGCTGCATACAAGAGTTCATCTTGACCTGCTTGTAGATAATACATTTCACAAGCTGCATAGTTTATAAGAGATAAAATATTCTACTTCTAACTCTTATTAACAATAAATGCCAAGCTATATGTTTTTGCCAAGTTAGTTAACTGAGTACACTCTACACACTTTAATGCAGAACATTTATTTTACATTTTCAGAAAAAATCCACTGAAATCCATTTTAACTTGTTCTTTACTCTCACAGAAACAGCAGTTGTCTCTGAATCCAGGGCTGCCATTTTATCCCCCTCTTCCCTCTCTGGAATTGTTTACAGATGCCTTAGACATGGGATGTGGGGGGTATATGACTTCCTAAAGGTACAGGGGGTGTGGTCACCTTGTCAGCAGAAGGAGCACATCAATGTCAAAGAGATGAGAGCTGTTCTGCTGGCTCCTCAGGCTTTTCATCCTCTTTTTTTTCTCCAGGGCCTCTCAAGGTGTTCACAGACAATATCACAGTGATGTGGTATATCAACAAACAGGGAGGAATGAGATTTTATCTTCTTTGCCGGTTGGCACTTCTGGTATGGGATCTTGTTGGCAAGTATTGAGGACTCTTCAGGCTGTTTATATCCCTTTCAGTTAGAACATTGTGGCAGACACTCTTAGCAGGTCCTTAACAAGTCCCACTATTTCACACAGGGATGTGTTTCTGGGCATTATCCACCAGTGAGGTACTCCCCAAGTGGATTTTTTTTGCCTCCCATATTAACACAGAACTTCTTCTGTTTTGTTCCAGAGTCCCAGGTCCTCTAGTGTGGAAGGTGGACACCCTCTAATTTTTTTGGAAGGTGATGTTTCTTTATGCATTCCCTCCCCTTCATCTCATTCATAGAGTCCTGTTCAAGATTCAACATGATGCTCCCAAAATCTTGCTGGTGACTCCCTTTTGGCCATGGCAGCACTGGTTCATTCTACATTTGCATCTAGCCAGGTACAGTCATCACACCTTACCTCACAGGATGGCTCTACAAATCCTACGTGTGCAAATGGAAGAGGTTTTCTATCTGGCATCTCTCTCATAACCTGGACTCACTTACTGTGGATGTTCCTTTGATTCTCTCTTATTCCTGTGAGTTGATCAATGCTGGTTTGGCCTATTCTTCTGTTAATGCCCACTTATCAGTTATCTCTGCTTGTCTGCCTTCTTTACCTCCTTTAGCCTCTAGAGTTGTGGTTAAACAATTTCTTAAAGGTGTCCTTAATATTAGAACTCCCAAAAAGCCTGTTCCTCATCTCTGGGATTTTAATTTTGTTTTGGAGAAGTTGATTTTTGAGTCTGCTGCTTCAGCTTCATTGCAACATTGTTCTTGGAAGACTGTTCTCTTGTTATCTCTTACTTCTGTCAGATGGGTGTTTGAGTTGTAAGCCCTTATGGCTTGTCCTCCTTTTTTGACCTTTCATGAGGGCAGGGTGTCCATCCACACTAATCCTTCTTTTATGCATAAGATGGATAATGAGCTGTCTCTTAATTAGTCCATTCATCTGCCTACTTTTTTTCTCCTCTCCACAATCTGACAGTGAGAGGGTACTGCGTACTTTGAATGTGTATAGGCAACTCAGGGTTTATTTGGATAAGACTAATGCTATTAGAACATCTGATCAGTTGTTTGTTTCTTTTCATCCTAGATCTTTGAGATTAGCTGTATCCAAGTGAATTATTTCTTCTTGGATTTCTAAGGCTATTTCCTTTTGTTACAGCTTTCATGGCAAGAGCCTTCCTTCTTCAGTTAAGGCTTATTCTACTAGAATGTGAATGCTTGCTCTGTCACTAAAACTATGAGATGCCAAAATGGGAGGGATGAACAGTACCTTCAAGCAAGTCTCACTAAAGGCAGTTACAACTGTATCTTTGGTTTCACTTTGTCCTTGTTTTTTAATGCTGCTACAGTTTAGACTCACTGTCTTAATATATTTGCTGGCAAAGAAGAATGTTTAAGGGCTTTAGACATTTTCAATTCAGGTCTGTGTTCTAAGCTGTGTTTTAGTTTTTAAGTGTCACATGTTACTAACAGATCCTAATCTGAATGTCCAGAGTGATTATTTTTAAACAGAGTAATAACAAAGTGACTTAGGTCTGTTTAAAATTTTTGTATATTTCTGTAAGCAGAAGACATCTTCCATTTATGTAATGTTCACAGTTGCTCAAGTCTGTAAAGGGCAGTGCTGAAGAGTTTTTTTTTTTGTAGTTAATATATGTCTAATATGCATTTGACTATGTGTTGATCTATTTTGATTTTTATTACATTAGGTCGTATGGACTTTAGATAATATCATTCCTGCTATGAATCAAAATTTCATTTAAATATGTTGCATGCTTCCTAGCTATTCTGAAATCATTGATTTCAGCAGGAATTCCATATTTCCTATACCTGATATGATCTATTGGTCTGATATTTTCCAGTGTCATTTTTGCTCTACTCCTATGAATGAGTTTTACCTCTGGCTTCATCCATTCTTGGAGAAACTTACTATACTTAACACACACACACATACACACACGCACACACGCACACACACACACGCACACACACACACACACACACACACACACACACACACACACACACACACACACACACACACACACAAACACACACATACACACACACACACACACACACACACACACACACATGCACACATTTTCAGTATTCTGAATTTTTCCCTCATGGTTTCCTAGTATTCAGTGATGAATCCCATCTTCCCTTAACAGATTACTCAGCATGGCATGAAGCCGGTGAACATCTATAGGGCAATGAAGTGATTGACAGTTTGTGATATTTGTACTGACATCTGGAGATTGAATGCTGGTTGTGGTCAGTGAGAGACAGAAGGACAATATTTACTTACACAGTGTAGTAATCTCAGAACATGTAGTTTTAGATTTAGAAGGCTTTTAAGACAGTTGTTTGTTAGCCCTGGGATCAGCCCCTTTATCACAAAAGATGTATCACATTCCAAAGGCCATCTCTGCGAAAATTGCAATACCAGAGGACTTCTTCAATGAACTATAAATGATGCCACTTATATACTTTTATGAGATTTCTTATAGCTTCCTATGTTACAGTTTATACTTTGATCACTTTCAATCTCACTTCTCAAGAGAATGTCTGCCTTTACATTTCAGGTTCTCAGCTGCAAATGCAATTTTCTAAAGTTTTCAGTAGGTTTCTTCTTAAGTGCTACTTGTTTGTTCTCCATCCACTTGGAGGATCAAATGCTTTCATACATACGTTTTTATACAATGCCCATCCTGCTAAACAAGAACTTCTGGTTGTTTATCAGTCATGTGCACTTGAAAGGAACACTAGGTAATAGTAATAGTCAAGGTCGGATACTGGACCAGATCCAGAAATAGCAACCTAGGTCTGGTGCTGGATGGAGGGCCTGGTCATAGAACATTAACTGAAAAAAGAAAGGTTTTCTATAACATTTAAAAAAAAATATTACTGAAATCCCTCCTAAGATACTTAGGATATGAAATAATGCTGCTGCTGATTCTTCCTATTTGGTATGCACTCATGCAGCCTGCTTCCTGCTTGGTACTCAGACATAGCAAATGAAGACACTTTCCAGAAATGGCACGAGATTTAATCTGGAAGAAGGAAATGAAATTTCTTTGTTTTTTTCTTTTTTTTTTTTTTTCTTGTGCAGGTAAAGGAGATGGAATTTGCAATAGTTTTAGGAATAAATTAAAACAGCATTTATTTTGTAATGCAAATTCTTAACAGAACATGAAGAGCAGAGCAGTTTTGCAGCACAACGTGTGTGTAAGTAATGCCCCAGTTAGAGAGGGCTGTTTAGTTACATGGCTTGTTCAGATTGGAACCATGGGCTTACAGATGGCAAGATACTTAATCCTCCACTGTTAGAGCTATTTGTCTCCACTTTTGCAAAACAGCCATGGTTTTGCCTCATATATATGTCCTTTCATTGAATGAGTCATTTAAGCAGACAGTGCTTAGAGCAACTGGAAATTTGGGCTAGATGCCTCAGTGAACCTCATTACTATAATCCTGATAATTAATACCTTTGAACCAGAGTAGTTATGGTGTAAATGAAGGAAATTGATTGGAGCACCGTCACGTGTGTCATGTTTTTTGGATGTGATCTTTGGTTTCCTTGATGTTGACAGTGTATATATTATTTCATTGCAATTAAATGGGACAGCATGAAGTCTATGAGTCCATTGTTAATATTTTAACTACAAATACATATTTAATTTAGCTTTTGACAGCCACACAGGTGTGAAATGTACTGTGTTTGGATTACAATAGCTTGTCTAGCAGCACATGAGTAAGGTCATGGGTTGTTAAGCATCTGCTTTCTGTGGTGCATGGTTTGATACCCTCGGCCTTCATTTGTCTTCTGTGTGACTCTGCCAAGTTACTTCACTGGACTCTACTCCAGGACAGTTCTTGCCCTGTGTGTTTTGCAGTGTCTGAGCAGCTGTATTATACATTTGTCTTTTCAATTCCTTCACCCTTCACAAAATAGATGTTAATTAGTACTTCACTGTATGCTGTTTGAGAATAATATCCAGCATGCCTCTTGTATTTTAATGGGTTGCCAAATGCATTTTCATTAAATATGAGTTTCAAGGGAACAGAAGCTTATTGTTTCTGATGGTGTTTCTGTATTCAATGTTTGAGTGTTTTGTTTAGAAAATGGATGTTAGTTCTTTTTTTTTAATTTGAAATAAAAGTTTTAAATTCAATAAAATGGCTGTGATAACTGTAAAAGAAAAGAAGCAACTAGTATGTACACTGACAGGAAGTTTTTGGTAATTGGGGGAGACAGCAAAGTAATGGGATATTGGTATGGCTGTCTGGAAGCATGGTTTATTAACCTACATATGGCCACATTTATCCGCTGTTGTAGTTGTTGATTCTGGAGATGTATAATGCAACAATGCAGAATTATTAGCCATTCAAGTAGGTGAGACCTGTAATGAGTGATGTCAGAAGGGATAACTATTCTTGAGGACATAGAGAGGTCAAAATGAGATGCAGCTGTTCTATAAGAATGTAAGACCCTCCCCAAAAGTAAGCTTTTTGCAATAATATTTCTGATTTTTTATGACTTGAGGGTTTGCTGAACAAAATGGTGTTGCATTTATATTATCTGTAATTGTTTTGCTGTATTTATTGTACCAAATAATTAACTAATTCATTAATAGGCCTAGATTATGTAATATAATCTAACCATGTTGCATTTTACAGCCCCCAGCAAATGCAAAGGGGTTGGTGTTTGTCAGGTTATGGTCTGCATTATTTGGAGTGATGATCAGAGCAGTCTGATCTTCTGCAACCATTGTATAGTCATTACTGCTTATTACTGTGATGCAGTCTGCTCTACAGACTGTATAGGATGGGCTGAAAAGGATATCTGCATTGACTTAAAAACTGTCTGGCAGTGACTGTAGAGGACTAAAATTCCAACTTGTAAATGAACTGCTTCCTGTGGAAAAGGTGCAGAGTTTGAATCTTTCCACCTTCATTTACTTACTGAGTGACACTAACCAAGTCATTTAACCTGCCAGTGTTTTGGAGCAATTGGGAAAGTGAGCTAGGCTTCTTAATGGTCTCCTGGATTGTACAACTAGTAGCTACAAAGCTGTTGTTGTTGTTTTTCAGCCATTCCCTGTAGCATAGCTGATCTTGTTTATTAAATTTTATGGTAATATCACAAGCACATCTTTTTATTTTCTTTAATGCAACATGAAATTTGTTCTTCAAGGGCAGTAGGCACTTCATTTGTTGGTGAAACACTCAAATAAAAGTTGTTGACTGGCAGCAACCTCTGCATTAGTAATAACTCTTGTTAGTGTGGAGTTAGTCAGATGATTTTAACTTCTAAAGGATTAGGCATATTGACTTAGCATATGTTGCAGGTGGTTAATATTTATTATGCCTTTATAAGTATGTACACCATGCTATGAATATTAGTTTCAGGGGAATATGAGTTTACTGTTGCTCATGCTAAGTCTGCTTTCATTATGCAGCTGCTTTGTTTTGTTTAGTAAATGTCCATCAGTGTTTGTGTTATAAAATTTGAAATAAAAGTTTTAAATTAAATCTATATCTCTGTAATCGTAAAAGTAAAGAAAAAAATAGTATGCACACTGATGGTTTTGAATAGTTTATGTTGTAACTGGGGAGAGATAGCCAAGTAATGTGACAAACCCTAGTCCATTACTCTGACTAGGGCCCCACTTGACCATGATTCAGCTCTGGGTGGATGGAAGATGGGCAAATGGCTTAGTTGGCCAGATTGTGAAAATTTAAAATCAGTCAAATTCTACTCAGGAAACCTGTGTGGTTCAAAAATAAATCTAAACCCATGAACTGTTTTAGTTCTATGAGTTAGCCATTTGACTTATACTTGTGAAATAAAAGGAAATCTAATAAAAGAAACTGCAGGGAGCAGTAAAGGTTTGTATATAAACCTCAATAAATCTAAACCCCTGAGCTATCCTTCTCTGTGTATTAGTTGATCAATTTACTGACTCCTGTGAAATGAAAAGAAATCACATAAATCCAGTGTCAAGTAATACTGAAGGTTCTGAAAAAAGTATAAGCCTCTAAGCTCTTCTCCATAAAAGCTAGACAAAAACAATGCATTATGCCTAAGCTGCACAACAAATCTACAGGTAGTAAAGACTTCTGTTCAGCAATCTAGTCCCCTTCTACAAATGTCATAACAGCAAAAAAGAAAATCTTGCCTTCAGACTTCAGTTTTAAAACTTAAATAAAATTAAACTTAGAACTACACAGCGAATATAAAATACTATGAAGTTCTTACGGCTAAATGGCTTCTGTGAATGTTAAAGTCATCAGATAAATCCAGCAGCAAAGGAAGCTGCAAATATTGATATAAATCAATGATGAAAGAGTACTGTATGCAAGAAAGCAAATATTGTAACCCAAAGCGAGCATCATGCAGAGAGCACTCTGATAGAGAACTAAAATCTTCAAAGAACTATCACAATGAGAAATACTATAGATACCACACATTTTTTTTAAATCCTATATCAGGAGATAAATATCCCCAGTTTCAAGCAGGAACAAATATAGACCCTTAGAAAAGGTATTCAGTATGAAATAGTGACATGATAACCTATTCAGCTACAGAAACATTGCTTTTAAAAGATGTGCTTGTCAGAGGTGCAGGAAAAACTATATCAATTTAACTGTTAAATGCTTTCAGGGAAAGTGGACATCATAGACAAGAGTGTGGATGCAGAGTCACAAAATGCACAACACCAAAGGTAGTGTTTAGAATTTTACAAATATCAAAGAGGGCCATAAATAAAATGTGTAGCAGCAGCCCCAAAATATCTAGCACCACGCATGATGCATACAGATAGGGCAATTTTGCATATAGTATGGACATGCAATACATAATAGTTATGATCTGTGAAATCATAGTATTATGGTAGCATGCTGCAGACAATATGATGATTAGAGGCATGGGGTGAGCAGCAATATACTTCTGCAACATCTAGAGAATGTACAGATGCAGACATGAAAATAACACACATTTAGTAACATAAAACAATGGCTTCAAACACAAGGAGTCCCATTCAAACAACCTGCATTAACGCACATGAATCCACAAGATATGTCACGCTGACATAATTTGAATACATGGTATGTGGTACATCTCATTGCATAGAGGAAAACTGCAAACATGAGCTAGAAATGCAGCAATCATAAATGAGGACCTCTCCAAGTAAAATCACAATCTTTTACTTGATAAAAATCATTAAAATTAAAATAAGAATGAAATTAACCTTACTAATAGTGATAACATACAGTGGAGTAGCACTTAGTATACATATGCATCACTGTTATGGCACATTCATGCAAGTACAACTTAAGTAATATGGCACATAGTATACATATGTATCACTATTATGGTACATTCATTCACAGTAATATACAATGGTATTGCCATAGTATACATATGTATCACTGTTATGGTTCATTCATGCGCAGTATAACATACAGAGGTATGGCAAATAGTATACATATGTGTCACTGTTATGGTGCATTCATGCACAGTATAACATACAGTGGTATGGCACATACTATACATAAGTATCATTGTTATGGCACATTCATGCACACTATAACATAACTGGCATGGCACCCAGTATACATATGTATCACTGTTACGGTACATTCATGGAAAGTATAACATACAGTGGTATGGCACATGGTATACATTGGTATCACTATTATAATACATTGATGCACAGTATAACATTCAGTGGTATGGCACATGGTATACATATGCATCACTGTTATGGTGCATTCATGCACAGTATAACATAAAGTGGTATGGTACATAGTATACATATCTATTACTGTTATGGTACATTAATGGAGGGTATGACAAACAGGGGTATGGCACATAGAATACACACAGTAATAGTACATTCATGCACAGTATAACATACAGTGGTATGGCATATAGTATACTTATGTGTCTCTGTAATGGTGCATCCATACACAGTATAACATACAGTGGTATGGCACATACTATACATATGTATTACTGTTATGGCACATTCATGCACACTATAACATAACTGGCATGGCACATAGTATACATATGTATTATTATTATTATTATTATTATTATTATTATTATGGTACATTCATGCACATTATAACACATAGTGGAATGGCATATAGTATACATATCTATCACTGTGAGGGTACATTCATGCACAGTATAGAATACAGTGGTATGGCACATAGTATACATATGTATCACTGTTATAGTACATTCATGCACAGTATAACATACAGTGGTATGGCACATAGTATACATATCTATTACTGTTATGGTACATTCATGGAGGGTATGACAAACAGGGGTATGGCACATAGTATACACACAGTTATAGTACATTCATGCACAGTATAAAATAAAAGGTATGGCACTTATTATACATATGTATCACTATTATGGTATGTTCATGCACAGTAAAACACACATTGGTATGGCTCATGGTATACATATGTATAGCTGTTATGGTACATTCATACACAGTAATAACATACAGTGGTTTGGCACATTGTGTACATATGTATCATTGTTACAGTACATTCATGCACAGAATAAAAAAAGTAGAATGACACATCGTATATATATTTGCACATATTATACATATGTATTACTGTTATGGTAGATTCATGCACAGTGTAACATACAGTGGTATGGCACATAGTATACATATGTATAACTGTTATGGCATATTCTTGCACAGTATAATATACAGTGGTATGGCATATAGTATACACATGTATCACTGTTATGGCAAATAAATGTATAGTATAACATGCAGTGGTATGGCACATAGTATACACATGTATCACTGTTATGGTACATTCATGCACTGTAATAACATACAATGGTATTGTACATAGTATACATATGTATCACTGTTATAGTACATTTATGCGCAGTATAACTTACAGTGGTATGGCACATAGTATACATATGTATCATTGTTAAGGTATATTCATGCACAGTATAACATAAGTGGTATGGCAATGTAGTATACATATGTATCACTGTTATGGTACATTCATGTAACATATAACATGCAATGGTATGGCACACAGTATACATATGTATTACTGTTATGGCACATTCATGCACAGTAATAACATACAATGGTATTTCACATAGTACACATATGTATCACTGTTATGGTACATTCATGCACAGTAATGTACAATGGTATTGCACATAGTATACATATGTATCACTGTGATGGTACAGTCATGCGCAGTATAACATATAGTGATATGGTATATAGTATACATTTGTGTCTGTGTTCCATTTGTACACAGTATAACATACAGTGTTATGGCACATACTATACATATGTGTTACTGTTATGGCACATTCATGCACACTATAACATAACTGGCATGGCACATACTATACTTATATATCACTGTTTTGCTACATTCATAAACATTATAACACATAATGGTATGGCACATACTATACATATGTATGAATGTGAGTGTACATTCACACACAGTATAACATATAGTGGTATGGCACATAGTATACATATGTATCACTGTTATGGTACATAATACACAGTGTTATGGTACATAGTATACATATCTGTCTCTGTTATGGTCATTCATGCAGAATATGATATACAGTGGTATTGCTCATAGTATACATATGTATCACTATTATGGTATGTTCATGCACAATATAACATACATTGATATGGTAAACATATGTATCACTGTTATTGTACATTCATGCACAGTAAGAACGTACAGAGGTATGGCACATGGTATACACATGTATCACTGTTATGGTACATTCATGCACTATAATAAAATACATTGGTATTGTACATAGTATACATATGTATCACTTTTATAGTATATTTATGCGAAGTATAACTTATAGTCATTTGGTACATAGTATACATATGAATCACTGCTATGGTACATTCATGCACTGTAATAACATACAATGGTATTGTACATAGTATACATATGTATCACTTTTATAGTATATTTATGCGAAGTATAACTTACAGTGGTATGGCACATGGTATACATATGTATCACGGTTATGGTACATTCAGGCGCAGCAATAACATACAGTGGTATTGCACATAGTATACATATGTATCACTGTAATGGTACATTCATGTACAGTATAACATATACTGGTATGGCACATAGTATAAATATGTATCATTGTTATGGTACATTCATGCAAAGTAATATCATACAATGGTAATGCACATAATATACATATATATCATTGCTATGGCACATTCATGAACACTATAACATAACTGGCATGGCACACAATATACATAACTCACTATTATGGTGCATTCATGAACAGTATAACATACAGTGGTATGGCACATAGTATACATATGTATCACTGTTATGGTACATTCAAGAGCAGTATAACATACAGAGGTATGTCACAGGGTATACATATGTATCACTGTTATGGTACATTCATGCACAGTATAACATACGGTGGTATGGCACATGGTATACATATGCATCACTGTTATGGTACAGTCATGCAGAGTATACCATAAAGTGGTATGGGACATGGTATACATATGTATAATTCTTATGGTATATTCATGCACAGTATAACATACATTGGTAATGCACACAGTAAGGATATGTATCATGGTTATGGTACATTCATGCACTGTAATAACATGCAATGATAATCTACATAGTATACATATTTATCACTATTATAGTACATTTATGCACAGTGTAACTTACAGTGGAATGGAACATAGTATTCATATGTATCTCTGTTAAAATATATTCATGCACAGTATAACATAAGTGATATGGCACTTAGTATACATATGTATCACTATTATGGGACATTCATGTACAGTATAACATGCAGTTGTATGGCACATAGTATAAATAAGTATCTCTGTTATGGTACATTCATGTGCATTATAACATACAGTGGTATGGCACATAGTATACATATGCATAACTGTTATGGCACATTCATGCACAGTAATAACATACAATGGTATTTCACGTAGTAAACATATGTACCATTGTTATGCTGCATTCATGCACAGTAATAACATACAATGGAATTGCACAAAGTATGCATATGTATCACTGTTATGGTACATTTATGTGCAGTATAACATTCAGTGGTATGTCACATAGTATACATATGTATCAGTGTTATGGTACATTCATGCACAGTGTAAAATAAGTGGTATGGCACCGAGTATACATATGTATCACTGTTATAGTACATTCAAGATCAGTATAACATACAGTGGTATGGCCCATGGTATACATATGTATCACTGTTAGGGTACATACACACAGAGTATAACATACAGTGGTATGGCTCATACTATACATATGTATTATTGTTATGGTCCTTTCATGCACAGTATAAAATAAAAGGTAAGGTACACAGTATACATATGTATCACTGTTATGGTATGTTCATGGACAGTATAACATACAGAGGTATGGCACAGGGTATACATATCTATCACTGTTATGGTAGATTCATGCACAGTATAACATACAGTGGCATGGCATATGGTATACATATGCATCACTGTTATGGTACAGTCATGCAGAGTATAAAATACAGTGGTATGGCAGATGGTATACATATGTATCATTATTATGGTACATTTGTGCACAGTATAACTTATAGTGGAATCTCACATTGTGTACATATTCACATGGTATACATATGTATCACTGTTATGGTACTTCATGCACAGTGTAACATACAGTGCTATGGCACATAGCATACATATGTATCAGTGTCATGGTATATTCATGCACAGTATAACATACAGTGGTATGTAAAATAGTATACATATGTATCACTGTTATGGTACATTCATGCACAGTATAAAATGCAGTGGAATGCCTCATAGTATACACGTGTCACTGTTAAGGTACATGAGTGCACAGTAATAACATAGAATGGTATGGCACATAGTATACATATATATCACTGTTATGGTACATTCATGACAATATAACATAAGTGGTATGGCACATCATATAGATATGCATCACTTTTATGGTTCCTTCCTGCTCAGTGTAACATACAGTGGTATGGCACATGGTACACAAACATATCATTGCTATGATACAGTCATGCACAGTATAACACATAGTGGTATGGCACATAGGATATGTATGTATCACTCTTATGGTACATTCATGTACTGTATAAC
Organism: Protopterus annectens; assembly: GCF_019279795.1. Lineage (NCBI taxonomy): Eukaryota > Metazoa > Chordata > Ceratodontiformes > Protopteridae > Protopterus > Protopterus annectens. The sequence goes on from NC_056727.1 coordinate 1,052,675,310, forward strand.
ATGCAGTAGTATGGCACATAGTATACATATTTATCACTGTTATGGTACACTCATGCACACTACAACATACAATGGTAGGGCACACATTTTACATATATATCACTGTTATGGTACATTCATTAACTTTAATAAGATACAGTGGCATTGCACATAGTATACATATGGATTACTATTATAGTACATTTACAGTGGTATGGCACATCCTACATATATGTATAGTATACATTGTTATGGTACATTCATGTGCAGTATAACATACAGTGATATGACACACAGTATAAATATGTATAACATTTATGGTGCATTAATGCACAGTAATAACATACAATGTCATTTCACATAGTGCACATATGTATCACTTTTATAGTACACTTATGTGCTGTGTAACATACAGTGGTATGGCACATAAACATGCATATCTCAGTTTTGGTACATTCATGCACAGTATAACATACAGCGGTGTGGCACGTAGTATATATATGTATCACTGTTATGGTACATTTATGCACAGCAATAACATACAATGCTATTGCACATAGCATACATATATATCACTGTTATGATACATTCATGCACAGCGTAACATACAGTGGCACACCTCATCATAAAAGAGTTCTCATCCAGGAAAAAAGAGGTCATTGTTCCCCTCTACTTGACACTCATTAGACCCATTATAGAGTACAACACCCCTTTTGGAATGTACCTCACAAGAAATCTGCAGCAGCTGGAAAGGCCACCGAAGTACCTCACAAAGAGGATTACTGGTGTCAAACAAATGCCCTACACTGACCGCCACAAAAACCTCCAGCTTTACTTTGTAGCATATCGCCTATTCTGAGGTAATCTCTGCCTAACGTATAAAGCAATGTCAAACCCAGAGCTGTTGGTCATGCTACACCTAAAGAAATCCTAATCCCTCTGAGCTACATGCTCTAGGGACCTAAACCTTGTCACCACAATAAACAAGACATGCTGGAGGTATAGATTCCTGTCCCAGAGACTTCCCATACTCTGGAAAAGGTTATCCATCGATGTCATGCAAAGTTCTTCATTAGCACTCTTCAAGAAAAATCTTGATGAGTGGATGGGAAATAGGAAATACACCCTGGGGATCACTTCTGTGTCTCTGCTCGACAGTGGCACAGGAAAATAACTTTATTGGGTGGCGTAAGCCAAGGAACTTTGTTGGCTAGGCTTATGTAGGCCCTTGGGCTGATAGCCTACTACATACCTATGAAGCTAACCTATGATATGGCACATGGTATACATAGGCATCATTGTTATGGTACATTCATGCACAGTATAATATACAGTGGTATGGCACATACTATACATATGTATCACTGTTATAGTACATTCATGCACAGTATATCATACAGTGGTATGGCACATGGTAAACATAGGTATCATTGTTATGGTACATTCATGCACAGTATAACATACAGTGGTATGGCACATAGTATACATATGTATCACTGTTATGGTACATTTACATACAGTATAACATGCAGTGGTATGGCACATAGTATACATATGTATCACTGTTATTCAATATATATGTACAGTATAACAGGCAGTGGTATGGCACATATATACATATGTTTCACTGTTATTGTACATTCATGCACGGTATACCCTACAGTGGTATGGCACACAGTATAAATATGTAACACTGTTATGGTACATTCATGCACTGTAATAACAAACAATGGTATTGCACATAGTATACATATGTATCACAGTTATAGTACATTCATGCACAGTATAACATAAGTGGTATGGCACGTAGTATACATATGTATTACTGTTATGGTACTTTCATATACAGTATAACATGCAGCGGTATGGCAAACAGTATACATATCTATCAATTTTATGGTACATTCATGTGCATTATAACATACAGTAGTATGTTCTACACCTATGTCTAGAATCTCAATAGCAGCACTCAGATCTGCTCTGAGCTACAGAACAATGGCACTAGATATACAGAACCAACTGATATTGCCAACATCCTGGCAGATAGGTTCAGTGCAAGCTTTACCCCCCCTAATCACCCAAAGGGCCCATCCCTATACTAGAAGAATGCATAGCCCCTGTAATCACGGATGCACAAGTTAAGACCACACTCTCCAAAGCCCAAAACAGCATCCATGGGACCAGACAACATCCCAGGCTGCGTTCTGCGTGAACTACAGGATGAACTGGCACCCCACCTAAGTACCATGTTCAGTCATAGCCTCACTTCAGGCTTTGTGCCTACTGAATGGCACACAGCAACAGTTATCCCACTCCACAAAGGGGAGCCACAACGGACCCCAGGAACTACTGCCCCATTAGCCTGATGTGCGTTGTCTGCAAGGCCATGGAACATATCATCAAGGAGCTTATAAACAAAGACATAGGTCACCTGAAAATGCTAGACCCACTCAATTCGGGTTTGTAAAAGGTAGATCATGTCCTCTGAACCTGATTGACTTCTTTGAATCAGTCACCAAAGCCGTGGATGAGGGTAAGGTGGTGCACACTGCCTATCTTGACCTTGCCAAGGCTTTTGACACCATCCTCCACTCTGGAATTATAGATAAACTCACTAGGCTGGGCAGAAATCCCTATGTCACAAGATGGCTGGCCAACTGGCTCAATGACAGAACCCACACAATAAAAGTAGCCAACTCTAAATCTGACTTCAAACCAGTGACAAGTGGAGTACCACAGGGTTCAGTCCTGGGTCCTCTCCTGTTTGGTATCTATTTCTCAGAAGTCCAGGCTAATACAGCAGGTCTTTGGCTAACAAAGTTCACAGATGACTGCAAACTGGGAGCCATAATAGAATCACCAAATGATGTGGACATTCTAAAAGGGGCCTCACTGAGACTGATGCTTGGTGTCAAAGTCATTGTCTCATGTCCAATGCCAAAAAGTGTACTGTCATCCCCTTTGGGAAAAACACTCTACCCATGAACTACCACATAGACGGTAGCCTACTTAACACAGAAAGTGGGATAAGAGACCTTGGAACACAGATGGGCACTAGTCTCTCCTTTGACAAGCACATCACCACAGTAGTCAGGAAATCCTTCTACGTGGCACACCTGATCATTAAAGGGTTCTCCTCCAGAAAAAAAGAGGTCAGTGTTCCTCTCTACTCATCCCTCATCAGACCCATCGTTGAGTACAATGCCCCGTTTGGCATTTACCTTGCAAGACATCTGCAACAACTGAAAAGGGCACAGAAATACCTCACTAAGGATTACTGGCCTCAAACAGATGCCATATGCAGACCGTCTCAAAAAACTCCAGCTCTACTCCGTCGCTTATCGCCTACTCAGAGGCGACCTCTGCCTAACTTACAAAGCCATGTCAAACCCAGTCCTGTTGGACATGCTACACTTAAAGAAACCCCAATCTCTCCATGTCACACACTCCAGGGACCTGAACCTTACCACCACAATAAACAGAACATGCTGGAGGGATAGATTCCTGTCCCAGAGACTTCCCATACTCTGGAATAGACTACCCATTCACATCAAGCAAAGCCTCTCATTATCTCTCTTTAAGAGGAATCTAGACAACTGGATGGGAAATAGGAAATTCACACCGGGGATCACCTCTGCGGCTCTGCTTGACTGGAGTGCAAGAAAATAACTTTCTTGGGTGGGAAAAGACAGGGAACTTTTTGGCTAGGCTTATATAGGCTCTAGGGCCGATAGCCTAGTACCTACCTATGAACCTATGAACCTATGGCACATAGTATACATATTTATAACTGTTATGGCACATTCATGCACAGTAATAACATACAATGGTACTGCAGATAGTATACATATGTATCACTATTATGGTACAGTCATGCGCAGTATAACATATGGTGGTATGGCACATAGTATACATATCTGTTTCTGTTATGGTGAATTCAAACACAGTATAACATACAGTGTTATGGCACATACTATACATATGTATTACTGTCAAGTCACATTCATGCACACTATACCATAAGTTGCATGGCAGATAGTAAACATATGTATCACTGTTATGGTACATTCATGCACATTATAACACAAAGTGGAATGCCACATAGTATACATATCTATCACTGTGAGGGTTCATTCACACACAGTATAACATACAGCGGTATGGCACATAGTATACATATGTATCACTGTTATGGTACATTCATGCACAGTATAACATAAAGTGGTATGGTACATAGTATAAATAACTATCACTGTTACAGTACATTCATGGAGAGTATGACATTCAGTGGTATGGCACATAGTAAACACACAGTTATAGTACATTCATGCACATTATAAAATAAGAGGTATGGCACATGGTATACATATGTATCACTATTATGATACAGTCATGCACAGGATAACACACATTGTTATGACTTATGGTATACATATGTATCACTGTTATGGTACATTCATACACAGTAATAACATACAGTGGTTTGGCACATGGCATACATATGTATCATTATTATGGTACATTCATGTGCAGTATAAAAAAGTAGAATTACACATCATATACATATTGGCACATAGTATACATATGTATCACTGTTATGGCATATTCACATATGTATCACTGTGAGGGTAAATTCACGCACAGTATACAATATAGTGGTACGGCACATAGTATACATATGTATCACTGTTATGGTACATAACATACAGTGGTATGGTACATAGTATACATATCTATCACTGTTGTGGTCATTCATGCAGAGTATGACATTCAGTGGTATGACACATGGTATACATATGTATCACTGTTATGGTACATTCATGCAAAGTATAAAATAAGAGGTATTGCACATAGTATACAAATGTATCACTATTATGATACATTCCTGCACAGTTTAACATACATTGGTATGGCCCATGGTATACATATGTATCACTGTTATGGTACATTCATGCACAGTAATAACATACAGTGGTATGGCACATGGTGTACATATGTATCATTATTATGGTACATTCATGCACAGTATAAAAAATAGAATGACACATTGTAAACATATTGGCAAATATACATATGTATCACTGTTATGGTATATGCATGTACAGTGTAACAAACAGTGGTATGGTACATAGTATAAATATGGGGTCCATATTAAAACACTGAAATCTCACTTACGTGAATATCTAAATGCTGACAAATAAATAGCGAACCATGAAAACACCGAACGTCCTGAAGCACGAAATTCGAAATATCGAACTGCCATAGTTGGCCAACCCCACCACCCACTACATACTACTTATCCAAACAAAATAAATAATCCACACTTCTCCATATCTACACTTCACCCATATATCCCATATCCTAATAAAACATTCACTACACACAAATGTATCTAACTATAAACAAACAACACCCAACTACGAGAAAAGTATAATTTACGTATACATTCAGCTACACAACTATATTGCTATACATACACTTAACATAACTGTACTTCTAACCCTAAAGTAAAGGTTGATGTATTAATACGTATGCACTTACCTTAACCTGCACCCTAACCCTGAGGTCTGTAAATAACGCACATTTACGTTAGGGAGCTGTACCGGATAAGGGCCAAATATGACAATTCGATATTTAGAATTTTGCACTTCAGGACATTCGGTGGTTTAGCAGTTCACCATTTATGTGTCGGCGTTTAGCTATTCGCATAAGTGAGGTTTTGCTATTTTAATATAGACATATATATGCACCACTGTTTTGGAATATTCATGCACAGTATAATATACAGTTGTATGCCACAAAGTATACATATGTATAACTGTTATGGTACATAAATGCAGAGTATAACATGCAGTGGTATGGCACATAGTATACACATATAACTGTTATGGTACATTCATGCACAGTAATAACATACAATGGCATTGCAAAAAGTATACATATGTATCACTATTATGGTACAGTCCTGCACATTATAACATACAGTGGCATGGCATATAGTATACATATGTGTCTCTGTTCCATTCATACACAGTATAACATACAGTGGTATGGCACATCCTATACATATGTATTACTGTTATGGCACATTCATGCACACTATAACATAACTGGCATGGCACATACTATACTTATGTATCACTGTTATGGTACATTCATGCACAGTAATTACATACACTGGTATTGCACAACGTATACGTATGTATCACTGTTATGGTACATTCATGTGGAGTATAATATTCACTGATATGGCACATAGTATACATATGTATTACTGTTATGGTACATTCATGCACAGTATAAAATAAGTGGTATGGCACCTAGTATACATATGTATCACTGTTATGGTGCATTCATTACAATATAACATACAGTGGTATGGCACATCATATAGATATGCATCACTGTTATGGTTCATTCCTGCACAGTATAACATACAGTGGTATGGCACATGGTACACATATGTATAATTGCTATGGTTCATTCATGCAAAGTATAACATACAGTGGTATGGCACATAGTAGACATATGTATCACTGTTATGGTACATTCATGCACAGTATAACATAAGTAGTATGGCACATAGTATACATATGTATCACTGTTATGATACACTCATGCACAGTATAACGCACAGTGGTATGGCACACAGTTTACATATATATCACTGTTATGGTACATTCATTAACTTTAATAACATACAGTGGTATTGCACATAGTATACATATGGATCACTGTTATAGTACATTTACAGTGGTATGGCACATCCTATACATATGTATCGCTGTTAGGGTACATACATGCACAGTATAACATAAGTGGTATGGCACATAATATACATATGTATAACTGTTATGGTACATTCATGTACCATATAACATGCAGTGTTATGGCACATAGTATACATTGTTATGGTACATTCATGTGCAGTATAACATACAGTGATATGACATGTAGTATAAATATGTTTAACTTTTATGGCACATTCATGCACAATAATAACAAACAATGGTATTTCACATAGTGCACATATGAATCACTTTTATAGTACACTTATATGCTGTATAACTTACACTGGTATGGCACATATATGTGCGTATCTCAGTTATGGTACATTCATGCACAGTATAACATACAGTGGAATGGCACATAGTATACATATGTATCACTGTCATGGTCCATTTACATACAGTATAACATGCAGTGGTATGTCACATAGTATACATATATATCACTCTTATAGTGCATTCCTGCACAGTATACCACATAGAGGTATGGCACATAGTATACATATGTATTACTTATATGCTATATTTATGTTCAGTGTAATATGCAGTGGTATGGCAAATATATACACATGTATCACTGTTATTGTACATTCATGCACAGTATAACCTACAGTTGTATGGCACATAGTATACATATGTATCACTGTTATAGTACATTCATGCACACTATAACATAACTGGCATAGCACATAGTATACATATGTAGCACTGCTATGATACCTTTAAGCACATTATAACACATAGTGGAATGGCTCATTGTATACATATCTATCACTGTGACGGTACATTCATGCACAGTATAACATACAGTGGTATGACATATAATATACATATGTATCACTCTTATGGTACATTCGTGCACAGCATAACATAAAGTGGAATGGTACATAGTATACATATCTGTCACTGTTATGGTACATTCATGGAGAGTATGACATACAGTGGTATGGCACATTGTATACAAACATTTATAGTGCATTCATGCGCAGTATAAAATAAGAGGTATGCCACGCAGTATACATATGTATCACTATTATGGTACTTTCATGCACAGTATAACACACATTGGCATCGCTGATGGTATACATATGTGTCACTGTTATGGTACATTCATACACAGTAATATACAGTGGTTTGGCAGATGGTGTACATATGTGCCATTATTATAGTACATTTATACGCTGTATAAAAGGTTCAATGACACATCATATACATATTGGCACATATTATACATATGTATCACTGTTAGTGTAGATTCATGCACAGTGTAACATACAGCGGTATGGCACATAGTATACACATGTATCACTGTTATGGTACATTCATGCACTGTAATAAAATACAATGGTATTGCACATAGTATACATATGTATCACTGTTGTAGTACATTTATGTGCAGTATAACTTACAGTGGTATGGCACATAGTATACATATGTATCATTGTTAAGGTACATTCATGCCCAGTACAATATAAGTGGTATGGCATGTAGTATACATATGTATCACTGTTATGGTACATTCATGTACAGTATAACATGCAGTGGTATGGCACATAGTATACATATGTATTACTGTTATGGCACATTCATGCACAGTAATAACTTACAATGGTATTTCACATAGTACACATATCTATCACTGTTGTGGTACATTCATGTACAGTAATATATATAATGGTATTGCACATAGTATACATATGTATCACTATTATGGTACAGTCATGTGCAGTATAATATACAGTAGTATAGCATGTAGTATACATATGTGTCTCTGTTCCATTCGTACACAATATAACATACAGTGGTATGGCACATCCTATACATATGTATTACTGTTATGGCACATTCATGCACACTATAACATAACTGGCATGGCACATACTATACTTTTGTATCACTGTTATGGTACAGTCATACACAGTATAACATACAGTGGTATGGCATATAGTATGCATATGAGTCTCTGTTCCATTCATACACAGATTAACCTACAGTGGTATGGCACATCCTATACATATGTATTACTGTTATGGCACATTCATGCACACTATAACATAACTGGCATGGCACATACTATACATATGTATCACTGTTATGGTACATTCATGTGGAGTATAACATTTAGTGGTATGGCACATAGTATACATATGTATCATTGTTATGCTAAATTCATGCACAGTATAACATAAGTGGTATGGCACCTAGTATACATATGTATCACTGTTATGGTACATTCATTACAATGTAACATACAATGGTATGGCCCATGGTACACATATGTATCATTGCTATGATACATTCATGCACAGTATAACATAAGTGGTATGGCACATAGTATACGTATGTATCACTCTTATGGTACATTCATGTACTGTATAACATGCAGTAGTATGGGACATATTATACATATTTATCACTGTTATGGTGCACTCATGCACAGTATAACATACAGTGGTATGGCACACAGTTTAGATATGTATCACTGTTATTGTACATTCATTAACATTAATAACATACAGTGGTATTGCACATAGTATACATATGGACACCTGTTATAGTACATTTACAGTGGTATGGCACATCCTATACATATGTAGCACTGTTAGGGTATATACATGCACAGTATAACATAAGTGGTATGGCACATATATATATCATGGTTATTGTACATTTATGCACAGCAATAAGATACAATGCTATTGCACATAGTATACATATATATCACTGTTATGATAAATTCATGCACAGTGTAACATACAGTGGCACACCTCATGATAAAAAGGTTCTCATCCAGGAAAAAAGAGGCTATTGTTCCACTCCACTCTACACTCATTAGACCCTTTATAGAGTATAACTCCCTTTTTGGAATGTACCTCAAAAGACATCTGTAGCAGCTGGAAAGGCCACAGAAGTACCTCACAAAAAGGATTACTGGCCTCAAACAAATGTCCTACACTGACCGCCTCAAAAACCTCTAGCTTTACTCTGTACTATATCGCCTACTCCGAGGTGATCTCTACCTAACGTATAAAGCTATGTCAAACCCAGAGCTGTTGGACATGCTACACCTAAAGAAATCCCAATCCCTCCAGGATACATGCTCTAGGGACCTAAATCTTGTCACCACAATAAACAAGATATGCTGGAGGGATAGATTCCTATCCCAGAGACTTCCCATACTCTGGAACAAACTACACATCTATGTCATGCAAAGTTCTTCATTAGCACTCTTCAAGAAAAAGCTTAATGAGTGGATTGGAAATAGGAAATACACCTCAGGGATCACTTCTGTGTCTCTGCTCGACAGTGGCAGAGGAAAATAATTTTCTCAGGTGGCATAAGCCAGGGTACCTTGTTGGCTAAGCCTACATAGGCCTTTGTGCTGATAACCTAGTACCTACCTATGAACCTAACTTATGAACCTATGGTATGACACATGGTATACATAGGTATCACTGTTATGGTACATTCATGCACATTGTAATATACAGTGGTATGACACATCCTATACATATCACTGTTATAGTACATTCATGCACAGTATAGCATACAGTGGTATGGCACATGGTAAACGTAGGTATCATCGTTATGGCACATTCATGCACAGTATAACATACAGTGGTATGGCACATAGTATAAATATGTATCACTGCTATTGTACATTTACATACAGTATAACAATCAGTGGTATGGCACATAGTATACGTATGTATCACTGTTATTGCACATTCATGCATGGTATACCCTACAGTGGTATGGCACACAGTATACATATGTAGCACTGTTATGGTACATTCATGCACTGTAATAACATACAATGGTATTGCACATAGCATACATATGTATCACTGTTATGGTACTTTCATATACAGTATAACATGCAGCGGTATGGCAAACAGTATACATATCTATCAATTTTATGGTACATTCATGTGCATTGTAACATACAGTAGTACGTTCTACAGCTATGTCAAGAATCTCAATAGAAGCACTCAAATCTGCTCTGAGCTACAGAACAATGGCACTAGATATACAGAGCCAACTGATATTGCCAACATCCTGGCAGATAGGTTCAGTGCAAGCTTTATCCCCCCACATCCCCCAAAGGGCCCATCCCTATACCAGAAGAATGCATAGCCCCTGTAATCACGGATGCACAAGTTAAGACCACATTCTCCAAAGCCCAAAACACAGCAGCCATGGAACCAGACAACATCCCAGGATGCATTCTGCACAAACTACAGGATGAACTGGCACACCACCTAAGTAGCATGTTCAGTCATAGCCTCACTTCAGGCTTTGTGCCTACTGAATGGCACACAGCAACAGTTATCCCTATCCACAAAGGGGGCGCCAGCACGGGCCCAAGGAACTACCGCGTCTTTAGCCTAATGAGCTTGGTCTGCAAGGCCATGGAACATATCATCAAGGAGCTTATAAACAAAGACATAGGTCACCTGCAAACGGTGGACCCACTCAATTCGGGTTTGTAAAAGGTAGATCATGTCTTCTGAACCTGATTGACTTCTTTGAATCAGTCAGCAGAGTCGTGGATGAGGGTAAGGTGGTGCACACAGCCTATCTTGACCTGGCCAAGGTTTTCAACACCATCCTGTACTCTGGAATTATAGATAAACTCACTAGACTGGGCATAAATCTCCAAGTCATAAGATCGGTGGCCAACTGGCTCACAGACAGAATGAAACAGTAAAAGTAGCCAACTCCAAATCCAACTTCAAACCAGTGGCAAGTGGAGTACCACCAAGTTCAGTCCTGGGTCCTCTCCTGTTTGGTATCTATTTTTCAGAAGTCCTAGCTAATACAGCAGGTCTTTGGCTAACAAAGTTTGCAGATGACTGCAAATTCAGAGCTATAATAGAATTGCCAAATGATGTGGACATTCTACAAAGGGGCCTCACTGAGACTGATGGTTGGTGTCAAAGTCATGGCCTCACGCTCAATGCCAAAAAGTGTATTGTCATCCCCTTTGGGGAAAACACTCAACCCATTAACAACGACATAGACGGTAGCCTACTTAACACAGAAAGCGTGATAATAGACCTTGGGACACAGATGGACACTAGTCTCTCCTTTGACAAGCACATCACCACAGTAGTCAGGAAATCCTTCTACATGGCACACCTCATAACTAAAGGGTTCTCCTCCAGAACAAAAAGAGGTCATTGTTCCTCTCTACTCATCCCTCATCAGATCCATCATTGAGTACAGTGCCCCATTTGGCATGTACCTCGCAAGACATCTGCAACAACTGGAAAGGCCACAGAAATACCTCACTAAGAGGATTACTGGCCTCAAACAGATGCCATATGCAGACTGCCTCAAAAAACTCCTGCTGTACTCTGACTCTTATCGGCTACTCAGAGGCGACCTCTGCCTAACTTACAAAGCCATGTCAAACCCAGTTCTGTTGGACATGCTACGCTTAAAGAAACCCCAATCTGTCTGTGTCACACGCTCCAGGGACCTGAACCTTGCCACCACAATAAACAGAACATGTTGGAGGGATAGATTCCTGTCCCAGAGACTTCTCATACTCTGGAATAGACTACCCACTCACATCAAGCAAAGCCTCTTATTAGCCCTCTTTAAGAGGAATCTAGACTACTGGATGGGAAATAGGAAATTCACACCGGGGAATACCTCTGTGGCTCTGCTCAACAGGGGTGCAAGAAAATAACTTTCTTGGGTGGCAAAAGCCAGGGAACATTTTGGTTAGGCTTATATAGGCTCTAGGGTCGATAGCCTAGTACCTACCTATGAACCTATGAACCTATGGCACATAGTATACATATGTATAACTGTTATGGCACATTCATGCACAGTAATAACATACAATGGTATTGCACATAGTATACATATGTATCACTATTATGGTACAGTCATGCGCAGTATAACATATGGTGGTATGGCACATAGTATACATATGTGTTTCTGTTATGTGCATTCACACACAGTATAACATACTATGTTATGGCACATACTATACATATGTATTATTGTTATGGCACAATCATGCACACTATAACATAACTGGCATGGCACATAGTATACATATGTATCACTGTTATGGTACATTCATGCACATTATAACACATAGTGGAATGGCACATAGTATAGATATCTATCACTGTGAGGGTTCATTCATGCACAGTATAACATAAAGTGGTATGGCACATAAGTATACATATGTATCATTGTTATGGTACATTCATGCACAGTATGACATAAAGTGGTATGGTACATAGTATACTTATCTATCGCTATTACGGTACATTCATGCACAGTATAACATACAGTGGTATGGCACATAGTATAAATATGTATCACTGTTATTGTACATTTACATACAGTATAACAATCAGTGGTATGGCACATAGTATACATATGTATCACTGTTATTGTACATTCATGCATGGTATACCCTACAGCAGTGTGACACACAGTATACATATGTAGCACTGTTATGGTACATTCATACACTGTAATAACATACAATTGTATTGCACATAGTATACATATGTATCACTGTTATAGTACATTCATGCACAGTATAACATAAGTGGTATGGCACGTAGTATACATATGTATCACTGTTATGGTACTTTCAGATACAGTATAACATGCAGCGGTACAGCAAACAGTATACATATCTATCAATTTTATGGGACATTCATGTGCATTATAACATACAGCAGTATGTTCTACAGCTGTGTCAAGAATCTCAATAGCAGCACTCAGATCTACTCTGAGCTACAGAACAATGGCACTAGATATATAGAACCAACTGATATTTCCACCATCCTGGCAGATAGGTTCAGTGCAAGCTTTACCCCCTCATCCCCTAATGGGCCCATCCCTATACCAGAAGAATGCATAGCCCCTGTAATCACGGATGCACAAGTTAAGACCGCACTCTTCAAAGCCCAAAACACAGCATCCATGGAACCAGACAACATCCCAGGCTGCATTCTGCATGAACTACAGGATGAACTGGTACCCCACCTAAGTATCATGTTCAGTCATAGCTTCACTTCAGGCTTTGTGCCTACTGAATGGCAGACAGCAACAGTTATCCCACTCCACAAAGGGCACGCCACAACGGACCCCAGGAACTACAGCCCCTTTAGCCTGATGCACCTGGTCTGCAAGGCCATGGAACACATCATTAAGGAGATTATTAACAAAGACATAGGTCACCTGCAAATGCTGTACCAACTCAATTTGGGTTTGTAAAAGGTAGATCATGTCTTCTGAACCTGATTGTCTTCTTTGAATCAGTCATCAGAGCCATTGATGATGGTAAGGTGGTGCACACAGCCTATCTTGACCTCACCAAGGCTTTCAACACCATCCTCCACTCTGGAATTATATATAAACTCACTAGACTGGGCATAAATCCCTATGTCACAAGATGGGTGGCCAACTGGCTCACTGACAGAACCCACACAGTAAAACTAGCCAGTTCCAAATCCGACTATAAACCAGTGAGAAGTGGAGTACCACAGGGTTCAGTCCTGGGTCCCCTCCTGTTTGGTATCTATTTCTCAGAAGTCCAGGCTAATACAGCAGGTCTTTGGCTAACAAAGTTCACAGATTACAGCAAACTCGGAGCCATAATAGAATTGTCAAATGATGTGGACATTCTAGAAAGGGGCCTCACTGAGACTGATGCTTGGTGTCAAAGTCATGACCTCAAGCTAAATGCCAGAAAGTGCATTGTCATCACCTTTGGGAAAAACACACATTCTAGAAAGGGGCCTCACTGAGACTGATGCTTGGTGTCAAAGTCATGACCTCAAGCTAAATGCCAGAAAGTGCATTGTCATCCCCTTTGGGAAAAACACTCTACCCATGAACTAACACATAGACGTTAGCCTACTTAACATAGAAAGTGTGATAAGAGACCTTGGGATACAGATGGACACTAGTCTCTCCTTTGACAAGCACATCACCACAGTAGTCAGGAAATCCTTCTATGTGGCACACCTCATCACTAAAGGGTTCTCCTCTGGAAAAAAAGGGGTCATTGTTCCTCTCTACTCATCCCTCATCAGACCCATCATTGAGTACAATGCCCCATTTGTCATGTACCCTGCAAGACATCTGCAATAACTGGAAAGGTCACAGAAATACTTCACTAAGAGGATTACTGGCCTTAAACAGATGCCATATGCAGACTGCCTCAAAAAACTTCAGCTCTACTCCATCACTTATCGGCTACTTGGAGGCGACCTTTGCCTAACTTACAAAGCCATGTCATACCCAGTTCTGTTGGACATGCTACACTTAAAGAAATTCCGATCTCTCCATGTCACATGCTCCAGGGACCTGAACCTTGCCACCACAATAAACAGACTATGCTGGAGGGATAGATTCCTGTCCCAGAGACTTCCCATACTCTGGAATAGACTACCCATTCACATCAAGTAAAGCCTCTCATTAGTCCTCTTTAAGAGGAATCTAGACTACTGGATGGGAAATAAGAAATTCACACCGGGGATCACCTCTGTGGCTCTGCTCGACAGGGGTGCAAGAAAATAACTTTCTTGGGTGGCAAAAGCCAGGGAACTTTTTGGCTAGGCTTATATAGGCTCTTGGGCTGATAGCCTAGTACCTACCTATGAACCTATGGCACATAGTATACATATGTATAACTGTTATGGCACATTCATGCACAGTAATAACATACAATTTATTGCACATAGTATACATATGTATCACTATTAAGGTACAGTCATGTGCAGTATAACATACGGTGGTATGGCACATAGTATACATATGTATTTCTGTTATGGTGCATTCACACACAGTATAACATACAGTGTTATGACACATACTATACATATGAATTATTGTTATGGCGCATTCATGCACACTATAACATAACTGGCATGGCACATAGTATACATCTGTATCACTGTTATGGTACATTCATGCACATTATAACACATAGTGGAATGGCACATAGTATACATATATATCACTGTGAGGGTTCATTCATGCACAGTTATATCATACAGTGGTATGACTATAGTATACATATCTATCACTTTTATGGTACATTCATGGAGAGTATGACATACAGTGGTATGGCACATAGTAAACACACAGTTATAGTACATTCATGCACAGTATAAAATTAGAGGTATGGCACATAGTATACATATGTATCGCTATTATGGTACGTTCATGCACAGGATAACACACATAGGTATGGCTCATGGTATACATATGTATCATTGTTATGGTACATTCATACATAGTAATAACATACAGTGGTTTGGTACATGGTGTACATATGTATCATTATTATGGTACATTCATGCACAGTATAAAAAAGTAGAATGACACATCATATACCTATGGCACATAGTATACATATGTATCACTGTTATGGCATATTCATGCACAGTATAATATACAGTTGTATTGCACATAGTATACACATGTATCATTGTTATGGCACATAAATGTATATATAACATGCAGTAGTATGGCTCATGGTATACACATGTATCACTGTTATGGTACAGTCATTTGCAGTATAATATACAGTGGTATGGCATATAGTAAACATATGTGTCTCTTCCATTTGTACACAGTATAACATACAGTGGTATGGCACATACTATACATATGTATTACTGTTATGGCAGATTCATGTACTGTAATAACATTCAATGGTATTGTACATAGTATACAGATGTATCACTGTTATAGCACATTTATTTGCAGTATAACTTACAGTGGTTTGGCACGTACTATACATTTGTATGACTTTTATGGTACATTCATGTACAGTATAACATGCAGTGGTATGGCACATGGTATACATATGTATTACTGTTATGGCAATTTCATGCACAGTAAAAACATACAATTGTATTTCACATAGTACACATATGTATCACTTTTATGGTACATTCATGCACATTAATAAACAATGGTATTGCTCATAGTATACATATGTATCACTGTTATGGTACTTTCATATACAGTATAACATGCAGCGGTACAGCAAACAGTATACATATCTATCAATTTTATGGGACATTCATGTGCATTATAACATACAGTAGTATGTTCTACAGCTGTGTCAAGAATCTCAATAGAAGCACTCAGATCTACTCTGAGCTACAGAACAACAGCACTAGATATATAGAACCAACTGATATTGCCAGCATCCTGGTAGATAGGTTCAGTGCAAGCTTTACCCCCCTCATCCCCCAATGGGCCCATCCCTATACCAGAAGAATGCAGAGCCCCTGTAATCACGGATGAACAAGTTAAGACTGCACTCTCCAAAGCCCAAAACACAGCATCCATGGAACCAGACAATATCCCAGACTGCATTCTGCATGAACTACAGGATGAACTGGCACCCCACCTAAGTATCATGTTCAGTCATAGCCTCACTTCAGGCTTTGTGCCTACTGAATGGCAGACAGCAACAGTTATCCCACTCCACAAAGGGCGTGCCACCACGGACCCCAGGAACTACCAACCATTTAGCCTGATGTGCCTGGTCTGCAAGGCCATGGAACACATCATTAAGGAGCTTATTAACAAAGACATAGGTCACCTGCAAATGCTGTACCAACTCAATTTGGGTTTGTAAAAGGTAGATCATGTCTTCTGAACCTGATTGTCTTCTTTGAATCAGTTATCAAAGCCATTGATGATGGTAAGGCGGTGCACACAGCCTATCTTGACCTCAACAAGGCTTTCAACACCATCCTCCACTCTGGAATTGTACATAAACTCACTAGACTGGGCATAAATCCCTATGTCACAAGATGGGTGGCCAACTGGCTCACTGACAGAACCCACACAGTAAAACTAGCCAGTTCCAAATCCGACATCAAACCAGTGAGAAGTGGAGTACCACAGGGTTCAGTCTTGGGTCCTCTCCTGTTTGGTATCTATTTCTCAGAAGTCCAGGCTAATACATCAGGTCTTTGGCTAACAAAGTTCGCAGATTACTGCAAACTCCGAGCCATAATAGAATTGCCAAATGATGTGGACATTCTACAAAGGGGCCTCACTGAGACTGATGCTTGGTGTCAAAGTCATGACCTCAAGCTAAATGCCAGAAAGTGCATTGTCATCCCCTTTGGGAAAAACACTCTACCCATGAACTAACACATAGACATTAGCCTACTTAACATAGAAAGTGTGATAAGAGACCTTGGGATACAGATGGACACTAGTCTCTCCTTTGACAAGCACATCACCACAGTAGTCAGTAAATCCTTCTATGTGGCACACCTCATCACTAAAGGTTTCTCCTCTGGAAAAAAGAGGTCATTGTTCCTCTCTACTCATCCTTCATCAGACCCATCATTGAGTACAATGCCCCGTTTGTCATGTACCCCGCAAGACATCTGCAATAACTGGAAAGGTCACAGAAATACTTCACTAAGAGGATTACTGGCCTTAAACAGATGCCATATGCAGACCACCTCAAAAAACTTCAGCTCTACTCCATCACTTATAGGCTACTCGGAGGTGACCTTTGCCTAACTTACAAAGCCATGTCATACCCAGTTCTGTTGGACATGCTACACTTAAAGAAATCCCGATCTCTCCATGTCACATGCTCCAGGGACCTGAACCTTGCCACCACAATAAACAGACTATGCTGGAGGGATAGATTCCTGTCCCAGAGACTTCCCATACTCTGGAATAGACTACCCATTCACATCAAGTAAAGCCTCTCATTAGTCCTCTTTAAGAGGAATTTAGACTACTGGATGGGAAATAAGAAATTCACACCGCGGATCACCTCTGTGGCTCTGCTCGACAGGGGTGCAAGAAAATAACTTTCTTGGGTGGCAAAAGCCAGGGAACATTTTGGCTAGGCTTATATAGGCTCTTGGGCTGATAGCCTAGTACCTACCTATGAACCTATGGCACATAGTATACATATGTATAACTGTTATTGTCCATTCATGCACAGTAATAACATACAATTTATTGCACATAGTATACATATGTATCACTATTAAGGTACAGTCATGCGCAGTATAACATACGGTGGTATGGCACACATATGTATTTCTGTTATGGTGCATTCACACACAGTATAACATACAGTGTTATGACACATACTATACATATGAATTATTGTTATGGCGCATTCATGCCCACTATAACATAACTGGCATGGCACATAGTATACATCTGTATCATTGTTATGGTACATTCATGCACATTATAACACATAGTGGAATGGCACATAGTATACATATATATCACTGTGAGGGTTCATTCATGCACAGTTATATCATACAGTGGTATGACTATAGTATACATATCTATCACTTTTATGGTACATTCATGGAGAGTATGACATACAGTGGTATGGCACATAGTAAACACACAGTTATAGTACATTCATGCACAGTATAAAATTAGAGGTATGGCACATAGTATACATATGTATCGCTATTATGGTACGTTCATGCACAGGATAACACACATAGGTATGGCTCATGGTATACATATGTATCATTGTTATGGTACATTCATACACAGTAATAACATACAGTGGTTTGGCACATGGTGTACATATGTATCATTATTATGGTACATTCATGCGCAGTATAAAAAAGTAGAATGACACATCATATACCTATGGCACATAGTATACATATGTATCACTGTTATGGCATATTCATGCACAGTATAATATACAGTTGTATTGCACATAGTATACACATGTATCATTGTTATGGCACATAAATGTATAGTATAACATGCAGTAGTATGGCACATGGTATACACATGTATCACTGTTATGGTACAGTCATTTGCAGTATAATATACAGTGGTATGGCATATAGTAAACATATGTCTCTTCCATTTGTACACAGTATAACATACAGTGGTATGGCACATACTATACATATGTATTACTGTTATGGCACATTCATGCACTGTAATAACATTCAATGGTATTGTACATAGTATACAGATGTATCACTGTTATAGCACATTTATTTGCAGTATAACTTACAGTGGTATGGCACGTAGTATACATATGTATGACTTTTATGGTACATTCATGTACAGTATAACATGCAGTGGTATGGCACATGGTATACATATGTATTACTGTTATGGCAATTTCATGCACAGTAAAAACATACAATGGTATTTCACATAGTACACATATGTATCACTTTTATGGTACATTCATGTACATTAATAAACAATAGTATTGCACATAGTATACATATGTATCACTGTTATGGTGCAGTCATTTGCAGTATAACATGCAGTGTTATGGCATATAGTTTACATATGTGTCCCTGTTCCATTCATGCACAGTATAACATACAGTGGTATGGCACATACTATACATATGTATTACTGTTATGGCACATTCATGCACACTATAACATAACTGGCATGGCACATACTATACTTATGTATAACTGTTATGGTACATTCATGAACATTATAACACACAATGGTATGGCACATAATATACACATGTATCACTGTGAGGGTACATTCACACACAGTATAGTGGTATGGCACATAGTATACATATGTATCACTGTTATGGTACATAACATACAGTGGCATGGTACATAGCATACATATCTATCACTGTTATGGTCATTCATGCAGGGTATGACATACAGTGGTATGACATATGGTATGTATATGTATCACTGTTATGGTTCATTCATGCAAAGTATAAAATAAGAGATATTGCACATGGTATACATATGTATTACTATTATGGTATGTTCATACACAGTATAACATACATTGGTATGGCCCATGGTATGCATATGTATCACTGGTAGGGTACATTCATGCACAGTAATAACATACAGTGGTATGGCAAATGGTGTACATATGTATCATTATTATTGTACATTCATGCGCTGCATAAAAAGTAGAATGACACACTGTAAACATATTGGCACATATACATATGTATCACTGTTATGGTAGATTCATGCACAGTGTAACATACAGTGGTATGGCGCATAGTATAAATATGGGGTCTATATTAAAATACCGAAATCTCACTTATGTGAATACCTAAATGCTGACACATAAATAGCGAACCATGAAAACACCGAACATCCTGAAGCACGAAAGTGGAAATATCGAACTGCCATAGTTGGCCAACAGCTCCACCTGCTATGTACTACCTATCCAAGCAAAATAAATAATCCACACTTCTCCATATCCACACTTCACCCATATATCCCATATCCTAATAAAACATTCAGTACACACAAATGTATCTAACTATAAAGAACCAACACCCAACTCCGAGAAAAGTATAATTTACGTATACATTCAGCTACACAACTATATTACTATACATACACTTAACATAACCATACTTCTAACCCTAAAGTAAAGGTTGATGTAGTACTAGGTATGCACTTATCTTAACCCCCACCCAAACCCTGAACTCCGTAAATAATGCATATTTATGTTAGGGAGCTATACCGGATAAGGGCCAACTATGACAATTCGATATTTAGAATTTCTCATTTCAGGACATTTGGTGTGTTCGTCGTTCACTATTTAAGTGTCAGGGTTTAGCTATTCATGTAAGTGAGGTTTTGCTATTTTAATATAGACCTATATATGTACCACTGTTATGGTATATTCATGCACAGTATAATATACAGTGGTATGGCACAGAGTATACATATGTATAACTGTTATGGTACATAAATGTAGAGTAGAACATGCAGTGGTATAGCACATAGTATACACGTATCACTATTATGGTACATTCATGCACAGTAATAACATACAATGGTATTGCACAAAATATACATATGTATCACTGCTATGGTACATTCATGTGGAGTATAACATTCCATGGTATGGCACATAGTACACATACATATCATTGCTATGGTTTATTCATGTAAAGTATAACATAACGTGGTATGGCACATAGTAGACATATGTATCAGTGTTATGATACATTCATGCTCAGTATATAATAAGTGGTATGGCACATAATATACGTATGTATCGCTGTTATGATAAATTCATGGACAGTATAACCCATACTTGTATGGCACATAGTATACGTATGAATGACTCTTATGGTAAATTCATGTACTGTATAACATGCAGTAGTATGACACATAATATACATATTTATCACTGTTATGGTACACTCATGCACAGTACAACATACAGTGGTATGGCACATAGTTTACATATGTATCACTGTTATGGTACATTCATTAACTTTAATAACATACAGTGGTATTGCACATAGTATACATATGGATCACTGTTATAGTAGATGAATGTGTCATAACAGTAATACATATGTATAGGATGTGCCATACTACTGTATTTCATACTGTGTACAAATGGAACAGAGACACATATGTATACTATATGCCATACCACTGTATGTTATACTGCGCATAAATGTACTATAACAGTTATACATATATATACTATGTACAATACCATTGTATGTCATTACTGTGCATGAATGTGCCATAACAGTAATACATATGTATACTATGTGCCATACCACTGCATGTTGTACTATACATGAATGTATCATAACAGTGATACATATGTATACTACGTGCCATACCACTTATATTATACTGTGCATGAATATACCTTAACAACTATACATATGTACAAATAGGTGGTGCAAAAAGGTGCTCAGATTAAAACAAAGTAAATAAGAAAAGCACCAATGTTGCGAGTCCACAATAATATTTAATAAATTATAAAAAAAAAAACGATGTTAAGCGCTTTCATCAGCAAGTATGACTTCTACAGAACAATGAAACAGTTAAATAGACAAGTTTAAATACAGATTGCCAGTTAGCCATTGCTTCTAATCCAACCAATACAAACAATGAAAATTCACTACTCATGAATATATGAATATATGAATAATAAAACTAAAATATTAATTACAAAATTAAAACTTTTAACTCAAAACCACATTGACCACAAAAATAATGTATATACTATTAATGCAACAGTCTGCTACATTATAAACACAATGTTATTTTGTAAATTAACTTAAAACATTCCTGCAATGGATGAAAATATTATTAAACTGAATCTGCCTTCTCCTTAAGAATAGGCATTATAGTTATATGTTCATTTAGTCCTGGTGGAAAATCTGCAGCTAGTCTCAACTTCCATAGAAGCTCTTTTTTGTGTAGTACATTTTGCCAGTCTCCACCTCTCACTTCAACAGTTACATATTCAAGAATAGCAAACTTGAAACATATAAAATTATTACATGAAATACTATGCTTATATAGGGTGTTGGTATCTTTCTTGTTTTTGATATCATAAAGATGCTCCTATATCCTAGTCTTGAGCATTCTCTCTGTCTTCCCCACATAAAAAGAAGGACAGGTGTTACATGTAGCTATATATACCAACCTATTAGAGCAGCAATTGCCTCTTTTCAAAAAAACATGACTTTTATGATGATTGTCAATGGCAATAGAACTGTCTTGTAGTATATAAGAGCAATAGGAACACCTGCCACAAGGTTTACTTCCACCTTTTCTGTCTTGCATATTCATAGAACTGTAACCTGTCTCAAACAATAGTTTGATATTAGGCCCTACTTTAGTAGAAAATATGGATTTTCACCCAATATTCGAAATATCTCACTATTAGTTTTAAAGATGTTCCATTTTTTTATCAATATTCCTTTCATCTGGGAGTACAGGGGACTGTATTGTATTACACAAGCCTGTTGGAAATCGGGCTGAAGCTGAACTCCTGAGTCATTTACTATACTGTTAGTATTCTCCCTACCAGTACCTAAAAGAGGAATGTATATTTCACCCCATTTATTGAGAACATCTGTAAGTATTGGGTCTATAAAGTGTCCAGGATAGCCTCTCTTCAAAAACATGTTCCTTAAATGTATAAACTCTGTTATCACATCACTTCTCAGGGTTGTCATCCTCGCTATTCTTATAGTTTGACCCTTGATAATACTTTTTTTTCTGATGAATTGGATGATGACTGTTATAATGCAAATGACTGTTGCAGAAAGTATTTTTACGGTAGATTTTGGAGATATATCCATCCTGACCTTTAATTATTTTAGTGTCCAAAAAGTTAATCTCTTGTTTATCAAACCGAAAAGTAAATTTCAAAAATTCAGTAGTTTTATTCAAATACTGAATAAACTCAGGTATTAACTCTGAACCTCCATTCCACAAAATAAAAATATCATCCAAAAGTCTACCGTAATATATAACATTAGATAAAAATAATTCACTTTGGAAGACATGTTTAATTTCCCAACCCAGGAGAACCAAATTAGCATACAAAGGGGTGCAAGTAGCACCCATGGCAACCCCTCTAAGCTGTTGAAAATATTCTCCTTCAAAATATATATAGTTATTTTCTAATATAAGGTTCATAAGTTCACATATTAATAAGACTTCATCTGTAGTTAAAGATGATTGGATGAAGAGTATCTCTTCAAAAAGGCAAAGACCTTCTGTTTTAGGAATGCATGAAAATGGATCCTGGACATCAATGGTTAGAAAGAAGCAATCAGGAACCCATAAATCGTTCTTTATTTGCCCCAAAAAGTCCCAGGAATCCTTCAATAAATGGGGAAATTTATGCATAATGTATTTTAATTTTTTATCAATATACACTGCTAAATTATGTGTTTTAGAACCAGCAGCCACTACAATGGGTCTAAAAGGTGGTGTCCCCAGGTTCTTATGTATCTTTGGTATTCCAAAAAGAACCGGAATCTTGGGGTATTTGTTCAAGAGAAACTCATAGTCATTTTTTTGATATTCTTTGGTCTATTAAATATTCATACAAATAACTATCTAGTCTATGGTTTGAAATATTTATTTCATTTTTGGATCATAAAGAATAATTATCCTCATTAAATAAGATGTTTTGCATGACATTTGTATAATCCTCTGAACTATATAAAATAACCCCACCACCTTTGTCTGGTGTCATAATTCATATTCCCTTATCTTATTTTAAGGTCTTTAGAAGATTCCTTTCCTCAGAGTTTAAATTGAAAAATAATTTCTTCTTCTCACCCCATATTCTATATAAGTCTTCCTTAACCAGCTTTTCATAAGCAGTGACAAGTGGATGTAGTGGAGGGTTAAATATACTACTTTTCTTAGGAATTTCTTACTTTATTACTGTGCATGAATGTGCCATAACAGTAATACATATGTATACTATGTGCCGTACCACTGCATGTTATACTATACATGAATGTATCATAACAGTAATACATATGTATACTACATGCCATACCACTTATATTATACTGTGCATGAATGTACCTTAACAATGATACCTATGTATACGATGTGCCATACCACTGTATGTTATAAATGTACTATAACAGTTATACATGTGTATACTATGTGCCATACCACTTCATGTTATACTATACATTTATGTGCCATAACAGTGATACTTGTGTATATGATGTGCCATACCACTGTATATTATACTGTGCATGAATATGCCATAACAGTGATACATATGTATACTATGTTCCATACCACTGTATGTTACAGTGTGCATGAATCTACCCTAACAGTGATACATATGTATAATATTTGCCAATATGTATACGGTGTGTCATTCTAATTTATTATACTGCGCGTAAATGTACCATAATAATGATACATATGTACACCATCTGCCAAACCACTGTATGTTATTACTGTGTTTGAATGTACAATAACAGTGATACATATGTATACCATCAATGATACCAATGTGTGTAATACTGTGCATGAACGTACCATAATAGTGATACAGATGTATACTGTGTGGCATACCTCTTATTGTATACTGTGCATGAATGTACTATAACTGTGTGTATACTATGTGCCATACCACTGTATGCCATACTCTCCATGAATGTACCGTAACAGTGATAGATATGTATACTATGTACCATACCACTTTGTTATACTGTGCATGAATGTACCATAACAGTGATACATATGTATACTATGTGCCATACCACTATATGTTATACTGTGCATGAATGTGCCCTCACGGTGATAGATACGTATACTATGAGTCTTTCCACTATGTGTTATAATGTGCTTGAATGTATACTGGGCATGAATGTACCATAATAGTGATATATGTGTATACTGTGTGGAATACCATTGTATGTTATTACTGTGCATGAATGTGCCATAACAGTTATACATATGTATACTATGTGCCATACCACTGTATGTTATAATGCACATGAATGTACTATAAAATTGATACCTATGTATAACATGTGCCATACCACTGTATGTTAAACTGTGCATGAATGTACCATAACAGTGATACATATATATATATATATATATATATATATATATATATATATATATATATATATACTCCATGCCACACACTGCTGTATGTTATACTGTGCATAAGTGTACCATAACTGAGATATGCACATATATGTGCCATAACACTGTATGTTATACAGCACATAAGTGTACTATAAAAGTGATACATATGTGCACTATGTGAAATACCTTTGTAAGTTATTATTGTGCATGAATGTGCCATAAAAGTTATACATATTTATACTATGTGCCATACCACTGTATGTTATACTGCACATGAATGTACCATAACAATGTATACAATGTGCCATAACACGGCATGTTATACGGTACATGAATGTACCATACCAGTTTCACATATGTCTATTATGTGCCTTACCACTTATGTTATACTGTGCATGTATGTACCCTAACAGCGATACATATGTATAGGATATGCCATACCACTGTAACTGTACTATAACAGTGATCCATATGTATACTATGTGCAGTACCACTGTATGTTATTAAAGTTAATGAATGTACCATAGCAGTGATACATATGTAAACTGTGTGCTATACCACTGAATGCTATACTTTACATGAATGCACCATAACAGGGATACATATGTATAATTTGTGCAATACCATTGTATGTTATTACTGTGCATGAATGTACCATAACAGTGATACATGTATACTATGTGCCATACCACTGCATGTTATACTCTACATTTATGTACCATAACAGTTATACATATATATTTATATATATATATATATATATATATATATATATATATATATATATATATATATTTATTTATATATATATATATATATATATATATATATATATATATATATATATATATATATATATATATACTCTGTGCCATACCACTGTATATTATACTGTGCATGAATATACCATAACAGTGGTACATATATAGGTCTATATTAAAATAGCAAAACCTCACTTACATGAATAGCTAAACCCTGACACTTAAATAGTGAATGTCGAAAACAACAAATGCCCTGAACCGCGAAATTCTAAATATCGAATTGTCATAGTTGGACCTTATCCTTATAGCTCCCTAACGTAAATGTGCATTATTTATGGAGTTCAAGGTTAGGGTGCGGGTTAAGGTAAGTGCATACATAGTAATACATCAACCTTTACTTTAGGGTTAGAAGTATGGTTATGTTAAGTGTATGTATAATAATACAGTTGTGTAGCTGAATGTATATGTAAATTATACTTTTCTTGTAGTTGGGTGCTGGTTCTTTATAGTTAGATACATTTGTGTGTACTGAATGTTTTATTAGGATATGGGATATATGGGTGAAGTGTAGATATGGAGAAGCGTGGATTATTTATTTTGCTTGGATAGGTAGTATGTAGCAGGTGGTGCTGTTGGCCAACTATGGCAGTTCGATACTTTGAATTTCATGCTTCACGACGTTCGGTGGTATGGCACATAGTATACATATGTATCATTGTTATGGTACATTAATGCACAGTATAACATAAGTGGTATGGCACCTAGTATACATATGTGTAAATTTTAAAAAACTAGTTGTTCCATTAATATATTCAACAAATGACTTAAAAGTATCTTCATTCCCCTCCCATAAAAAACACAAATCGTCTAAGAATCTACCATAAAATGTCCACATACTCTTAAAAACGGAAGTTAATACATATTTATTTTCCCAGTAGGCCATAATAACATTAGCATATGTAGGAGCACAATGTGCCCCCCTAGCAATGCCCTTTGACTGTTAATATATTAATTATTCATTAATTTTAGTGTTTCATCAAGAAACTTCACAATTCACCATATAGTAATGTAGAATATTATTTTTAGGACATTAACATATTTATATGTTACTATTTACATGTACTTTTGCTATATTTGTAATGAAATATTTTTCCAGTAGGGGGAACCAAAAGTCCATTTCGACAGAATGATTTTTATGTAGAATATACATATTCACTAAAGTTGGTAAAATGAGTATGCAAATATCCACACACTTGATTTTTTGGTACCATAATCAATTTTATATTTCTTATATTTTATACATTGTGTATTTATTGTCAAATTTTAAAAGGCTCATGGAACGATGTGATATAAATATTTGTATGTCTTTATTATTTAATTATAGCTCTGAGGTCATTGGATATGCACTAATTATTTAACTTATATAAGGTGAAGGCAAAGAGACAAATTTATCTGAGGAAGTTGGTGACGAAAACGTTATTTTAATTTTGTCAGCGTTAATTTTTTGGTTGTACTTTGTGGTCGCTATTAAAGCTGTTCGTGTTTTAACCTGCTGGGTTCAAGGTGCTTTTGTTTGTGTTATGGTACATTCATGTACCATATAACATGCAGTGTTACGGCACATAGTATACATTGTAATGGTACATTCATGTGCAGTATAACATACAGTGGTATGGCACATAGCATAAATATATATAACTTTTATGGCACATTCATGTCAGTAATAACATACAATGGTATTTCATAAAGTACAAATATGTATCACTGTAACAGTAAACTTATGTGCAATATACCAGGCAGTGGTACGGCACATATACGTACATATCTTAGTTATGGTACATTCATGCACAGTATAACACACAGCAGTGTGGTACATAGTATATATATATATATATATATATATATATATATATATATATATGTATATATGTATCACTGTTATGGTACATTCATGCACAGAAATAACATACAATGCAATTGCAGAGTATACATATATATCACTGTTATGCTACATTCATGCACAGTGTAACATACAGTGATATGGCACACGGTATACATAGGTATCATTGTTATGGTACATTCACGCACAGTATAACATACAGTGGTATGGTACATAGTATGCATATATATCACTGTTATGGTATATTTACGTACAGTATAACATGCAGTGGTATGGCACATAGTATACATATGTATCATTCTTATGGTGCATTCATGCACAGTATACCACATAGAGGTATGCACATAGTATACATATGTATCACTGTTATGCTATATTTACATACAGTATAACATGCAGTGGTATGGCACATATACGTACATATCTTAGTTATGGTACATTCATGCACAGTATAACATACAGAAGTGTGGTACATAGTATATATATATATATATATATATATATATATATATATATATATATATATATATGTATCACTGTTATGGCATATTCATGCACAGTAATAACATACAAAGGTATTGCACATAGTATACATATGTATCACTATTATGGTACAGTCATGCACAGTATAACATATGGTGGTATGGCACATTGTGCACACATGTATCATTGCTATGGTACATTCATGTAATGTATAACATAAAGAGGTATGGCACATAGGAGACATTTGTATCACTGTTAGGATGCATTCTTGCACAGTATAACATACAGTGGTATGGCACATAGTATACGTATGTATCACTATTATGGTACATTCATGTACTGTATAACATGCAGTAGTATGGCACATAGTATACATATGTATCACTGTTATGGTACATTCACTTGCAGTATAGCATACCGTGGTATGGCACATTGTATAAATATGCAGGATACAAGTGTAGTATCAAACGCTTAGGACCATCCAAAAATACAGCAATACTGTTGAATACCAATCGAGACACACTGGTAGCACTTGTAGAGGACAAATCTTTTATTTGGAGACAAAAAATTAGCACTTTCGCGTGGACACCCACGCTTCATCAGATGTTTTAATGAAGATGCCTTCTCAGTTTAAATACTTGTTCAAAAGGCGGGAAAATGCTCATTAAACAATTAATTACTTTAAATAGTTAATACATATAAATCAAGGCAGAATCATATCACTGTTAAAAGGGGTACATCCAAACTAAAGCGAAGCTAAAAATGGCAACCATATTCCATGTTTCTTACGTCCTGTTAAAACAGCAACACTAAAAATATATATACACTAAAGTGCCTGTTAATATACTGTTTTAAAACAGATAATTTTAAAACATATAGTTTTAACCCCTTAGAGCAAAACTATCATTTCTTTCACTTATATTGTAAATATAGATAGCACCTTGATAAAGATTTTAAAATAGTAATGACAATGGCTAAAATTATATTCATGAGTATAACATATTAAACATAGTTCATAAAAGCACAAAAAACAATAACTTTAAACGCCAAAAAGTGAATCTAATTATATGAGTGTATCATAAATATATAGTATAATATAATACGTATGTCCTTCAGGCGCTTCTCATGAAGGATAAAGATACATATAAAACTCATAAAATCATGCTTATGGAAGTAAACAAAGCAGAACAAAGTTGATCACTGTATATAGCATATCTATGATGCTATAAAAAGCGTCAAGAATACTTATACGTCATCATATTGATTCAACCTGATGTATATGAACGAATTATCAAAAGATTATCAAAAAATTATCAAAAAATTATCAAAAAATTATTATTTAATGAATTAACATCAGTGCTGTATCACTGATGCATTCAAAAAAACATTAAAATTAAGATAAAGATGAGAATAAAAAATAAAAATAAAGATAAAAATAAAACACATAAATATTAATCATGTATTGTATGTGCAAATAAATAGAGTTGATAACTGGTGGCTAAATATACTCTGAAGAATATGTACTACAAAATATATAATAAACATGTAGATACATATGTCAGTCAAACGACTATACATAAGGGACAACCTCTATCTTTATCTTTAGTCTGTATGTATGTCCTATCTCTGGAGCTAGCTTACTTCTTCAATGGACATGTGTATATCTATATATATAAAATTAATATGAAAACCAATAGATAAAACTAAACCTTAATATGTATCTAGTAAATAATGGTACCAAAGAATGTACCAGAAAGATACTACAAACATCCTACTTATCTATCAGATACTAAAGCTGGTTTGATTGACACTTGGTTGTTAATACCTGGCTCTAAATGTGCAGCCAGCCTTAGGATCCAATTGAGTTCCGTGAGTGCAAGTTGATTCTCCTTGTCTCCACCTCTAACATCCTGTTTAACTATCTGTAGAACTCTGAAACAGAATGTGTGCGTTGGAAACTCTATAGCGTGTCTAGCTAGAGCATTGGTGTCATTGGACTTCCGTATGTCGTATAGGTGGTTATAGATACGTTCATGGAGTTTCCTCTTTGTGAGCCCTACATAGAATGCCTTGCATTTGTTACAATTTGCAAGGTATATCACATTAGAAGTATTGCAGTTTGCCCAAAAACATGGTTTAAAAACATATTCACTGGTAGGATGATGGAAGTGCTGTGTTTTTGTAATATAGCTACACCTTTTACAATCATAGCAGGGATAAGTGCCAAACTTTTTAATAGTAATGGAATTTTGTATTTGATTGGCATGTTGTCCACTGAGGTATGAATCATGACACAATAGTCTCTTAAGATTTTTGCTATTTCTATATATAAACCTCGGGTGTCTGCCTATGATGCTTTTGGTTTGGGGGTCCGTGGCTAAAATATGCCAGTTATTGCTGACAACTTGTTGTATCTTATTGATGTCACTGGTATAGCTAATGATATAATTGACTTGGTTGTCTCTAACCTCATTCTTCTTGTAAGACGTAAAATTGTCTTTTCTGTGTCTCAAAGTGGGATGTAATTTTTCCACTTGATCTGTGTGATCCAGGACTTCAGATCTAATAGTCTTAACCATGGAAGAGCTGTATCCTCGATTTATGAACAGTTCCTCCATGTATTGTGCTTCCTTATCTAAATCTTCAGGTCTATTACACAATCTATGAATCCTAGTAAATTGGCTTTTAACAATGGCTTGAAAAGTATGTCGAGGATGCATACTATTGAAGCTAAGCATGGAATTCTTCCAAGTGGGTTTTCTATATAGCGTTGTGTCTATTTTACCTTCTTTATTTAATCTTAGTGTGACATCTAGGAAATCAATTTCTTTATCAGAGATTTCTTGCGTGAACCTTAGAAATGTGGTAGTGGTATTTAAGAACTGCATGAAGGACTCAAAAGAAGTCTGTGTACCTTCCCAAATGACAATGACATCATCAACAAAACGCCTGTAGAATTTAATGTATCTGAAATCCTCATGTGTGAACAGGTAGAGTTTCTCCCACCATAAAACTACCAAATTGGCGTAGGTGTTAGCGCAGGGGGTGCCCATGGCTACCCCCCACTTTTGTAGATATGTTGACTCACCAAACATAAATACATTATTGTATAACACCAATTCCAGTAGCTGGTCTATAAGTATAATTCTGTCTTTTGAAAAGTTTGTATCCTGAGATAAAAGTTCATTTATATATTGCATTCCTATATCATTAGGTATAGATGTAAAAAGATCTCTAACATCCAAGGTAATTAAAAGATGTTTTTGTGCACAATCTAAGGTTAATTCTTTTATGTCTTCCAGAAGGTCATAAGTATCCTTAAGTATGGTAGATGATTGTTCCACTACAGGTCTCAGAATCTTTTCTATCATCTGGGAGACATGTGCAGTTATCCATTTATCTCCCGAAACTATAGGTCTCAAAGGGACCGGGTATCTACCTTTATGTACCTTGGGTATGCCTTTTATTATAAGAATGATGGGGTATTCTATATGCAGAAACTCATAAGCTTCCTGGCTAATCTGTCAACACATGAGGAGATCATACAGAACGTCCTTAACTATCTTGATGATATTCACTACTTCTTTAGGAGTGATGGAACTATATGTGTCAGTTTGAGATAACATTCGGGTCATGCTGTCATTGTATTCCTGACTGTCTAATACTACTACTCCCCCTCCCTTGTCTGCTGGTTTTATTACAATCTGTGTGTTTTGTTTGAGCTCTTGAAGGGAGCGGTATTCCTGTGGTGTAAAGTTATGATATCTCCCTTTCTTATTTGCCTTGCTGAAAACCGTATAGTACTGATTTTCACATGCCTTGAGAAAGCATTCTATATGTAATGGTATAACAGGAATAAATGTACTTGGTGTTCTAAATAGTACTTTCTCTGGTTCATATGTCACATCATTTTTAAATAACAGTTTCAGCGAAAGCTTTCTACAAAACAATCTTAGGTCAAGCAACGTACCAGTTAGAGTTGCCGGCGTAGCCGGTATGAAACTCAACCCTCTGTTTAATATTTGTACTGTAGTCCGATCCAGAGTAACACTAGACAGATTGAATAATAACCCAGAAGTCAGTATTTTTTCCTCCTGTTCATTCCTGGTGATTCCGCTGAGTTCTTCCTCTTCCGAGAACCCCTGCTGTGTGATCGTCCCCTTTGCGAGTGGGGGATGGGTCGTTTCTGATAGGGTAAAAAATTCACCAGGGACGGTAGAGCAGTAGATGTATTCTTCGGTTTAGCTCCCGTCGATGCTGAGATAGTGTGCAGCACAAGGGCCTCCTGGTTGGGAGGGGGTGTGTCAGTTTGTCCGGTTTCAATCGTGATATGTTCTGCAGGTGATATCACTTCCGCTTCCCTGGTTGCCATGAAGGCAGGCGTTGATGGTAACGCTGATGCTACAATATGTTTATAGGTGGGTTTCTTTGGTGGTTGGACAGTGGCAACTTCTGGCTGTGATGTCGAATCTTCCTGGTTGGAAGCCTGATGTCTCAGCCAAAGAAAAACTTGGCCCTTTTGAAAGTCCTGGTAATCACGCAATAGCTTTTTTTGCTTGGTGATTCTTAATCTATCACTAAAGCTGTTAATTTGAGACAAAGTGTATTTAACTTTGCTTAAACAATAGTCTGAGGTGAAACGTTCAGTTAATTGTTGATATAGTTTGTCAGTCTCGCTCCTTAGCTGGGTTTCTAAGGGTGAAAAATAATCCAGCATTAGCTGTGCGTATTTAAATCCCAGTTCTATATTTAAGTCCTGCCAGCGTTTAAGTAATTCAGGGTGCGAGTCCCCATAGGTGGGCATACAGAACACCCGCATGCCCCTGGGGACCACCCTGAAATGAATGCATGCTTCCAAATGTAGCCTTTGCCAGGCATATCTCTGTAACTGATAGAGATTATCTTCAACTGTTCTTAAAGAAGAATGAAATTCCATAAGGTTCTCACCGTTTGTTGTGGAAACGCCAGGTCTGGCTTCTCCTAGAAAATCCAGAGACAATAAAGGGTTGTCTTGTAGATGTGTTAATCCATTCCATAAAGATGAGGCATCCCTCGGCTCTGGATCCTGGTGAATAATAGGCTCCATAGCGTGCTGGATAGCGGAGACCAAAAAACCAAAGAATAAACCGATATGTAGGTAGCTATCCTGCTGAATGATACCACACCAAAGTGAAAAGGAACTGAATGCAGGATACAAGTGTAGTATCAAACGCTTAGGACCATCCAAAAATACAGCAATACTGTTGAATACCAATCGAGACACACTGGTAACACTTGTAGAGGACAAATCTTTTATTTGGAGACAAAAAATGAGCGCTTTCCCGTGGACACCCACGCTTCATCAGATGTTTTAATGAAGATGCCTTCTCAGTTTAAATACTTGTTCAAAAGGCGGGAAAATGCTCATTAAACAATTAATTACTTTAAATAGTTAATACATATAAATCAAGGCAGAATCATACCACTGTTAAAAGGGGTACATCCAAACTAAAGCGAAGCTAAAAATGGCAACCATATTCCATGTTTCTTACGTCCTGTTAAAACAGCAACACTAAAAATATATATACACTAAAGTGCCTGTTAATATACTGTTTTAAAACAGATAATTTTAAAACATATAGTTTTAACCCCTTAGAGCAAAACTATCATTTCTTTCACTTATATTGTAAATATAGATAGCACCTTGATAAAGATTTTAAAATAGTAATGACAATGGCTAAAATTATATTCATGAGTATGACATATTAAACATAGTTCATAAAAGCACAAAAAACAATAACTTTAAACGCCAAAAAGTGAATCTAATTATATGAGTGTATAAATATGTATAACTTTTATGGCACATTCATGCACAGTAATAACATACAATGGTATTTCACATAGTAAAAATATGCATCACTGTAATAGTAAACTTTGTGCATTATAACATGCAATGATATGGCACATATACGTACATATCTTAGTTATGGTAAATTCATGCACAGTATAACATACAGCAGTGTGGTACACAGTATATATATATGTATCACTGTTATGGTACATTCATGCAGAGTGTAACATACAGTGGTATGGCTCATGGTATACATAGGTTTCATTGTTATGGTACATTCATGCATAGTATAACATACAGTGGTATGGCACACAGTTTACATATGTATCACTGTTATGGTCCATTCATTATCTTTAATAACATACAGTGATATTGCACATTGTATACATATGGATCACAACAGTGGTATGGCACATCCTATACATATGTATCGCTGTTAGGGTACATACATGCACAGTATAAAATAAGTGGTATGGCACATAATGCACATATGTATAACTGTTATCGTACATTCATTTACTACACAGCATGCAGTGTTATGGCACATAGTATGCACTGTTGTGGTACATGTATGTGCAGTATAACATACAGTGGTATGGTACATAGTATAAATATGTATCACTTTTATAGCACATTCATTTACTGTAAAACATGCAGTAGTATGGCACATAGTATACATATTTATGACTGTTATGGTACACATATGCACAGTATATCATACAGTGGTATGGCACATAGTATAAATATGTATAACTTTATGGCACATTCATGCACAGTAATAACATACAATGGTATTTCAAATAGTACACATATGTATCACTGTACATTCATGTGCATTATTACATACAGTGGTATGGCACACAGTATACATATGTATAACTGTTATGGCACATGCATGCACAGTAATAACATATAATGGTATTGCACATAGTATACATATGTATCACTATTATGGTACAGTCATGTGCAGTATAACATACGGTGGTATGGCACATAGTATACATATGTGTTTCTGTTATGGTGCATTCACAAAAGTATAACATACTGTGTTATGGCACATACTATGCGTATGTATTACTGTTATGGGACATTCATGCATACTATAACATAACTGGCATGGCACATAGTATACATATGTATCACTGTTAAGGCACATTCATGCAAGTACAACATAAGTGGTATGGCACATAGAATGCATATGTATCACTGTTATTTTACATTCATGCACAGTATAACATATGTGGTATGGCACATGGTATACATATGTATCATTGATATGGTACATTCGTGCACAGTATAACATATAGTGGTATTGGACATAGTATACATATTGGCACATAGTATACATATGTATCACGGTTATGGTACATTCATGCAACTACATTAATGCACAGTATAACTTACAGTGGTACGGCACATAGTATACATATGTATCATTGTTAATTTACATTCATAAACGGTATAACATAAGTGGTATGGCACGTAGTATACATATGTATCACTGTTATGGTACATTCATGCACAGTAATAACATACTAAAGTATTTCACATAGTACACATATGTATCACTGTTATAATACATTCATGCACAGTAATATACAATGGTATTGCACATAGTATACATATGTATAACTGTTATGGGACAGTCATGAGCAGTATAACATACAGTGCTATGGCATATAGTATACATATGTGTCTCTGTTCCATTCATACACAATATAACATACAGTGGTATGGCACATACTATACATATGTATTATTGTTATGGCACATTCATGCACTGTAATAACATACAATGGTATTGTACATAGTATACATATGTATCACTGTTATAGTAATTTCATGCACAGTATAACTTACAGTGGTATGGCACATAGTATACATATGTATCGTTGTTAAGGTACATTCATGCAGAGTACAACATAAGTGGTTTGGCACATAGTATACATATGTGTGACTGTTATGGTACATTCATTTACAGTATAACATGCAGTGGTATGGCACATAGCATACATATGTATTACTGTTATGGCACATTCATGCACAGTAATAACTTACAATGGTATTTCATATAGTACAAATAGGTTTTATTTGTATAGTAATAGTAGACATTTGTATCACTGTTATGATTCATTCATGCACAGTATAACCTACAAAGATATAGCACACAGTATACATATGTATCACTATTATGGCACATTCATGCACTGTAACAACATACAATGGCACTGCACATTGTATACATATATATCACTGTTATGATACATTCATGCACAGTGTAACATACTGTGGTATGGCACATGGTATGCATAGGTGTAATTGTTATGGTACATTCATCCAAAGTATAACATACAGTGGTATGGCACATAGTATACATATATTACAGTTATGGTACATTTATGTACAGTATAACATGCAGTGGTATGGCACATAGTAAACATATGTATCTCTCTTATGGTGCATTCATGCACAGTGTACCACATAGAGGTATGGCACATAGTATACATATGTATCACTGTTATGCTATATTTACGTGCAGTATAACATGCAGTGACATTGCACATATATACATATTTTTCACTGTTATTGTACATTCATGCACAGTATAACCTACAGTGGTATGCCACACAGTATACATATGTATCACTGTTATGGGACATTTATGCACTGTAATAACATACAATGGTATTGCACATTGTATACATATGTATCAAAGTTATAGTACATTCATGCACAGTATAACATAAGTGGTATGGCACGTAGTATACATAGGTATCACTGTTATGGTACTTTCATGTACAGTATAACATGCAGCAGTATGGCAAACAATATAAATATCTATCAATTTTATAGTACATTCATGTGCATTATAACATACAGTGGTATGGCGCATATTATACATATGCATAACTGTTATGGCATATTCATGCACAGTAATATACAATGGTATTGCACATAGTATCGGCGAAAAATGAGCCAAACAAAAGAAAAGTGCTCCGATGCACAAACCACTTTATTAACAATAGTATAGTAGTAATACTATTATGATACAGTCATGCGCAGTATAACATATGGTGGTATGGCACATGGTACACATATGTATGTACGTTCATGCAAAGTATAACATACAGTGGTATGGCACATAGTAGACATTTGTATCGCTGTGAGGGTACATTCATGCACAGTATAACATATAGTGGTATGGTAGAAAGTATACACATGTATCACTGTTAGGGTACATAACATTCAGTGGTATGGTACATAGTAGACATATGTATCACTGTTAGGGTACATAACATTCAGTGGTATGGTACATAGTATTCATATCTATCACTGTTACTGTCATTTATGCCGTGTATGACATACAGTGGTATGGCAAATAGTATACATATGTATCACTATTATGGTACGTTCATCCACAGTATAACATACATTGGTTTGGCCCATGGTATAGATATATATATATATATATACATATATATATATATATATATATATATATATATATATATATATATATATGTGTGTGTGTGTGTATCACTGGTATGGTACATTCATGCACAGTAATAACATACAGTGGTATGGCACATATTGTACATATGTATCATTATTATGGTACATTTATGCAGAGTATAAAAAGTAGAATGACACATCGTAAACATATTGGCACATATACATATGTATCACTGTTATGGTAGATTCATGCACAGTGTAACATACAGTGGTATGGCACATAGTATACATAGGGGTCTATATTAAAATACCAAAATCTCACTTAAGTGAATACCTAAATGCCAACACATAAATAGCAAACCATGAAAACACTGAACGTCCTGAAGCACGAAATTCGAAATATCGAACTGCAATTGTTGGCCAACCCTATATATATATATATATATATATATATATATATATACATATCACTGTTATGGTACTTTCATGTACAGTATAACATGCAGCGGTATGGCAAACAGTATACATATCTATCAATTTTATGGTACATTCATGTGCATTATAACATACAGTGGTATGGCACATAGTATACATATGTATAACTGTTATGGCACATTCATGCACAGTAATAACATACAATGGTATTACACATAGTATACATATGTATCACTATTATGGTACAGTCATGCGCAGTATAACAAACGGTGGTATGGCACATAGTATACATACGTGTTTCTGTTATGGTGCATTTACAAAAGTATAACATAAAGTGTTATGGCACATACTATACATATGTATTACTCTTATGGGACATTCATGCACACTATAACATAACTGGCATGGCACATAGTATACATATGTATCACTGTTATGGTACAATTATGCACTCGATAACATAAGTGGTATGGCACATAGTATACATACGTATCACTATTATGTTACATTCATGCACGGTATAACATACAGTGGTATGACACATGGTATACATATGTATCATTGTTATGGTACATTTGTGCACAGTATAACATTTAGTGTTATAGGACATAGTATATATATCGGCACATAGTATACATATGTATCACTGTTATAGTACACTTATGTGCTGTATAACATAGAGTGATATGATACATATACGTACGTATCTCAGTTATGGTAAATTCATGCACAGTATAACATACAGCAGCATGGCATGTAGTGTATATATATATATATATATATATATATATATATATATATATATATATATATATATACATATATATGTATCACTGTTATGGTACATTCATGCACAGCAATATTATACAATGCTATTGCACATAGTATACATATATATCACTGTTATGGTACATTCATGCACAGTGTAACTTACAGTGGTATGGCACATTGTATACATAGGTATCACTGTTTTGGTACATTCATGCACAGTATAATAT
This sequence comes from Protopterus annectens, assembly GCF_019279795.1. NCBI lineage: Eukaryota > Metazoa > Chordata > Ceratodontiformes > Protopteridae > Protopterus > Protopterus annectens. The sequence continues at coordinate 1,052,715,319 of NC_056727.1, forward strand.
ACAGTGCTATGGCACATGGTATACATATGTATCACTGTTATGGTACATTTACGTACAGTATAACATGCAATGGTATGGCACATAGTATATATATGTATCACTCTTATGGTGCATTCATACACAGTATACCACATAGAGGTATGGCACATAGTATTATTTATTTATTTATTTAAGTTTGATTACCGGGGAGGTCCACTGGGCTTAGGGGCCCATTTTCAGTGGAGGCACAGGGAGAAAAGCTCCACAGGAAACAACAATTCTAATTACATGAAAAATTCAAACACAGTTTGCAATTACAAATAACAGGTTGCTACAAATAGCAAAAAATACTAACAATTTCTATTATGTTCAGGAGGAAAAAAAATCAGACATATAGTATAAAAACAATAATTTACTGTTTAGTTACCTGTGCAATCAATATTTAAAAAAAGGCTAGGAAGGTAAAGAGGTTAGCCTGGAGAGAAGGGGGAAGATAGCTTGAGAGTTGTGGGCTGAAGAGTGCAGTTGCACATCCTATTTAGATAGAGGTAAGAATGAAGTTGGATTTTGAAGTTATTTAGGTTGTTGCAGGTTCTTAGTTAGGTGTGCAGGGCATTCCATTTTTAGCTAGGGTAAAGGATAAGAGAATGTGACCTGCTGGGTGCTTGGGTTTTTGTACTGTGATCAGATTTTGGTGAGAAGATCTAAGGGATCTAAGGGAGGTATAAGGTTGTAGAATATTGAAAAGAACAGGACAGTTAGTAGGATGTAACAATAATTTGTGGACTGTGGTGATTTGGAGAAAGTCAAGTTGATTGGGGAGTTCAAGCCAGTTTAGAGAGTGAAGGGAGGTGCAGTGATGAGAGGAGGGTTTGGCATTTGTGGCAAATTTGGAGATTTTGTTGTAACATTGTTCCAATTTGGAGGTAAGTGTGGATGATAAATTAGTGAGCAGAAGAGCGCCATGTAGTAGAGAGGGAAGGAAGTAGGTAGAGGCAAGGGTTAGCATGGTGGGAGGTGAGAGAAAGTGGTTGTTTCTATACAGTAAGCCAAGTTTTATGTGTGTTTTTTTGATGTTTAGCTGGATATGAGTATTAAATTTTAGTTGGTCATCAATTGTTACACCAAGAAGTTTGGTGGAGGTTATGATCTTGATCGTGGAGTTGTTAAGGCTGGTAATTTGAAATGAGTTTTTATCAAGATATGAGGATTTAGAGGGGGAGAAAATGAGGATCTTAGTTTTGTTTGCATTTAGGGAGAGTTGATTTTGGAGCATCCAGTTTTCAGTGGTTGAAAAGGCACTTTGTGTTAGAGCTTGGAGCTCTGTTAGGTTAGAGGCGCAGCAGATCAAAGTGGAATTGTCAGCGTATTGCACAATTGTGGTGCTGGGAATGGCTTTGTGGAAGTCGTTAATAAAGATATTAAATAGTAATGGGCCAAGTATGGAACCTTGAGGTACTCCGGTAGGGGTAGGAAGGAAAGTAGAGGTGGCTTGTCCCCATTTCACAGCTTGGGACCTGTTTGAAAGGTAGCTAGAGAACCAGAAAAGAGTTTTACTGGCTAAGGTTGAGATTAGAGAGATGGTTTAGAAGGTGGGTGTGGGAGATGGTGTCAAAAGCTTTGGATAAGTCTATTAGAATGGAGGATACTATGTTACCGGAGTCATGTGCAGAACTGAGAGAATGTAAGAAGGAGAGAAGGGCAGTGTTAGTACTGTGTCCGGGGTGGAAGCCGTGTTGGTGTTTGGTAAGGAATGGCAAGAGCTGCAGGTGGATGCATTTTTCAAGGATTTTGGATATAGGGGAGAGGATGGCTATGGGGTGGAAATTGGAGACATTACAATTTTTGCCACCTTCATGGAGAGGAAGAATGAAAGCAGAGCGCCATAGTTTAGGTACATAGGATTTGAGTAGAAACCTATTAATTAGGATGCTGATAGGTTAAGCAATGACTTCAGAAGCTATTTTTAGGAAGGAGGATGGAATGCTGTCAGGGGCATTGGAGCAAGGCTTTAGTTTATGGAGCAGTTTCTTTGTTAGGTCAGTGGATACAGGTTTGAGTTCAAAAGAGGGGGGAGAATGGAAGGGAAGATTGAGCAGGGAGGGGAGGAGGGTTATTGTTGGTGAAAGTCTTGGTTAGCTCAGCGATGGAAGAGGTGAAGAAGGAATTGAATAGTGAGGCAATTTCTGGGTCAGATTTGCTGGTATCAGGACAGGGGTTGTTTTTTGTACCTGGCCTAAGGAGGGAATTAATAGAATTCCAGAATTGTTTGGGATTTCTTGCATGGTTTTCTTGTAGTTTGATGTAGTAAGACTTTTTATCTGTAACGACTAGTTTTTTGGCAAGGTTTCTTAACTGCTTAAACTTAAGGAAGATTTCAAGCTGTTTGTGTTTAAGGTAGGCTTTCCAGGTTTTATCCCTTTGTAGCATAATCTTTTTTGTATCATTGGTGAGCCAAGGGGCGGTTTTTGTTTTAACTCTTTTTCTTCTTATAGGAGCTAGGGAGTTAAGGACAGTTATGAATGTAGAATTGAAATAGTCAATGTCTTCATCTAATGGCAGTGTTTTTAGGGGGTTCCAGTTAGTTAGCTTAAGGGAGTTAGAGAAAGAAGTAGGATTAAAGTTAGTTAGGTTACGAGTTTGAATGTAGTGGTGAGAGTGTGGGGATGTGGAAGTGGCTCGAATGGAGAAGGCAGGGAGGTGGTCTCCTAATGGGTCAGGAGTGACACCAGATTTTATAACTTTGTTAGGATGAGATACTAGGAACCTGTCAGGCATGGTGCCAGGGGGATTAGTTTTATTAGCTCTAGTAATGGAGTTAGTAAGTTGAGTGAAGTTGAATAGGTTGATAGTTATGGAGGGATTAGGGTTACGGATTTTTCCCCAGTCAGTATTTACATCTCCCAAAATGAAGGTTTCTAGCTTAATATTGGAGGAGGACCATGAGATGATGCCTTCCAGTGTATTGGTATTGTTACCAGAAGGAATATAGAGAGAAATAATGCAGATGCTTTTGTGGTTGTTTATTTTTAGTATGCCAATTACTTGTTCAGTATTATTGAAAGAAAGGATGGGGTTAGGGTATGGGGTCATAGTCAAGAGGTTGGAGTAGATTAAAGCAACTCCACCACCTCTTCTATTAGGGTGGTCAGATGGGAAAGAAAGAAATCTGGGAGGTAGGAATTCAGAGTCATTAATGTGAGGTTTTAGCCAGGTTTCAGAGATGGCTGCTATGTCAGAAGAGTTGTGAGTGAGCCAGGCATGGAAGAGGGTTAATTTATTTTTTAAGCTTTGAGCGTTGATAGTGAGGAACTTGAGGTTTTTATTAGAGGATTTGTTGTTGGTGCATGGGTGATTTGTAGGAGAGTATTTTGGACCTGGATTGGGGTGTATATCACCAGCTAAGTGAAGGAAAGTGGGATTGGGGATATGTTTATTAGTTTTGCATTTTGATAGAAGAGGCTGGTATTGATTTGGTTTAAGTTTGTAGTTATTGTTTGAGATAAGGAAAAGTTTTACTTTTAAGAGAAAAAGAAGGTGGGAGGGAACTAGAGAAGCTGAGATGTTGTGGAAGTGGGATGTAAGGTGGTGCTGGGGAGTAAAAGGAGGAGAGAGTAAATGGAAATCAGTATAGGAGGTGATTTGTTATAGGGATAGTAGAAGGAAGGGGAAGGATGAGAAGAGAAGGACTTTGGAAGGAAGGCTGAGCATGGTAATTGGAGACAGAAAAGATAGAAAGAGAGGGAGATGTGATATTAGGTGTGTTGGAGGTGTGGTGGAGAGAAGTAGGAAGGGTGGAGGAAGGGGAGGGGGAAAGGTGTATCCCGACTGGTTGGTGAAGAGGGTGGGACTAGTAGGCAGGGGATAAATTTAGAACCACTGGGAGAGGGTGGAAATTGGGGGCATGGTAGGGAAGTGGAGTGAGCCCGCAGGGTGAACGGAGCGGGAAGAGCCAAGAAGGCGGGAAGGCCCGAAAAACAATCAGTGACCTGAGGCTGGAGAAGGAGAACTACTGCAGGGGTGCAGGTATATGGTTACAAACTTTGTTTTGTAGTAAAAAACTTAGTACTTTATGTTTAGTTAGTGGAAAACTCTCTAAAAGCAGGTATATAAGTGTGGGGAGGTAAAATTACAGATTTCTTAGTGAAGGGCAGAGACACTTTCTAGGCAGAGTAAGTTAGTGGAACAGGGAGAGAGAATTATTGCAGGTTTTTTTATTAGGAGTATGCTGTCACCTGGTGGAAAAAGGAGGGAGGTGCACTCAGAGAAGAGGTTCCGCAGAGAAGTCAGGTTTATAGAGATTAGATAGAGGTAATTGTGGGGAGTAGACTGTAAACCAAGGTTGGGGTTGTGGGGGCCTGTGCAATGACCAGTGGTAGGCTACTTTCACGCACACCGAGGTAGAATGCTGCTCAAGTTAGGTAGATGCTATAAAACATATGTAAGACAGATGACATACACTGAGTCTCCTTGGGGAGATAGGGTCCTAGTAAACTTAAGATAGATCAAGCAGAGTGTCCACGGACATCATCTCTTTGAAAGGAGGGATATTCTGTCTGGCAGTGAAGAAGGGGAAACACCTTGGGGAGCGGCTGAAAAGAAGAGTGAGAAAAACAAACAGTTAAAACATGGGGTAGGGGGAAAATAGGAAGGAGGAGAGTGCAGGAAGTAGTGAATGCAGAGTAGAGGATGGAGTTTTACAGTGTGGAGTGAGAGGAGGAGAGACAGGGAGAAGGGAAAGAAGTGTAGTCTGAGGGAGAGAGAATAATGTAGCAGAGAGGTAGGGAAAAATGAAAGGTGGAAACAATTGTGCAGTAGAAGGTCCACAAGCTATGATAAACTTCATACAACAATTCAACATGCAAACAATAGATAGGTAATAGGATTACAGGTGCTTAGAGTAATCAGAGACCATTTTTGTTGTTCAAATAGGAATAATTAAAGCAAATATTCCTAGGTGGGAGAATAATCCAAAGCAGTAACTACATGAAAAAGATAACAGTTATTACATTCAGTTAAACACATAAAGACAATCAGTAGAGGCAGGCCTTGGGGAATAGCAATATATAAATACAAGTCAGTAAATACGCAATGCCTATAATACTACAGAGAATAAGTTGCTAAAACAGCAGAAAATAGTATTTTGACTTCAGTTAGGTGGAAAACAGACACTGATTATGCAGTAGCAAGTTTAAAGGCAATGGTTGCTATGGTTCTAAGACAAAAGTCATGCCTGCAGGTAAAGACACTGTTATGTAATTGCAGGTTACAAAAATAAATGGTCGCTAAGGTTTTTAGAGGTAAAACGCCGTGTCTCTAGGTAAAAAGACAATGTTATGCAGTTTACTGATGAATCAAGTGGTCACTTTGATTCTAGAGCTAAGAATGATGTGTCAGCAGTTAAATAAGGCAGTTGAAGATTGAAAATCAATGGTCGCTAAGGTTTTAATATTAGGAGCCGAGTCTCACAGGAAAAAGACACTGTTAAGCTGTTAACTAAATGAAATCAATGGTCACTGAGATTTCTAGTGCTGGGAGCCGAGTTAGCAGATAGAAAAAGTCATCTCTGAGTATACAGAGAACAATTTCTGTTCCTAGGCAATGGGGAAGCACTGGGATCATGAACTATTGTTAACAACAATCATTAAAACACGCCAGGACACTAGCATTGAGTGCAGCATCTAATGCTGCTTAAACTAACACCTCAATAAGGCTTGCTAATATATTAGCATTGTGAGCAGCTTCAATGCAGCTTAACAGACACAAACAAGCTTACACTAAGCAAAAAATAAAGAGCAGGCAATGGGGGAGCACTAGGAACATGAAATATTGTTAAAGACAAACATTAGAACATGTCAAGACACTAGCGTTGAGTGCAGCGTCTAATGCTGCTTAACAGACGCCTCAATTAGGCTCGCTAATATATTAGTGTTGTGAGCAGCTTCAAATGCAGGTTAACAGGCACAAACAAGCTTACACTAAGCAAAAAAGAGCAGAGCACCTTAAAATTACATGCTGCTTCTACCAGAGAATTGGTAAACCTTATCCAAAAGCCTGACAATATGGACACAAAAGTGCAGACGCTAAGCAAAGGGAGCAAACACAGGAATGCACACTGCTCAACCTGAGCAGAGAGAGACCCAAACCTGATCCCAAGGTGAGGTAGGGTAGTTATAGAACTTTAAACAGCAATATTAAAGGCATCTGAATCATTATATAGTGTCAGTAGTTCATAGCAGCCAGTACACATCAAGTATAATACAGCAAAGTTAAACAGTGATATGATTAGAGAGTTTCAGAAGCTTTTAGTAGCATATAAGCTATAAGCATAGATACATTAGACTCTGTTAATAATTAATTTAAATTCCTCTTGAGCTACACTTACCGGGAGGCGAGAGCAGCAGCCTAGACACAGGGCCGAGTTCACAGAGGACATGTGTGGCCCAGATTTAAAAATGGCACCTCAGATATCATCCTGGTGAAATAACATTCAGGGCAGGAATAAGCCTAGGGGGAGGGGATAAGTAGGGGGAGAGTTAGGAAGGGAGAGGAGAAAGGGGGAGGGAGGTAGAGCCAAGAAGGCGGGAAGGCCCAAAACACAATCAGTGACCTGAGGCTGGAGAAGGAGAACTACTGCAGGGGTGCATAGGTTCATAGGTTCATAGGTTCATACTAGGCTATCTGCCCTAGGGCATTTATAAGCCTAGCCAGAATGTGTTTGGCTTTTGCCACCCATTTTAAATTTATTTTGCTATGCCCTTTTTCGAGGTTAGTATACTGTGCTTCTGTCTAACAGTGACACAGAAGTGATACCAGGGTAAACCTACAATCTCCCATCCACTCATCAAGATTCCTCTTGAAGAGAGTCAATGAGGGACTCTGCCTAACCTGGACTGGGATTTTATTCCAGAGTGAAGGGAGCCTCTGGGTTATGAATCTGTCCCTCCAGCATGTCCTATTTATTTCAGTGCTGAGGTTCAAGTCTCTCGCGCGTGTAGCTCGATGGGATTTGGATTTTCTGAGGTGCAGCATGTCCATTAATTCCGGGTTGGACATGGCTTTATACGTCAGGCACAGATCGCCTCTGAACAGGCGGTATGCCACTGAGTAGAGCTGGAGTTTCTTTAACCGGCCAGCATATGGCATCTGTTTGAGCCCTTTGATCCTCTTGGTGAGGTACTTTTGGGGTCTTTACAGTTGCTGCAGGTGTCTGGTAAGGTACATCCCAAAAGGGACATTGTACTCAATTATGGGCCTGATGAGGGATGAGTAAAGAGGCACAATGACCTCCCTGATCTAGATGTGAATCTCTTCATGATTAGGTGGGCTATATAAAATGTTTTTCTAACCACTTTGGCCATGTGGTTGTCAAATGAGAGATTGCTATCAACTTGGGTCCCCAGGTCCCTAATTACTTCTTCTGTACTTAATGGATTACCACCTATGTGGTAATTTGTGAGCACTTTGTTTTTGCCAAAGGGGATGACTATAGACTTTTTGGCATTTAGCTTGAGGCCATGGCTCTGGCACCAGTTGTCTGTTTCTATGAGGCCTCTTTGGAGGATGCTTTTGTCGGCTGGAGAGTCGATTATGGTGCCCACTTTGCAGTCATCTGCGAACATGGTCAGCCACAGTCCTTCCATGTTGGCCTGTACCTCTGAGAAATATATACCGAACAAGAGAGGTCCCAGGACTGAGCCTTATGGGACACCACTTGTAACTGGTTTGGAGTCTGACATGGCTCCAGTAGTTCTAGCCATGTGGGTTCTGTCCTTGAGCCAGTTTGCAATCCATCTAGTGACATAGGGGTTTATATTTAAGCTGGTGAGCTTATCTATAATGCCCGAATGGGGTATTGTATCGAAGGCTATTGCGAGGTCCAGGTAGGCTGTGTGAACCACCTTCCCCTCGGCAATGGCCTTGGTGACTGTTTCAAAGAAATCAACCAGGTTTAAGAGGCAGGATCTGCCCTTAACAAAGCCGAACTGGGTAGGATCCAGTGTCTGTAGGTCCCCAATATCTTTATTTATGAGGTCCATGATGATCCTTTCCATAGCTTTGCAGACCAAGCTAGTCAGGCTTATGGGGCGATAGTTTCCAGGATCCATTGAGGCACCACCTTTATGGAGAGGGACCACTGTTGCTGTACGCCACTCTTTGGGCACATATCCTGTAGTAAGGCTGAGATTGAACAGTAGTTTTATGTTTGGGTTTAGCTCTTCTTGGAGTTCATGTAGGACGCAGCCTGGGACACAGTCTGGTTCCCATTGATGCTGAGATTTTTGCTTTGGAGAGGGCGGCTCTTACCTGAGCATCTGAGATGTCAGGGGGGCAGCACTCTGCTGGGATAGATTTTTGCCCTTTTGGTGGGGGGGGGGGTTTGAGCTGAACCTGTCAGCTAGGATGTTGGCAATGTCTGTGGGTTCAGTGTATTTTTTGTCATTTTGGACTAATTCTGAGCATATCTGGGAATTACCACCCAGGTTCCTAACATAACTAAAGAAAGCCTTGTGATTATCCTTAGTGTCTTGAGCAATTTTTCTCTCGAAGCTGGCCTTAGACAATTTTATGAGTGCCCATAGTTTTTTGCTAATACTGATCAGTGATGCCTTCCCTTTTTGGGATTTTGCTCTATCATTTAGTAGCTTCCTCCTTCTATTGTATAGTTTGTTTATGGCTGGGGTCCACCAGACAGGACATCTGCCTTTGGAGGATTGGGTCTTGGTTTTATTTGGGATCGCATGATCCATGCATTCCTGAAGGTGTTCATAGAATGTGTTTATAAAGGATTCTGCGGTCTGGGCCGTATTTTCCACAGGCCCGGGGGTTTTGAAGGATTCCACCTCGGTTTTCAGGAGTGTGAAATTTGCTTTAGAGTTTTTCACTGTGGTTTTCTGGGCAGGGGGTGGGGTCGGGATGTGAATATCCAGTGAGATTAGTTTATGGTCTGATCTTACCAGTGAGGGATACACTTCTGGTCTGGAGCATAGAGTCCCCATGTTGGTGATGATCAGGTCCAGTATGTTTTCCCCTCTTGTGGGAGTGGTAACAAGTTGTTCCATAGCATTTGAGTTTATAAATTCTAGGAACCTTTGGGCTAGGGTGTTGGAGCTAGAGTAATGCTCCCAGTCTATGTTTGGGTAGTTGAAGTCGCCCAATATAATGGTGTTTGGAGAGACCTTCATATTTTCCAGTGTTCTCAGAAAGGCCGAGTGGGGTTCCTGGGTTTAGGAGGGTGGTCTGTAGCAGGCTATAAACTGGAAGGCAGTTTTACCCACTGTTAGTTGCACATGGATAGTCTCTGATGCTTCGTGCTTTGCCACCAACCTGGAGATGTGGGTATCTTTGATGAATATCGATACTCCCACTCCTTTTGTGGTTCGGTCCACATTTTGGGGCCGAAAAGCATGGTATGAGGTATAACCTGGTAGTGCTGAGGTGCTCTCGTGAGCCCTGAACCAGGTTTCTGTTACTGCACAGATATCGATGTTCTCCATGCTAAGGAGAGTTTCGAGTGCGTACATCTTGAGGTTTAGACTTCTGGCGTTGAGTAGCAGCACTCTTAGTTTCTTATCCCTTGTGATACCTATGGAGGTGGGTTTGTCTTTTGAGCCTTGCCTAAAAAAGGCACTATGGTGGTAGCAAGAGCCTTTGCCAATATCCGAAAGCCCAGGGGTGACAGGTGCAAGCCGTCCCTAGCGAACCATCGTGGCTTGTCGAGCATATCATCCCAAGCTGACAGGCATTGGATCCCCTTTGAATGACTTAAGCCAATTGTTGAAATTGATCATCTTGTCTTCATATTGTGGCATCATTCTTGGTGAGGGTAAGATGCTACTCAAGGTTAGGGTCATACTGGCCTGGGCTACATGCTCAGAGAGCTCCTTTATGTCTCTTTTCATGTAGTCCAGGGAGGTACGTCTCAGGTCATTCACACCAGCATGGACAATGACTGAGTCATATTTGTACTTGCCTTGGAGTGACCTGAGTGCTCATGTTATGTGGCGGATCCTAGCGCCCGACAGGCTGCTCACCGTGACCCTCTCCTTGTTCAGCCTGGTGAGCGGGACGTCAGTGTGCCTGATGATAGAGTCATCTATTACAAGTGTATCAGGTGTGTTGTTTAGTCTTAAGGGCTGTGACTGTTCGGCACACTGGCTTTGTGAGATATGTGTTGCATGTGTTTTGTTTTGGGGTAGTGGTTGCTTGGGTGTCTGCTTTGGAGGTCTCTGCTGCTTAGGCAGATCTTTATTTAGAGCCTCCAAGTATGTTTTTGTGTGATTATGTGTTTGGTTTGCTGTCGTGGTAGGTCTATGTGAGACTGGAATTGTAGTGAGTGTGGTTTCCTTCTCCTCCTGACTGGTTATGCCAGTACTGAGTTGAGAGAGCTTAGCCTCCAGTTTGGCTATATGGTTGCATCTCTCCCATGTGTTGGAATTTGTTGGGAAGAGGAGAGGGTTGTCTGTGTACATGAGGCAGTTGTAACATTGCCTCAAGATTCCCAGATTCACCAGCTGGACCGGAGAGGAGATTGACAACTGACTTTTGGACATGCTAGAATAATATTGGGAATTCCTTAATAATTGAAAACAAGGGCCAGTGGGGAGTGAGGGTGTAGTGCTTTTAATTTTTAGTGCTGACTTATATAATTGCTTTAGCGAGCAAGTGCCAGGTAACTTAAGTGCAATGTGTTACAGGTAACTTAAATGCAAAAATGACAAACAGTAACTTTCTTTCAAGTGAAATAAGAAAACAAGTACAGTAAGCAATGCAGATATCACTAGTGATCCACAGAAGCGCTGAGAAGCCGCGTATTAGGTGGAATTAGTGTTTCAGGGAAATAACAAGCAAACAAACAACAAGCATATAAACAAAGCTAGATTCAGCAGGCCTGGATCTAGTCTATGCTACAGCAAACAAGGTGTACCTTAGGTGCAGGTATATGGTTACAAACTTTGTTTTGTAGTAAAAAACTTAGTACTTTATGTTTAGTTAGTGAAAAACTCTCTAAAAGCAAGTATATAAGTGTGGGGAGGTAAAATTACAGATTTCTTAGTGAAGGACAGAGACACTTTCTAGGCAGAGTAAGTTAGTGGAACAGGGGGAGGGAATTATTGCTGGTTTTTTTATTAGGAGTATGCTGCCACCTAGTGGAAAAAGGAGGGAGGTGCACTCAGAGGAGAAGAGGTTCCACAGAGAAGTCAGGTTTATAGAGATTAGATAGAGGTAATTGTGGGGAGTAGACTGTAAACCAAGGTTGGGGTTGGGGGGCCTGTGCAATGACCAGTGGTAGGCTACTTTCCTGCCCACCGAGGTAGAATGCTGCTCAAGTTAGGTAGATGCTAGAAAACATATGTAAGACAGATTACATACACTGAGTCTCCTTAGGGAGATAGGGTCCCAGTAAACGTAATATAGGTCAAGCAGAGTGTCCACGGATGTCTTCTCTTTGAAAGGAGGGATATTCTGTCTGGCAGTGAAGAAGGGAGAAACACCTTGGGGAGCGGACTGAGTCTCCTTAGGGAGATAGGGTCCCAGTTAACTTAATATAGATCAAGCAGAGTGTCCAAGGATGTTTTCTCTTTGAAAGGAGAGATATTCTGTCTGGCAGTGAAGAAGGGGGAAACACCTTGGGGAGCGAACTGAGTCTGCTTAGCGAGATAGGGTCGCAGTAAAGTTAATATACATCAAGCAGAGTGTCCACGGATGTCTTATCTTTGAAAGGAGGGATATTCTGTCTGGCAGTGAAGAAGGGGGAAACACCTTGGGGAGCAGCGGGAGGTGAAAGCAGCAGCCCAGACACAGGGCTGAGTGCACAGAGTATGCGTGTAGCCAAGATTTAAAAAGTATACATATGTATCACTGTTTTGCTATATTTACGTACAGTATAACATGCAGTGGTATGCCACATATATACATATGTATCACTGTTATTGTACATTCATGCACAGTATAACCTACAGTGGTATGGCACGCAGTATACATATGTATTACTGTTATAGTACATTCATGCACTGTAATAACATCCAATGGTATTGCACATAGTATATGTATGTATCACTGTTATAGTACATTCATGCATAGTATAACATAAGTGGTATGGCACGTATTATACATATGTATCACTGTTATGGTACTTTCAAGTAGAGTATGACATGCAGCGGTATGGCCAACAGTATACATATCTATCAATTTTATGGTACATTCATGTGCATTATAACATACAGTGGTATGGCACATAGTATACATATGTATAACTGTTATGGCACATTCATCCACAGTAATAACATACAATGGTATTGCACATAGTATAGATATGTATCACTATTATGGTAAAGTCATGCGCAGTATAACAAACGGTGGTATGGCACATAATATACATATGTGTTTCTGTTATAGTGCATTCACAAAAGTATAACATAAAGTGTTATGGCACATACTATATGTATGTATTACTGTTATGGTACATTCATGCACACGATAACATAACTTGCATGGCACATAGTATACATATGTATCACTGTTATGGTACAATTACGCACATGATAACATAAGTGGTATGGCACATAGTATACATATGTATCACTGTTATGTTACATTCCTGCACAGTATAACATAAGTGGTATGGCACATGGTATACATATGTATTATTGTTATGGTACATTTGTGCACAGTATAACATATAGTTGTATAGGACATAGTATGCATATTGGCACATGGTATACATATGTATCACGGTTATGGTACATTCATGCACAGTAATAATATACACTGGTGTGGAACGTAGTTTACATATGTATCACTGTTATAGTACATTAATGCACAATATAACTTACAATGGTATGGCACATAGTATACATATGTATCACTGTTATGGTACATTTATGTACTGTAGAACATGCAGTGGTATGGCCCATGGTATACATATGTATCACTGTTATGGTACATTCATGCACACTGATAGCATACAGTGGGAAGTCACATGGTGTGCATATGTATCATTATTATGTTAAGTTCATGCACAGTATAAAAAGTAGAATGACACATCGTAAAAATATTGGCACATATACATATGTATCACTGTTTTGGTAGATTCATGCACAGTGTAACATACAGTGGTATGGCACATAGTATACATATGGGGTCTATATTAAAATACCAAAATCTCACTTATGTGAATACCTAAATGCTGATACATAAATAGCGAACCATGAAAACACCGAATGTCCCGAAGCACGAAATTCGAAATATCGAACTGCCATAGTTGGCCAACCCCAGCACCCGATATGTACTCCCTATCCAAACAAAATAAATAATCCACACTTCTCCATATCTACACTTCACCCTTATATCCCATATCCTAAAAAAAAAATCACTACACACAAATGTATCTAACTATAAACAAAACGCCCAACTACGAGAAAAGTATAATTTACGTATACATTCAGCTACACAACTATATTACTATACATACACTTAACACAACCGTACTTCTAACCCTAAAGTAAAGGTTGCATGTATTACTATGTATGCACTTACCTTAACCCGCACCCTAACCCTAATGTCCGTAAATAATGCACATTAACATTATGGAGCTATACTGGATAAGAGCCAACTATAACAATTCTATATTTAGAATTTCACACTTACGGACATTCGGTGTATTCGCGGTTCACTGTTTATGTATCGGCATTTAGGTATTCGCATAAGTAAGGTATCGATATTTTAATATAGACCTATATATGTACCACTGTTATGGTATATTCATGCGCAGAATAATATACAGTGGTAGAGCACAGAGTATACATATGTATCACTGTTTTGGTACATAAATGTAGAGTGTAACATGTAGTGGTATGGTACATAGTATACACGTATCACTGTTATGGCACATTCATGCACAGTATAACATAAGTGGTATGGCATGAGTATACATATGTATCACTGTTATGGTACATTCATTACACTATAACATACAGTGGTATGGCACATCATAAAGATATGCATCACTGTTAAGGTTCATTCCTGCACAGTATAATATGCAGTGGTATGGCACATGGTACATATATGTATCATTGCTATGGTACATTCCTGGAAGGTATAACATACAGTGGTTTGGCACATAGTAGACATATGTATCATTGTTATGATACATTCCTGCACAGTATAACACATAGTGGCATGGCACATAGTATACATATTTCTCGCTGTTATGGTACAGTCATGCACAGTATGACATACAGTGGTATGGCACACAGTTTACATATGTATCACTGTTATGGTACATTCTTTATCTTTAATAACATGCAGCGGTATTGCACATAGTATACATATGGATCACTGTTATAGTACATTTACAGTCGTATGGCACATCCTATACATATGTATCGCTGTTAGGGTGCACACGTGCACAGTATAACATAAGTTGTATTGCACATAATACGCATATGTATAACTGTTATGGTACATTCATGTACCGTATAACATGCAGTGTTATGGCACATAGTGTACATTGTTATGACACATTCATGTGCAGTATAACATACAGTGGTATGGCACATGGTATAAATCTGTATATCTTTTAAGGCACATTCATGCACAGTAATAACATACAATGGTATTTCACATAGTACACATATGTATCACTGTTATAGTACACTTATGTGCTCTATAACATACAGTGGTATGGCACATCTACGTACGTTTCTCAGTTATGGTACATTCATGCACAGTAAAACATACAGCAGTTAGGTACGTAGTATATATATATATATATATATATATATATATATATATATATATATATATACACATATATATATATATATATAGATATATATATATATATGTATCACTGTTACGGTACATTCATGCACAGAAATAACATAAAATGCTATTGCACATAGTATACAAATATATCACTATTATGGTTCATTCATGCACAGGGTAACATACAGTGGTATGGCACATGGTATACATAGGTATCATTGTTATGGTACATTCATGCACAGTATAACATACAGTGGTATGGCACATAGTATACATATGTATCCCTGTTATGGTACATTTACATACAGTATAACATGCAGTGTAATGGCACATAGTATACATATATATCACTCTTATGGTGCATTTATGCACAGTATACCACATATAGGTATGGCACATAGTATACATATGTATCACTGTAATGCTATATTTACTTACAGTATAACATGCAGTGGTATGGCACATATATACATATGTATCATTGTTATGGTACTTTCATGTACAGTATAACATGCAGCGGTATGGCAAACAGTATACATATCTATCAATTTTATGGTACATTCATGTGCGTTATGACATGCAGTGGTATGGCACATATACATATGCATAACTGTTATGGCACATTCATGCACAGTAATAACATACAATGGTATTGCACATAGTATACATATGTATCACTATTATGGTACAGTCATGCGCAGTATAACATATGGCGGTATGGCACATGGTACACATATGTATCATTGCTATGGTACATTCATGCAAAGTATAACAAACAGTGGTATGGCAAATAGTGGACATTTGTATCACTGTTAAGATACATTCATGCACAGTATAACACATAGTGGTATGGCATATACTATACATATGTATCACTCTTATGAGTACATTCATATACTGTATAACATGAAGTAGTATGGCACATAGTATACATATTTATCACTGTTATGGTGCACTCATGCACAGTATAACATACAGTGGTATGGCACACAGTTTACATATGTATCACTGTTATAGGTTCATAGGTAGGTACTAGGTTATCTGCCCAAGGGCATTTATAAGCCTAGCCAAAAAGTATTGGCTTTCACCTCCCTTTTAGATTAGTTGCCTGAGACCCTGTCCAGCAGGGCCACTGAAGTGATCCCAGTGGTAAATTTATGATTTCCCATTCACTCGTCAAGATTTCTCTTGAAGAGAGTCAGTGAGGGACTTTGCCTAACATAGATTGGGATTCTAATCCAGAGTGAGGGAAGTCTCTGGGACACGAATCTATCCCTCCAGCATGTCCTATTTATCATTGTGCTGTGGTTTAAATCCCTAGAGCGTGTGGCTCTAAGAGATTTTTTTTTTTTTTTGAGGTGGATCATGTCCATTAATTCCGGGTTGGACATGGCCTTGTATGTCAGGCAGAGATAACCTCTGAGTAGGCGGTAAGCAACCAAGTAGAGCTGGAGTTTCTTTAGTCGAGCTGCATAGGGCATCTGTTTGAGGCCCATGATCCTCTTGTTGAGGTACTTCTGTGGTCTCTCCAGCTGTTGCAGGTGTCGAGTAAGGTACATCCCAAATGGGGCATTGTACTCTATTATGGGCCTGATGAGCGATGAGTAGAGGGGCACAATAACCTCTCTTGATCTAGATGTGAACCCTTTCGTGATTAGGTGGGCTACATAGAAGGATTTTCTAACCACTTTGGTAATGTGATTATCAAAGGAGAGGTTGCTATCTACTTTGGTCCCCAGATCCCTAATTACATCTTCCATACTTAGTGGTTTACCACCTATATGGTAGTTCATGGACACTTTGTTTTTCCCAAGGGGGATGACTATGCACTTTTTGGCATTTAGCTTGAGGCCATAGTTCTGGCACCAGGTATTCGTCTCCATGAGACCCTTCTGGAGGATGTCTGTGTCAGCCGGAGAGTCGATTATGTCCCCCAGTTTGTAATCATCTGCGAACTTTGTCAGCCATAGTCCTCCCATCCTTGCTTGTACCTCAGAGAAGTATATACTGAACAGTAGAGTTCCCAGGACTGAGCCCTGTGGGACGCCTTTTGTAACTGATTTAGAGTTGGACATGGCACCCGCAACTCTGGCCATGTGAGTTCTATCCATGAGCCAGTTGGCAACCCATCTCGTGACATAGGGGTTGATGTTCAAGCTGGTAAGCTTATCTATAATGCTAGAGTGGGGAATGGTGCCGAAGGCCTTTGCGAGGTCCAGGTAGGCTGTGTGGACTACCTTTCCCTCATCTATGGCCTTGGTAACTGTTTCAAAGAAGTCAACTAGGTTTAGGAGGCAATATTTGCCTTTAACAAAGCCGAATTGGGTAGGGCCCAGTGTCTGGAGGTTCCCATTGTCTCTGTTAATGACTTCCATGATGATGCTCTCCATAGCTTTGCAGACCAGGCTAGTCAGGCTTATAGGGCAGTCGTTTCCAGGATCCATTGTGGCACCACCTTTGTGGACCAGGATAACTGTTGTTGTACGCCATTCTTTGGGTACATAGCCTGTGGTGAGGATGAGTTTGAACAGTGAATTTAGGTGAGGGGTTAGTTCATATTTGAGCTTGTGTAAGACACAACCTGGGATACCATCTGGTTCCATTGATGCTGTGTTTTTGGCTTTGGAAAGGGCTGTTTTCACCTGTGTGTGTATGATGTCTGGGGCTCTACATTCTTCTGGGATGGACACGGGCCCTAATGGGGGTGAGGGGGGGGGTAAAGTTTGCACTGAATCTGTCAGCCAGAATGTTGGCAATGTCAGTTGGTTCAGTGTATTTTTTGCCATGAGAGTTACCACCTAGGTTCTTGACATAGCTAAAGAAGGCTTTGTGATTATCTTTAGAGTCTTTGGCAATTTTTCTTTCGAAGCTGGCCTTGGATGATTTTATGAGGGATCGCAGTTTCTTGCTAATACTGATCAGGGATGCCTTCCCTTTTTGGGATTTTGCTCTATCATGCAATAGTTTCCTCCTTCTGTTGTATAGCTTATTTATGGCTGGGGTCAACCAGACAGGTTTCCTCTTTTTGGAGGAGTGAGTCATGGTTTTACTTGGGAGGGCTCGATCCATGCATTCCTGTAGGTGCTCATAGAATGCATTTGTAAAGGATTCTGCAGTGTGGGCAGCATTATCCTTTAGCAAGGGGGCTTTGAATCTTTCCACCTCAGTCTTGAGAAGTGTGACGTTTGCTTTAGAAAAGTTTTTCACAGTGGTTTCCTTGACTGGGGGTGGGGTCAGGATGTGGATGTCCAGTGTGATTAGTTTATGGTCTGATCTTTCCAGCGACGGGTTTACCTCTGGTGTGGAACATTGATCCCCCATGTTGGTGATGATCAGGTCCATTATGTTGTCACCTCTTGTGGGAGTGGTGACCAGTTGTTCCAGGGTGTTTGAGTTTATAAAATCTAGGAAGCGTTGGGCAAGAGAGTTAGTGCTTCAGTAGTTTTCCCAGTCAATGTTTGGGTAGTTGAAATCACCCAATATCATGGTATTAGGTAGGACCTTCATATTTTCTAATGTTGTCAGGAATGCTGAATGGGGGTCCTGAGACAAGGTGGGTGATCTGTAGCAAGCTACAATCTGAAAAGCAGCTTTGCCCGCTGTTAGTTGCACATGGATGGCCTCTGAGGCCTTGTGCTGTGCCACTAACCTGGAGGTGTGGGTATCCTTTATGAAAATTGATACACCCCTGCCTTTTGTATTTTGGTCTGGGTTCTGAGGCCGAAAGGTATGGTATGATTTATAGCCTGGTAGTGCTGGGGTGCTCTCTGGAGCCTTGAACCAGGTTTCTGTTACTGCACAGATATCGATTCTCTCCATACTGAGGAGTGCCTTGAGTGCATGCATTTTGTGGTTTAGACTTCTGGCATTGAGTAGCATGACCCTCAGTTTTTGGTTTCTTGTGTTGTTTACGGAGGTGGGTTTGTCTTTTGAGCTTTGCCTAAAAAAGGCATTATGGGGGTGGCAAGAGCCTTGGCCAGTATTTGAAAGCCTAAGGGCGACAGGTGCAAGCCGTCTCTGGTGAAGCAACATTCATTATCTTTAATAACATACAGTGATATTGCACATAGTATACATATGGATCACTACAGTGGTATGGCACATCCTATACATATGTATCGCTGTTAGGGTACATACATGCACAGTATAACTTAAGTGGTACGGCACATAATATACATATGTATAACTGTTATGGTACATTCATGTACCATATAACATAAAGTGTTATGGCATATAGTATACATTGTTATGGTACATTCATGTGCAGTATAACATACAGTGGTATGGCACATAGTCTAAATATGTATAACTTTTATGACACATTCATGCACAGTAATAACATACAATGGTATTTCACATAGTACATATATGTATTACTGTTATAGTACACTTATGTCCTGTATAACATACAGTGGTATTTGACATATACATACGTATCTCAGTTATGGTACATTCATGCACAGTATAACATACAGTAGTGTGGCACGTAGTATATATATATATATATATATATATATGTATCACTGTTATGGTACATTCATGCACAGCAATAACATACAATGCTATTGCACATAGTATACAAATATATCACTGTTATGGTACATTCATGCACAGTATAACATACAGTGGTATGGCACATGGTAAACATAGGTATCATTGTTATGGTATATTCATGCACAGTATAACATACAGTGGTATGTCACACAGTATACATATGTATCACTGTTATGTTATATTTAAGTACAGTATAACATGCAGTGGTATGGCACACAGTATACATATGTATTACTGTTATGGTACATTCATGCACTGTAATAACATCCGATGGTATTGTACATAGTATAAGTATGTATCACTGTTATAGTACATTCATGCATAGTATAACATAAGTGGTATGGCACGTAGTATACATATGTATCACTGTTATGGTACTTTCATGTACAGTATAACATGCAGTGGTATGGCAAACAGTATACATATCTATCAATTTTATGGTACATTCTTGTGCATTATAACATACAGTGGTGTGGCACATAGTATACATATGTATAACTGTTATGGCACATTCATTGACAGTGTTAACATACAATGGTATTGCGCATAGTATACATATGTATCACTATTATGGTACAGTCATGCGCAGTATAACATATGGTAGTATGGCACATCGTATACATATGTGTTTCTGTTATGGTGCATTCACAAAAGTATAACATACAGTGTTATGGCACATACTATACGTATGTATTACTGGTATGGGACATTCATGCACACTATAACATAACTGGCATGACACATAGTATACATATGTATCACTGTTATGGTACAATTATGCGCACGATAACATAAGTGGTATGGCACATGGTATGCATATGTATCATTGTTATGGTACATTTTGCACAGTATAACATGTAGTGGTATAGGGCATAGCATACATATTGGCACATAATATACATATGTATCACGGTTATGGTACATTCATACACAGTAATAACATACAATGGTATGGAACATAGTTTACATATTTATCACTGTTATAGTACATTAATGCACAATATAACTTACAGTGGTATGGCACATAGTATACATATGCATCATTGTTATGTACATTCATAAACAGTAGAACATAATTGGTATGGCATGTAGTATACATATGTATCACGGTTATGGTACATTCATGTACAGTATAACATGCAGTTTTATAGCACATAGTATACATATGTATTACTGTTATGGCACCTTCATGCAGAGTAATAACATACAATGGTATTTCACATAGTACACATATGTATCACTGCTATGGTACATTCATGCACAGTAATATACAAACGTATTGCACGTAGTATACATATGTATCATTGTTATGGTACAGTTATGCACAGTATAACATATAGTGGTATGGCATATAGTATACACATGTGTCTCTGTTCCATTTGTACACAGTATAACATACAGTGGTATGGCACATACTATACATATGTATTACTGTTATGGCACATTAATGCACTATAATAACATAAAATGGTATTGTACAAATTATACATATGTATCACTGTTATAGTAATTTTTTGCGCAGTATAGCTTACAGTGGTATGGCACATAGTATACATATGTATCATTGTTAAGGTACACTCATGCACAGTACACCATAAATGGTTTGGCACATAGTATAAATATGTATGACTGTTTTGGTACATTCATGCACAGTAATAACATGCAATGGTATTTGACATAGTACACATATATATCACTATTATGGCACATTCATGCACAGTAATGTACAATGGTATTGCACATAATATTCATATGTATCACTGTTATGGTACAGTCATTCGCAGAATAACTTACAGTGGTATGGCATATAGTATACATATGTGTCTCTGTTTCATTCGTACACAGTATAATATATAGTGGTATGGCACATACTATACATATGTATTACTATTATGGCAATTCATGCACACTATAACATAACTGGCATGTCACATACTATATTTATGTATCACTGTTATGGTACATTCATGAACATTATAACACATAATGGTATGGCACATAATATACATATGTAACACTGTGGGGTACATTCACGCACAGTATAACATATAGTGGTATGGCACATAGTATACATATGTATCACTGTTATGGTACATAACATACAGTGGTATGGTACATAGTATACATATCTATCACTGTTACAGTCATTCATGCAGAGTATGACATTCACTGGTATGGCACATGGTATACATATGTATCACTGTTATGGCACATTCATGCAAAGTATAAAATAAGAGGTATTGCACATAGTATACATATGTATCACTATTATGGTATGTTCATGCACAGTTTAACATACATTGGTATGGTCCATGGTATACATATGTATCACTGGTATGGTACATTAACGCACAGTGATAACATACAGTGGTATGGCACATGGTCTACGTATGCATCATTAATATGGTACATTCATGCACAGTATAAAAAGTAGAATGACACATCGTAAACATATTGGCACATATACATATGTATCACTGTTATGGTAAATTCATGCACAGTGTAACTTACAGTGCTAAGGCACATAGTATACATATGGGGTCGCTATTAAAATACCGAAATCTTACTTACGTGAATACCTAAATGCTGACAAATAAATAGTGAATGAAGAAAACACTGAATGTTCTGAAGCACGAAATTAGAAATATCGAACTGCCATAGTTGGCCAACCCCAGCTACGTACTACCTATCTAAACAAAATAAATAATCCTCACTTCTCCATATCTACTCTTCATGCATATATCCCATATCCTAATAAAACATTCCCTACACACAAATGTATCTAACTATAAACAAACTCACCCAACTATGAGAAAAGTATAATTTACATATACATTCCGCTACACAACTATATTACTATACATACACTTAACATAACCATACTTTTAACTCTAAAATAAAGGTTGCATGTATTACTATGTATGCACTTACCTTAACCCGCGCCCGAACCCTAATGTCCGGAAATAATGCACATTTACGTTAGGGAGCTATACCGGATAAGGGCCAACTATGACAATTCTATATTTAGAATTTCACGCTTCAGGACATTCGGTGTTTTCATGGTTCACTATTTATATGTCAGCGTTTAGGTATTCACGTAAGTGAGGTTTCACTATTTTAACATAGACCTATATATGTACCACTGTTAAGGTATATTCACGCACAGTATAATATACAGTGGTATGGCACAGAGTATATATATATATATGTATCACTGTTATGGTACATAAATGTAGAGTATAACATGCAGTGGTATGGCACATAGTATACACATATCACTGTTACGGTACATTCATGCAAGTAAAAACATACAATGGTATTGCACAAAGTATACATATGTATCACTGTTATGGTACATTTATGTGGAGTATAAAATTCAGTGGTATGGCACATAGTATACATATGTATCACTGTTATGGTACATTCATGCACAGTATAACATAAGTGGTATGGCACCTAGTATACATATGTATCACTGTTATGGTACATTCATTACAATATAACATACAGTGGTATTTCACATCATATAGATATGTATTACTGTTATGGTTCTTTCTTGCACAGTATAACATACAGTGTATGGCACATGGTACACATATGTATCATTGCTATGGTGCATTCATGCAAAGTATAACATACAGTGGTATGGCACATGCTAGACACATGGTAGACACATGTATCACTGTTATGGTACATTCATGCACAGTATAACATAAGTGGTATGGCACATAGTATGCATATGTATCACTGTTATGATAAATTCATGCACAGTATAACACATAGTGGTATGGCACATAGTTTACATATGTATCACTCTTATGGTACATTCATGTACTGTATAACATGAAGTAGTATGGCACATAGTATTATATATTTATCACTGTTATGGTACACTCATGCACAGTATAACATACAGTGGTATGGCACACAGTTTACATATGTATCACTGTTATGGTACATTCTTTATCTTTAATAACATACAGTGGTATTGCACATAGTATACATATGGATCATGTTATAGTACATTTACAGTGGTATGGCACATCCTATACATATGTATCGCTGTTAGGGTACATATATTCCCAATATACCATAAGCGGTATGGCACATAATATGCATATGTATAACTGTTACAGTCCTTTCATGTACTGTATAACATGCAATGTTATGGCACATAGCATACATTGTTATGGTACATTCATGTGCAGTATAACATACAGTGGTATGGCACATAGTATAAATATGTATAACTTTTATGGCACATGCATGCACATTAATAACATACAATGGTATTTCACATATATATCACTGTTATATAGTACACTTATGTGCTCTATAACATACATTGGTATGGCACATACACGTACATATCTCAGTTATGGTACATTCATGCACTTCATAACATACAGCAGTGTGGCACGTAGTATATATATATATATATCTATATATATATATATATATATATATATATATATATATATCATTGTTATGGTACATTCATGCACAGAAATAACATACAATGCTATTGCACATAGTATACGTATATATCACTGTTTTGGTATATTCATGCATGGTGTAACATGCAGTGGTATGGCACATGGTATACATAGGTATCATTGTTATGGTACATTCATGCACAGTATAACATACAGTGGTATGGTACATATTATACATATGTATCACTCTTATGGTGCATTAATGCACAGTATTATATACAGGGGTATGGCACATACTATACATATGTATCATTGTTATAGTACATTCATGTACAGTATAATGGTTCCCTATCAGAAGCCTGAAACACTATAAGCCTGAAAATCAAAATCCTGAAAACTATAGACTGAAAGTTCAAAATCCTGAAAGACCAAAATCCTGAAACTCAAAATCCTGAAAACACAAATAATGCTAATATGTCACTATAAAGACACTAATATCTACCAACTGATCCTGACCCTAACCCTAAGGTCCGTCACTATTGCACACTCACCTGACCCGCACCCTAACCCTAACTCACTTAAACCGCCCCTAACCCCAATATTTGTCACTATTGCATACATGCCTAACCTGCACCCTAACCCTAACTCAGTTAAACCGCCCCTAACCCTAACATAATACCAACCGCACACTTACCTGAACCCAACACATGACCCAACACCAGAGGGCTAACAATAGCAAAGCCACAATGACGTCAGTATGTCCATTTTGTGTTTTCAGGATTTTGAGTTTCAGGATTTTGGTCTTTCAGGATTTTGAACTTTCAGTCGATAGTTTTCAGGATTTTGATTTTCAGGCTTATAGTGTTTCAGGCTTCTGATAGGGAACCAGTATAACATATAGTGGTATGGCACATGGTAAACATAGGTATCACTGTTATGGTACATTCATGCACAGTATAACATGCAGTGGAATGGCACATAGTATACATATGTATCACTCTTATGGTGCATTCATGCACAGTATGCCACACAGAGGTATGGCACATAGTTTACATATGTATCACTTTTATGCTATATTTACGTACGGTATAACATGCAGTGGTACAACACAAATAAACATATGTATCACTGTTATTATACATTCATGCACAGTATAACTTACAGTGATATGGCACACAGTATACATATGTATCACTGCTATGGTACATTCATGCAATGTAATAACATACAATTGTATTGCACAAAGTATACATATGTATCACTGTTATAGTACATTCATGCACAGTATAACATAAGTGGTATGGCACGTAGTATCCATAAGTATCACTGTTATGGTTGTTTCATATATAGTATAACATGCAGTGGTATGGTAAACAGTATACCTATCTATCAATATTATGGTACATTCATGTGCATTATGACATACAGTAGTATGGCACATAGTATACATATACACAACTGTTATGGCACATTCATGCACAGTAATAACACACAATGGTATTGCACATTGTCTCAATATTATGGTACAGTCATGCACAGTATAACATATGGTGGTATGGCACATAGTATACATATGTTTTCTGTTGTGGTGCATTCACACGCAGTATAACATACAGTGTTGGGTCAGATACTATACGTATGTATTACTGTCATGGGACATTCATGCACACTATAGCATAACTGGCATGGCACATAATATACAGATGTACCACTGTTAAGGCACATTCATGCACAGTATTGCATACATTGGTATTGCACATAGTATACATATGTATCTCTGTTGTGGTACAAGTATGCACATGATAACATAATGGTATGGTACATAGTATACATATGTATCACTGTTATGTTACTTTCATGCACAGTAAAACATACAGTGGTATGGCACATGGTATACATATATATCATTGTTATGGAACATTTCTGCACAGTATAACATATAGTGGCATAGGACATAGTATACATATTGGCACATAGTATACATATGTGTCACGGTTATGGTACATTCATACACAGTAATAACTTACAATGGTATTGCACATAGTATACATAGGTATCACTGTTATGGTACATTCATCCGCAGTATAACATACAGTTGTATGGCACACAGTATACACATGTGTCACTGTTATGGTGCATTCATGAACAGTATAACATAGAGTGGTAGGGGACATGCTATACCTATGTATTATTGTCATGGCACATTCATGCACAATATAACATAACTGGCATGGCTCATAGTATACATATGTACCACTGTTAGGGTACATTCATGCACAGTATTGCATACATTGGTGTGGCACATAGTATACATAGGTATAATTGTTATTGTACATTCATGCACAATATAGCATACAGTGGTAAGGCACATGATATACATATGTATCAATGTTATGGTACATTCATGCACAGTATAACAAACAGTGATATGATGCATAGTATACATATGTAAAACTGTTATGGTACATTCTTGCAGAGTGTGACATATAGTGGAATTGCACACCATATACATATTGGCACATAGTAAACATATGTATCACTGTTATGGTACATTCATGCAGAGTATAAAATAAGCGGTATGGCACACAGTATACATATGTATCTCTGTTATTGTACTTTCAAGGACAGTATAACATGCAGTCGTACGGCACATGGCATACATATATATCGCTTTTATAGTACATTGATGCACAGTATAACATACAGTGGTATGTCACATGGTATACATATGCATCACTGTTATGGTACAGTCATGCACAGTATAACATACGTAGAGCACATGGCATACATTTGTATCATTATTATGGTACATTCATGCACAGTGTAACATACAGTTGTATGGCAAATAGTATACATATCTATCACTGTTCAGATATATTCATGCACAGTATAACATAAAGTGGTTTAGTACATAGTATACAAATGTATTACTGTTATGGTACATTCATGCAGAGTATGACATATAGTGGCATGGCACCTAGTATACATATGTATCACTGTGAGGGACATTCATGCACAGTATAACATACAGTTGTATGGCAAATAGTATACATATCTATCACTGTTCAGATACATTCATGCACAGTATAACATACAGTGGTTTAGTACATAGTATACAAATGTATTACTGTTAGGGTACATTCATGCAGAGTATGACATATAGTGGCATGGCACCTAGTATACATATGCATCACTGTTATGGTACATTATGCACATTATAAAATAAGAGGTATGCCACAAAGTATACATATGTATCACTGTTATTGCTTGTTCGTGGACAGTATAACATACAGTGGTATGACACATGGTATACATATGTATCACTGTTATGGTGCATTGATGCACAGTATAACATACAGTGGCATGTCACATGGTATGCATATGCATATGCATCAGTGTAATGCTACAGTCATGCACAGTATAACATACATTGGTATGGCACATGGCATACATATTTATCATTATTACGGTACATTCATGCACAGTATAACATATAGTGGAATGGCACAGCATATACATATTTATACATAGTATACATATGTATCACTGTTGAGGTACATTCATGCACAGTATAACATACAGTTGTATGGCACATAGTATACATATGTACCACTGTTATGGTGCATTCATGTACAGTATTGCATTCAGTGGTATGGCACATAGTATACATAGGTATCATTATTATTGTACATTCATGCACAATATAACATACAGTGGTAAGGCACATGGTATACATATGTATCACTGTTATGGTACATTCATGCACAGTATACCAAACAGTGGTATGATACATAGTATACATATGCATCACTGTTATGGTACATTCATGCAGCGTATGACATATAGTGGAATGGCACACCATATACATATTTTTACATAGTATACATATGTTTCACTGTTGAGGTACATTCATGCACAGTGTAACATACAGTGTTATGGCACCTAGTATACATATGTATCACTGTTATGGTACATTCATGCACAGTATAACATACAGTTGTATGGCACACAGTATACATATGTGTCACTGTTATGGTGCATTCATGCACAGTATAACATAGAGTTTTAGGGGACATGCTATACATATGTATCATTGTCATGGCACATTCATGCACACTATAACATAACTGGCATGGCACATAGTATACATATGTACCACTGTTAGGGTACATTCATGCACAGTATTGCATACAGTGGTATGGCACATAGTATATATAGGTATCATTGTTAATGTACATTCATGCACAATATAACATACAGTGGTAAGGCACATGGTACACATATGTATCACTGTTATTGTACATTCGTGCAGATTATGACATATAGTGGAATGGCACACCATATACATATTGGCACATAGTATACATATGTATCAATGTTATGGTACATTCATGCACAGTGTGACATACAGTGGTATGGCACCTAGTATTGATATGTATCACTGTGAGGGTACATTCATGCACAGTATAACATACAGTTGTATGGTAAATAGTATACATATCTATCACTGTTCGGATACATTCATGCACAGTATAACATATAGTGGTTTAGTACATAGTATACAAATCTATTACTGTTATGGTACATTCACGCAGAGTATGACATACAGTGGCATGGCACCTAGTATGCATATCTATCACTGTTATGATACATTCATGCACATTATAAAATAAGAGGTATGCCACACAGTATACATATGTATCACTGTTATTGTTTGTTCATGGACAATATAACATACAGTAGTATGACACATGGTATACATATGTATCACTGTTATGGTACATTGATGCACAGTGTAACATATAGTGGTATGTCACATGGTATGCATATGCATAACTGTTATGCTACAGTCATGCACAGTATAACATACATTGATATGGCACATGGCATACATATATATCATTATTGTGGTACATTCATGCCCAGTATAATATTTAGTGGAATGGCACACCATATACATATAGATACATAGTATACATATGTATCAATGTTGAGGTACATTCATGCACAGTGTAACATACAGTGTTATGGCACCTAGTATACATATGTATCACTGTTATGGTACATTCATGCACAGTATAACACATAAAGGTATGGCACCTAGTATACATATGTATCACTGTGAGGGTACATTCATGCACAGTATAACATGCAGTTGTATGGCACATAGTATACATATGAATCACTGTTATGATACATTCATGCACAGTATAACACACAGTGGTATGGTACATAGTACACATACCTATCACTTTTACTTTACATTGATGCAGACTTTGACATACAGTGACATAGTACATAGTATACCTATGTATCACTGCTATGGTACATTTATGCACGGTATAACACATAGTGATATGACACATAATATACTTATAAATCACTGTTATGGTACATTCACGTACATTATAACTTAAGTGGTATGTCACCTAATATACATATCTATCTCTGTTATGGTACATTCATGACAATATAAGATACAGTGGTATGGCACATTGTATGCATATGCATCATTCTTATGGTTCATTTCTGCACAGTATAAAATTCAGTGGTATGGAACATGGCATACATATGTATCATTAATATGGTACATTCATGCACAGTTTAACATATAGTGGAATGGCACACCATATACATATTGGTACATAGTATACATATGTATCACTGTTATATAACATTCATGCACAGTGTAACATACAGTGGTATGGCTCATAGTATACATATGTATCAGCGTCATGGTATATTCATGCATAGTATAACATACAGTGGTATTGCACATAGTATGCATATTTATCACTGTTATGGTACATTCATGTACAGTATAACATGCAGTGGTATGGCACATAGTATACACATATATCAGTGTTATGGTTCATTCCTGCACAGCATACAATAAAAGGTATGGCACACAGTATGCATATGTATCACTTTTATTGTACGTTCATGGATAGTATAACATAACATGGTATGGCACATGGTATACATATGTATCACTGTTATGAAACTTTGATGCACAGTATAACATACAGTTGTATGTCACATGGTATACATATCAATCACTG
The DNA here is from genome assembly GCF_019279795.1 of Protopterus annectens. Classification (NCBI taxonomy): domain Eukaryota; kingdom Metazoa; phylum Chordata; order Ceratodontiformes; family Protopteridae; genus Protopterus; species Protopterus annectens. The sequence goes on from NC_056727.1 coordinate 1,052,745,119, forward strand.
TTATGGTACAGTAATGCACAATATAATATACAGTGGTATGGAAAATGTCATATATTTGTTTCATTATTATGGTACATTCATTCACAGTATAACATATAGTGGAATGGCACACCATATACATATTGGCACATAGTATATATATCCATGACAATATAAGATACAAGGATATGGCACATGGTATACATATGCATCATTGTTATGGTTCATCCCTGCACAGTATAACATTCAGAATAAATGGGATTGCAGGTTTACAGGGTGTATATCACTTCTGTGTTCTGTGTAGACATACATAGGCACATAATAACTCTAAAAAGGGAAATATAAAATAAAATTTAAAATGGTGGGCGAAGCCAAACACATTCAGTGGTATGGAACATGGCATACATATGTATCATTATTATGCTATTACTGTTATGATACATTCATGCAGAGTATGACATACAGTTGTATGGTAAATAGTATATCTATCACTATTATGGTACATCCATGCAGAGTATGACATACAGTGGCATGGCACATAGTATACATATGCCTCAGTGTTATGGTTCTTTCCTGCACAGTATAACATTCAGTTGTATGGCACTTGGTATACATATGTACCATTATTATGGTACATTCATGCACAGTATAACATATAGTGGAATGGCACACCATATACATATTGGCACATAGTATACATATGTATCACTGTTGTGGTACATT
>NC_056727.1:1052750820-1052840630 GCF_019279795.1 Protopterus annectens
TGCTAAACATCCCAGATACAAAATTACAGAAAAAGCCTCAGCTGTAGAATGATCCTCATACTCATAATTACCACACATAAAAAAACAAGGAAAACATTCACAGCACTTCTTTTACTCTCTTCGAAAGTAATTTGGATGAATGGATTGAAACCATAAATTCACTGCAAATGTAGCACCCATCTTCATCACAGATAGGGGCAAAAAATAAGTGTCCCAGCATATCCACGTTCTGCCAGCTTCTGGGTTATTTGTACATAAAATATAAGAGTTAAAATCTACCTTGAGAATGTATGTCTAGGTTTCTTAAGATCCTCACAGATAAACAGCCTAGTAACTACCTATGAACCTATGAATATATCTTATTCTAATACCTTCTTTGAGAAAAAAAAACACATGATCCCAAGACATTCTAATAACATAAACATGAAGAAAAGCTCCAATAAATAAAATGTCTGTCAAAACAATGACTGAAGACATCCATTTTATCCTCAAAGACTTGAAACAACCATAACAGTTTTATTTTTTAAGTTACTTGTTTAATGTCGATCATTTCTTAAATGCATAAGCAGGGCTACTGCATGACTTGGGCCACAACATTTGGGACTGAATGGAGAGATGATGAAATCAGCAAGAAAAGGAGAGTAGTATTGATGGAACTGAACTCATCCTCTAGTCTTGGTGAGTACCTTCACATGCCGGACCCTGTTTTCACAAATTCTCCCCAAGACAACACTAATATAGAGACTGTATCTTATACAGCATATACAACAGAGAGAGTTAGGTTAAAAATAAGAAAATACAGCTGGGTGCACAAGTGCCAGGCTAAAAAAAGTGCCCAGTCATGGTGTGCACACTGTTGCCAGGAGTGGACAAAATGACAGAATAGAATCCTAAAGACATAGAAACATTCCTACAATGGCACTGGTAAAGTTTCATGAGAAGGATGGACCCCTTGTTGTAGTAGGAAGTAGTAGCCTATAAAAATCGCAAAAACAAGAAAGCTGAAAAAGAGCCATAAAGGTGACAGAGTGGACTATTGAGTATAAGGACATATTGTTACTATTATACAAGAAGCCCAGAATTTCCAGTTAAAATATATTCAAACTTAAGAGAGAAATTAGAGGAAAGAAAAATACTCACAAAAAAAAATGTCCAAAGCTTCAAATAAAAATGTTCATTAGTACAGCAGATCCATGAAAAGTATTACATAGACAAAGAAACTGTGGGCTGCCTGAAAGAAGAAGCAACACAGGAAGTGCAGACATGTAAAGAACAAAACCTAGAGATTTTTGAAAGGTACTGAAAAAGAAATATGAACACGAGAAAGGAAAACAGAACTGATATGGTGCAACATTTATGTAAAGGAGAAAGCCAAATGAATCAATTCAAAAAAAAAAAACAGCTCCAAAGATATTTGAAGAGAAATACAAGAAAGGAATACAGATACAGAACATTTCACAATACAAAAAAATAAGAACACAAAGGGGAATGTAGAAAAGAAGATTAGTAAGATAGAAGTTAAACAAATAGAAACTTATGTTATGGAATTCCTGCAAAGTAAAGGACTTAGTGTAGAAAGTCTAACACAGTTCGTGTCATAATATGATGGAACAATGGCACCCCAAATCAAGGAGAAGCAGGTGGAATGGAAAACATCTGAAGAAGAAATATAGACATGAGAAAGAAAGGGAGATTTGATATTGTACAATATTTATGCAAAAGGGAAAGCAAAACTAATCAATAAAAAGCAACAAAGCAACAGCAAAGATATTTGAAGAGAAATATAGGCAGAGGCACCTGGATTTGGAAAATTTCACAATACAAAACATAAGAAAACAAAGTGGGAAAGAAGAAAAGAGGATTGGTAATGAAGAAGTGAAAGAAATAGAAACTGAAGTTACAGATTATCTGCAAAGCGAAGGATTTAGTGTAGCAAATGTAACTCAGGTAATGTCACAGTATGATGGAACTATGAGTCCCCAAATTAAGAAGAAACATCTAGAACAGGAAGTATTTAATCACTTCAAACATTATGATGCACTGGAGCCTTCAGTAGGAAGCCAGTACAATAGTTCATTTGGAGTTGCACAGCAAGGGAAAAGCAGGAAACCATGGTAACTGTGATGCAGACAATGTTGCAAAGTGATATGCCAATGAGTTCCCTTATGAACGGGCAATGGATGATGCACAATGCAACTGAAAAGGAAATGCCACAAGAAGACTTCTGGAACTTTCCATAGAATGCCCTAAGGAAACAAAAAGCAAAGAATGTGCCCTCAGTTTAGAAGAAAATGATCTAAGGGAAGAGTTAAATAGTGCCTGATAAACAATATACTAAGACTGATAAAATATATAGATTACAGAAAGAAAATAAGATCCAAAATGTTAGAAGTCTGATAAAACAGATGAAAAAAAGCAATCAAAACTATTAACAGAAATTCATATGATATAATAGAAGTAAATAGGATATATTACTGTGCAACGAAACTAATAACAGATAAAGTTTCATCACAAAAATACAGCGGAAGAAGGGAAAGGAAGGGAAGAAATAAAATACCATCATGGAAGCATCGAAGAGAGAAAACTATAAAGCAAATAAGACAAGAAGTATCAATGTTAGAAGAATATAGAAGCGGGAACAGATCAACAAAATTACTTAGAAAGATAAATGTGATAAAAGCAATATGCAGTATCAGAACAGACCATGATCTATCATACGCTATTACAAATAATACATTAGAGATATCAGCACAGGTGGAAAAACATAGAAGACATGCAGATATGTTTAAAGGAAAAGTATTAAATAAGGAATTCACTGATGACCCCCCAAAAATGTATTCAGAACTTAGAAACAAAAGGAAAGGAATACAAATGCCAGCAAAAATGGATAAATAGACGCATTTTGGAAAAATATTTATGAAGATGCTGTGAAACACAACAAAGATGCTGAACAGATAGAAAAATTAAAATAAATATGAAATGGAATGAAGTAAAGCCAGAGAAACTGTAACAAATTAAGATGCAGTATCTAACTTCTGGGTAAAAGTATTAAAATAATTTCACAAAGCTTTATTTCTGAGTAAGATCTACTTATATATGCATACCAAACAGACACCAGCCTGGTTAACAACAGGAAAAATAATACTCCTCTTTAACAGTGAACCTGTAAACCATCTAAAAGCTATAGACCAATAACTTGTCTTCTTATGATGTACAAACTATATAGTAGAATTGATGTCGACAGGGTTGGCAATAAAATTAAAGGGTAACAAAAGAAAGTCATATGAACAAAGGATCATTTGCTGCTGAATAATGCCATAGTGGAGAACTGTAAAAAAGTGAAGAATCTAAGTATGGCATGTATAGATTGCACAAAAGCATTCGGCAGCATCTCACATTCACGGATAAAGGAGTGCTTACAGATACACCCTACATTGATCAATTACATTACAGTAACCATGAAACAGTGACAAACCACTTTGCAATTAAGCCATGACAATGGGCAAACTATTATTATCTCAGGGGCAAAAATTCAAATGGGGATATTCCAGGGTGATGCTTTTTCACCACTGTTGTTTTGTTTTGCCCTTACTCATTAAGTTGTTTACTTCACAAATTAGGTCTTCATTACAATTTGGCTCCCAGGAAACAAGTTTACACAAATATATGATTTTTGCTGCTATTATAATTAGTAGTAATAGTTTAATAATATTTCAGTTTTAGTAAAATATGCTTCTCATGCATATGAAATATAATTTCAATTATGTGGAAAAGTAAAACAAAATTAACTAGAAGTTGAGCTCAGAGCATAACTGAAAAGTGTTCATTTAACTAATACAGCTGCCTAGGTAACTAATTTAAAATATTAAATAAACATGACTAAATGAATAAATATTTAACTGTATAAGAAGTTTAAGTAATGTACTTGCCAGTTAAGCCAAGTAATTTCATATATCCCATTGATATGATTGTAGCTTGGTGGGATTTATTCAGCAGTTCTTCATTCCAGCTGATTACTTTAACATGGCATGTAGGTACCTAATATTAAGCAATAATTGGCATTAGTTTGAGTCTGTTCCTCAACAGTTGATTCATATACAATTCCCACATGCATGTTGTCACTTAATACTCTATAAACATTTAATGTGCTTCCTGCCTTGTAATTCAGTGGTTAGAGCATTGCTCTTGTAAACTGGAGATCATGAGTTCAAATCTCATTGAGGGCCTTTGCTAGTGCTTTAATCATTATAGCATGTATGGGAAATGCATTTTGTATATATATTCAGTTTTGGGTGGATTAAGCATAATGGTTAAGGTCTAATCCTCATATAAACAAGGTACAGGATTTGATTCTGACCTCAGGATATTGACTAGGCTTTAAACAGCCATTCTGGGAAATTAGCCTAGTATTCACATATAACTATAATGAGGTCATAAGGTTGATGACTTGATGGATAGGAACTGAGCATGACAGATGGAGAAGAACCTGTATAAACTGTAAGAATAGTTTTCTGGAGCATGCAGTACTGTAAAGTGTGAAGAGAGGATTAACTATTCACTGTCCTCATCAGATTTTCAATAGGAGGATGAACTACTGACAGTTCTTATGTGATAATCATCAAGTATTTATGATGCACACTTGATAAGCATGTCAACATCAGTCATATTCTCAGTCAAGTTAGTATGCATTTTGAGTCTATTTGTATTTTTAAAACTGCCATTTTCTCAAAACTAGGGAGTTGTCAATATTCTGCATACTCACACAGTATTTCCCTTTTACAGACTTCCCTTACTATAAAATGTTAACCTGCATTTAACAAAATACTTTTAATCAAAATAGAAATGATCATGTTCTGCCCAGGTAAAGTAGCTCCCATGTATAGTTTATTAAGTTGTCTCAAATAATGATTAAATGTTGGGATACAAGTTAGAGCAAGATCAAGCTTATGATGATAATATATGTAGACAACATGTGAAGATATGTGAAGGCTGTCAGCCTAGCTAGATAGAAGTTTGTAGCTAATTCTATGTTTTTGTAAATATGAATATAATCCACAGGCTTGTCCTCTTAAATGTAAGGAAACTGTGTTAAATGTTGATCTTCAAAAATGTAACCACAGTGCACTCTGCTGGAAGAAAGCTGATAAGTCAAGCATTGTATGACTGATCTCAAAGCTTGGAAACATAATGTGTGGACTGAGGAATTCCTTGTATTGTTTTGAGACTAGAGTTAATTGCCAGATTTTACATAAAGAATGTCTTTTATTGCTGTAGCTTCCTGGCCAGGTGCAAGATGAAAGAAATGATAAAACTCTGAGTTTCTGTTAGCCTTGGAACCAGAGAAGAATGATGTAATCTAAAATGAGTCAGCAGTGATGTATTATTTTTAAGACTTTCTCAGAGAGAGAGAATCAGAGCACTTTTGGATTTTGTCTGAAGAACATCACTCACCAGTACTCTGCCTTTGCTCTATATGTAAGTTTATTTAGAACTGTGATTGTTCTTAGCTAGATAGGAATTTAGTCAGATTTAGTCTAGCTGTTTTCTATATTTATGTCAGATTATTCTACAGTATTATTTTAAGCATTTTCCTGTGATTTCTGATCTCTTGACTAGCACTGTGTTGAGCTGAGAAGATTTGTCTTGTGTTTTATTATTTATTATTAAATATTTCTAAACCTTTCAACTGTGGTTGTTTTATGTAGAGATAATTTAAGCTTTAGAGTACTTGTATGTATTGGTGATACTGTGCAAAGCCACTCCAAATAAGCATTGTTGTTCATCACACTTACTAATTGGATAATAATATTGCACAGTAATAATTGGACACCATTTGGAAAGGGCCTGATTGGTAGTTAATAAATAGGGGATCTGGTGGCAGTGGATTACTACCTTATAGCATGGACAGAAGGGGCACAGCTAGTGAACCTGTGTCAGCCTTCCCCAGGAGTGTCTGTGTGTTTGTAAATAAATCAGATCTCAAAGTGTGTGTGTGTGTGTGTGTGTGTGTCAGCTACTTGGTTAGGAGCATGAAGCACTGGTTGGACAGAGAGGACACTTGAGATTTTAGCTTGACTACTCAGCTGAGATCTGTACCCTATAGCTGTGCCAGTGGGGAGTCTTATTGGGGATCTGGAGAGAAAGGGAGAAACCAGCCCCAGATTGACTGTGATCTCTGTGTGCTCTTAAGGGAAATTGTACTTTACTGTGTGTGTATTTGTTATCCTTCCCAATGTGGATGCCCCTCACTGGTATTAGTGGTAAGGATTGAGGCTCCTTGATTACTGGGCCAGTGCACGGGTGTTACACAATATACCACAGATCAGAGATATGGCTTTTAGAACAGACAATTTATATTCATGGTGACTTTAACTGAGTAGTAGTAACCTTTTATACTGGTACAGAAATGTAATGTCATACTAGAAATAAATCATCAATTGCATTTGAGTTGTTAATTGAACAATTTATATTCATGTTGACTTTAATTCAATAGTAGTAACCTTTTATACTAGTACAGAAATGTATTGTTATACTAGAAATAAATCATAATTTGCATTTGAGTTGTTAATTTTACTCTTTACTATTCCTGAACAAAGATGAGCTAAAATTTATATGGAAAGTATATCACTGGTAGAACTCTTACAAATCTGGGTCAATGTAATATTGCTGGTGCACATCAGCATGGACATTATTCAACAGATAACAGCACACTACTCCTTGAAAATGAAAATGTGCATATTAAATAATAATAATAAGGTTAATAGCAACATAATAATAAAATAATAGTAATAATAATAAATAATAATTAATAATAATAATTATTATTTATTATTATTATTGTTGTTGTTGTTGTTATTCATCATCATCATCATCATCATCATTACTAAAATTTTAAAAAAAAATAAGCGTTTCTGTACTCCGGCTCAGAATAAATAAATAAATACACAAATGCTTCAAATCGAGCACAAGAGGTTCCAAATAAGTTCCAATTGGGCAACCCAGTATACTATAAATCATGTTATTATAAAAGCAAAATGATTTAGCGCTTTCATCCACTCACAATGTGGGCTTCATCAGAATACTAATCAATTGAAAAAAACTGTTTAAATATTGATTCATTTTGGCGCCAATGGGTTTAGCTAATAAAAGCTCATAAAAATCATTAAAAACTTTAAAAGTGGTACCTAATCCTTTTATCACTTGTACTATATGCAATATAAAAACTCATTACAAATATTGATTCAGTACATACATTTTATACAACTGAATAAGAAATAAATAAATAAACATATGAACAAATAATAATACACTTTGCCATTGTTTCATAATCATAGCTTACTAAATCATAAACATGCCTGCAATACAGACTTAATGGGGATACTGTCATTCAATCCAAGGGGGTTGTGGCATCAAGAAGCAACTGCCACTTTACTTCTTTCTCCCCCAAAATAGCTTTGATATTTCCTCTCCATGGATTTATACCAAACTTAAAATTGTGATTTCCCCCCCTATACTCTATATGTCTGTAGAGAGCATTATTGTGGTCCTTTTTCTGGATGTTATATAGATGGTCATAAATTCTATTCTTGAAACATCTATCAGTTTTGCCCACGTAATATCCCAGACACTCTGTACATTAAGCCATGTATATCACATGTTTGATATTGCAATTACCTTGTTTAAACATAACCTTTGTCTTGTTGACATTTCCCAATATGATACTATCAACTTCCAGTATGGAAATGCATTGTTTGCAATTTCCACACTTTCTAGTGTGTCCTATCCTGTTGTACTTCCCCCAGTATTCACTATTATTCTCAAAATTGCTTTTTAAATTCCTTGCCATCTCATACACAAAGGTAGATGTCTCATCTGTAACTTGACTAATATCTTCATCTGCCTTCAGAATGTTCCAGTTATCACAAATAAGATGTTTGACTTTGTCAACATGGGGACCATATTCCAATATACATGCTCGACTATATTGTGAATCATTATTATGTTCCGTACTTGATTTAACTTGCATACTACCAGTCCCTAATATAGGTTTGTATTTATTACCCCATTATTTTGTAGCAAATCTCATATCATCATCTATCGGACCCCTAGGATAACCTCTTTCTTCAAATAGGGAACTAATATAATACATGTCCTGTACCATACCATCATAACATGATGTCATCCTGGCAGTTCTAATACACTGCCCTTTGAATATATTCCGCATTTGTTTCCTGGGATGATTACTACTGTATTCTAAATAATTATTACTAAAGGTATCCTTCCTATAAATACGAGATTTGAATCCAGTGGGGGTGTTACCTATATGCGGAATATATTCAAAGAGCAGTGTATTAGGGCTGCCAGGATGACATCATGTTATGACGATATGGTACAGGAAATTTCAGTGAAATACAAATGTTCTATATTGTGAATGACACAGGGGTATTAGCCTTCTAGGATGACCCATAGACACCTCTAGGGGAGTGCTGGCCACAGGTAGAGATGACTGTAAATTGCATAAAATTGAATGTTCTGTGATAAATGTGTACACATCTTTTTGGGACAGTTTATTTGATAGCACTTATAGCAGTTCCCTGATGTTTTATCCCTTTTTGTTTGTTAGCAAAATGTGTCATTTGCCTGTTGTTTTGGGGTGGGGCAGTCAAGTTCCATTTCTGTGTTTGTACAACCAAAAATGTTTTAAAAAGGTTTACTTTGCTATTCTTACTCCCCTTGTTTTGGACCCAAGCTTGCTTTGTGTTTGATAGCAATACATTACAACCACATAAGTCTTTTTTATATTTGAATATCTTGACTGCTTTTAGTTTCTCCAGTGGGTATTATTGAAAGACTACACTTATGTGTTATACCTAAGCAAGACTTTTATTTATGTGATACTTATGTGTATTATCCTTCTTTTGTGTTTCATGTCACCTAGGACTATGGCACCCAGGCAGCCCATACCCCCCTTCAATTACCTTGACAATGAAGATATGTCTGATAGAATATAAATTTGGCAGCAGATAGTGGATGATGTAAACACCATTGGTGGCCAGAGGAGGACATATGATCAGGTACGTCATATAGCCACTGACATGATTTCATTGGCAGAGAAGAGCAGCTGCAGTGGCCTGTGGACAGATGGCTACTGGGTAGGCCTGCTACAGAACAACCACTGACATCAAATGAAGAGTTCCTGTCCACTGTTAGGGATCCAGAGAACTCAGTGGAAAGTGCACAACAGCTTGTGATTGATGTTGGTGCTGCTATTTCAGGGAGGACAAGTATGTCCCAGGAGGATATTCCAGGTAGGCTTACCTATTTCAATTGCACTTAAGTTTTGTTTAAAATATATATATATATTTTTTGTGGAGTGACTATTTGTATGTTGATACTGTTAACAACACATTCTGGTTGTACACATGGGCTTGGGGTGGATGTGCCATTCATGTTTTTGTTAAAAGTGTTGTTAATGGACATATAAAGAGCCAAAAGTTTTAATCCTCTGTGTTACTGTTAATTGTGATGATGTTGTCTTTACGTTTTGTCTAACTTCTTCCAGGACCATCCTTCCTAGGAACTCTGGAGTCATCTATACTTGGTAAGCTAAACATTTTTATATCAGTACTGATGAGCAGTTAACAGAAATATTTATTTTATCCATATGTGTGATGTGAATGCCAGGACTGTTGTGTGTATTGCTGTACTGTCTGTAATAGTGGCATCACTGTTAGTTTGTTAGCATATATTGGACTATAGTAGTGTAGGTATTAAATTATTTCCTGTGTTTATTGCTTATTATCACATATGATCTGACAGTGGAAATGTAGGACTCTTACCACCTGATGTCAGAGTATCGGCAGACTGTGATGATGACAGTGGGAAAACAGAGGCACAGTCAAGGGGGTTGAATCTGACACTGAGGTTGACATTCAGTCTTTCACTGTAATTCCATCAGACATAGCCAGTAGGCCTACACTAACCCATTCCAGTGAGCCCTCAGATATTAGACAGGTGGAGGGTAAGACAATCAGGGTAATGTGGTTACTGTGGCTTCAATGCCTGGTGAGTCTGGCCATAGACAAAGTGTAGGTGAGGTGCCACATAGTGGGGTTGTTAGGGGTGCTTGGAGGAGGCCTGCTGTCCATTGTCCACCTGATACAGGTGTGTCTTTCTGTGCCCTCGACTTATGCTTATAGCTGTCATGGATGCACAGGCACATTCCAATAGGTCACTGAAAACAAGAACAACAGAAGCTAGGTAAAAACTCGAAATCCAAAAACACCCAAAGGGCCAGATCAGCAGCAATAAAAATCACACCACACAGAACTAATTAGGTCCTCCAAAGAAATGCTTATGGTTGTATGTGTGGCACAGGCTGACATGCATGACTGCCTTCATCATGTTGCTGATTCAATGGATCAGATGAATGACACGTTATAACGGGTGATGTCTGTGATGGAACATCTGCTGGGAGGGGGATGGCATCCATGTGGGCATATGTCAGCCACATCATCTGAGGTTAGCTGAGGTGGCCATGCCCAATAATTTTCCAGTAGTGGCACTATTCTACTGCTCCATCAGTGGTTGAGATGTCCACATCCAAACATGGCTGACCATGGGGCTGTGGTCCTGGGCATATTTGTGAGGACAGCTCATCCAGCAGACATCAGTCATGTTCAAGTAGCAGCAGTGCACCTGGCCATGGGTGTGGACATGCCAGTGCCACTCTTGGCAGACCCACTTCTTGTGATCAGGTACGACATTGATGAACTGCCACCCCTACCTTGCATGGCTCACACGTGTCTGACACACCATGATGAAGAGCTAGCACAGAGTTTGGTTGTGTTCTTACAGACACTGACACACCAGTTTCAGCTGGAGGGCCCATACAGACACACACACACACACACACACACACACACACACACACACACACACACACACACACACACACACACACACACACACACACACACAAAAACACACATAGAGCAGTTACATGGTTCAGTTATGAGGCTTAAAGCTTATTCTCTCTCACTAGCCATTTGTTACTTTATCCAAATGTCTGCCTGTTTCTCTTCTTACTCATACACATTCACTTACCTTTTGTGTCAGCCTAGGCTTCCTGCCGCCCACCCCCACAACACCCTATTTAAGTGATGATAATTGCGCCATATCCTTGTTTTCTGTCTTCGGGATTTAGGGATACATAAGCTTTGTGTCTGATGCTAAGGGTGCATAGCTGACTTTGTGCATAGTATATCTGTGTTTGTGATATTGTTTTGATAATTGCACTGTTTTCATACCAGTTTTTGTAAATATGTACATGCCTCTCCCATTCTTACAGTTTAAGCTGGACCAAGCCATAAATAAAAGTGGCAAAGGCTGAAAAATACGGAGACTTTTTACACCTTTTGTTCTTACAAAGTTAGACAGCTGATAGAATCAAAAGAGTTTCTGCATCAATAATTTTAAGAATCTTCTCAGAGTTATGAAATCTGAAACTGAAAAGTGTCTTGTTAATTTCTAACATCTGTCTTTAATGATTTGCCAGTACAAAAGTATGAGGCCAAATTGAGGACATTCAGTGACCATCAGTACTTTTGAGAGGTATGAATGTGTGAAAACTTAATGCCTGAGGCCTATTATTTGATAGACCACACAAGTATTTCACATAAGCCTCTGCTGCCACATGTTGAAATCTTTGTTGTACAAATAACCAACCTTTAATTTATTTACTTACATTATCAAGTAACAGCATGCAAAGATATGCTATTAATTTGTATTATTAAACATTTTTAATTCTCCAGGTTTAGTGCTTTACTTGTAAATCCAGCAGTTGCTGCAGATTTAGTTCAGGACTGAGTCTGTCTGAATCTAGCAGTACACAGCCATTACATGGGTATGTAAAGGTTGTGAGCATTGTCTGGATTCAAGGTTACTGTATACATGTATTTATGTATGTGTGTAGGATGAAGGTTTTAGCCTCTTAGGTGGTGAGTGATTGTGCTATGCGTTGTCTCTTAGCCAATGCAAGGGCATATTGAGCATGCCTATGTCTGCCTACACCCACAGCAGCTGCTGGTTCTTCTCTGACTCTTCACCTGCATGTGGCTCTGGTGACCTTGCCAATGGTGGTGGAATGTGTGCCCCTTCCCCTTGTTGATCCTGCTGAAGCTGTTTTCTCAGAATGATGTTGTGAAGCATGGCACAGATGGTGAAAATGTCAGTACATGTACATGGATTGTACTGCAGTGCTCCTCCAGATGTGTCTAGGCACTCTAACTTTGACTTCAGCAGCCCAAGCATATGCTCTATGATATTTCTGGTTTGAGCATGTGCCTCATTATGGCATTCTTCAGTAGGTGTGTGTGCATTTCTCATGGGTGTCATCAGCCATGGTTCCACTACATAACCTACATCCCCCAAAATTGACCCTGTAGGATATCATCCCTAGTGAACATCTGATACATTTGGGAGTTGTGCCAGACATGTGAGTCATGATAACTGCTTGGGTTGCCAGCACACACATTCAGGATGATTCCCTTAGCATTACATATGACTTGGCAGTTAATTGAGTGGAAGACCTTTCTAGTTATATAGATCCTTCCCAGTTCCCTGTTTGGTGCTTTGATTTCTATATATGTACAATCTGTGGCACCCAGTACTTCAGGATAGAGTGCTACAGGGTAGAGTTCCTGCATATTTGTGGCCCTGACCTCAGGAGTTCTAGGAAAATATATGTGGTCCCTGGCATGTTGGAACATAGCATTCAGGAATTGACAGAGGATTCTGGATGCTAATGCCTGTGACACTCTCAGCATGTCCCCTGTTAGTCTCTGAAAACATCCTGTAGCTAAAATTCTAAGTGCTACATATACCTTGTCTCCATCACTATTGGTTCCCCTCGGTTTGCCCTGGGTCTGAGTTGAGGATGACAGAGGTTGCAAAGTTCTTGTAGTGTGTCTCTATCTACCCTGTAACACTCTACAATTTCAACCTCATGCAGATTATGATAAGTTAAACAGGGTCTGAAACTGCTCTCCTTCTTGGCCTTGGTCTATTAGCAGTAGCCAAAGATAGACTTCAACCTGTTGCATATGAATTAAAGCAACAGCAGCCCCTAACATTCTTTCTGTGTAGACTCCATTCATTGGCTGTGTTTCAATAGGTTTTAGAATTTGCACAGAAAACCAGCACTGAGTCTACATGGTTGCTTTGTAGCCTATGCTTTTAAACCTGATAAACACAATGGAGCAATAAAGTGCTTCAGCACAAATGCCGAACACCAATGGGTTTCTGCCAATTGTTTCTGCTAACACTTTGCGCTGGGGTGACTGCTCCCTTTGTTCCACTCTTGTTCTGCTTCTGCTGTATAATAAATCACTTTGCAATTTAAAATATCAGTCATAAGCAGGAACACCTTGTTCAGCTTCTTCCACTGCAATTTTCGCTGTATTTTCCCTTACTTTGCTCAAACTGTCATGTCCTGACTGTGCCATTTTAAAATGTATCTAGCTTACCTGAATCTCAGCTAACTGTAGAGTTCCTCAATGTCAGCCTGTCATGAGCTAGAAGGTAACACTTTCCACCCTACCAATACAAGCACCTGGTTCTAAGTGTCTAACTCTTCTCTTTAAAACGACAACTCATAGCAGTATTATTTAGTGTCAAATATGTTGTCTCTGAGTTCAATAAAAAATTTCTAGGTATTCTAAACATACAAGACCCCCCCTTCAAGAATAAAAACGAATGAAAGCCAACCATGCCCCATGGCTATCCTTAGGAAATAAATAACTCATTAAAGAATGAGACCAAACCTGGATGGTCTGGAGAAAAAATAAAACAGCTTTACTACTTTACTAGCATATAGACAACTAAAAAACCTAACAAAACAACTTTACTCAAACAGTCAAAACTTATACACTTGTAATCCAAAACTGTTCTGAGCCTGCATCAATAAACTGTTAAATCCAGGACAAGCTGCACAACCAATACCAAACACAGAGAAACAAAATGATACCATAGCCTAAAAATTCAATACCCACGTCATACAGACAGTACATGCATTAACCATTCAGTCAACTAATCAAGCTCTTGTGATCCCTACTCAATCACATAACCTTCATCAGTAGTTCTCCTTCCAAATGGTGTCTAGAGATACCGTCATAAAGTAGTGCAGAAATTAAAGCCTACTACAATTGCTCCTGACAATCTACCTGGTAAAAATCATAAAATGTCATCTGAAGCCATTGCATATCCAGTTTCAATTCTGATAAATTAATCCATGTCTGAAAATAAAGTCCCCTCACTATGGGGAAAAAAAGCATTCACCATTCTACTGCACAGGGGGGAAATCAATATCAGTCTTCAAAACTATAGGTCAATCACCATTTTATATCCCCTGCCACAAATAATATTAAATGTATTCATAAGCAATTAATCAACTATCTAATAGATAACCAGCTTCTGTCCTCATCACAGCTAAACCACTGATTTGCTGACTTTTGTTAATATTCTCAACACCCACAGAAACACATAAAGCCTAGTTTCCACTATTTCCTAAATTTATCAAAATCTTTTGATATTGTTTCCCAACAGAAGCTCTTATATAAACTTTCAGCTTTAGCGTTCACCAATTTTTCAGTGGTTCCATAGCTTTGTCTCAAACAAAGCAAAAATAGTGAAATGGAAAAAAATTATTTCTCTGCCTTCCTACCTGCAAGTATTGGTATCCCACAAGGATCTATATTAGGTCCCATAAATTTCAACATATTCATCTACACTGCTACAAAGAAGGACTGTTCTAACTCAGTACACCAATGACTTATTCCTAATCTGCTCTACCAAATCTCTCCCTAATCCTAAAGACCTTATGCAACAATCCTTATCAATTGAAACATGAATGAATAATTTACTTCTTAAAAATCATAAAAATGCTAAATTATTGCTTTTTACCCCAAAACACATCTCTACCAAGACAACACTATTTACTATTGTCTTTACTAAAAACACCATAAAAGAACAAGTAAACCACACACAATTACTGGTTGTCATCATGGATGACCAGCTGAAATTCAAACAGTTTGTATCACATGTGGTTACAAACAATCTCATCAAAATCTATGTACATTATACAGAGTAAAAACATGCCTCACTGATATAGCCAGAAGTCTTATAGCTTCTACTTACTTATTGTCATCTCTTCTGTATACTGCACCAGTCTTCACTAAACCTCAAGTCTCACAACTGTTCAGACTTGAGAAATGTTATAATAAAATAACCAAATTTGCATGAATCTATAGCAACAGAACACACCACTGCTTAACCCTCAGAGAATTAAACTGGTTAGAACTCTCACATCACCTACCTCTTTCTTAGCTAACTACACAGCACAGACTTCTCTATAAGCCAGATAACTGCCCAGGCCTTAACAACATAATACAACACTACTCCCACAATAAAAGTTTACACCCTGTAGAAAATGTATTACTCACTATAACTAAATCATTGAATACTGCAGGTGAATCTTTGTATTCAAATAGTGTAGTTAAACTATGGAACCGCATCCCACTCCTACCGAAATCCATTCAGAATGCAGACTTATAATATGACTAAAATTTCACCGATCAAATGAATGGATCTGCTCCTCTGCATCTCCAGGATAACCACCACTGTTATCTTCAGATTGCCTACCGACAAACCACTTTTCTTCACTTAGAATCCTATAACCAACTACCAGCCTTCACCAATATGTGAACCATTTTGCTGGCATCTCCCATCTAAGTACTTTATATTGCAACACTGCCCCCCCACCTCTATACTTCTAATATAAACCTTATGATAGACATACACACACACACATTATATATATATATATATATATATATATATATATATATATATATATATATATATATATAAAATTGTCTCTGAACCTACTATATACCCCACCTCTTTACTATAATATTAACATTTCTGCCCTACTTAGTTTCTTCCCTCACCTCCATTTCTTTGAATATCTAGGCATTAATCACTTTATCTATTATCTATCTGACATACTCACAAAAGGGACCACTTTAAATTCTCATTGTCCAACATCTGCTATTGCATAAATATCCTTTATAGTGTAGTAGTTGTCCCTAATTCCATATGAATGCAATCTAAATAGCAAATGTATGTGTAATTATTAATGTATATTATTTAATGCCTGGTGATGTAAATTACTGAATGTCTGTTTGGAAATGCCTGTAATATGTTGGAGATTTTCTCCTCTGAAAATTGGTTTTTGGACTAAACCCATTCAGACAAACTTGGTAAACTAAAGAAAAATAAGCAAAATAAATAAATAAAATAAAACACTGATTTATCTTATTCCACTTGCTCCTTTCATTTATGCTTACTACTATAGTCCTTTTGCTTAGAGTTCCTACATTTTGATTTAACACGATTATCATTAGGGTTCTGTTGAAGGTTATCTCGTCCCTTTGTATATAATACTTTCTATTTTTTGTCCTCTCTAGTGTTCCTCCTTTTGCAAAAGATTTCTCTTCAGTTTTATTTATTCATTTAGTTTTTTTTTTTTTTTTTTTTTTGCTTAGTTAGGGATACCACTTGTCATGATTCTTCCTTTATTTGAGGTTTCTGTCTTACACTGAGAGAAAAAGGTTTTGAACTCTGATAATGTACTGTTCCTCACTCTTGAATTACCTTGGTAAATCTTTGTAATTGTCACATTCCACCTTCTCATCACCAACTTGCTGTTTAATATTCTTCATTACTAGTGTTTTCTGCTTTAGCTCAAAGAAAGTTTCGACTTCATTTCAAGGTTTTCAGTAAAATACTTCCTAGCTTAATTTCTTTATAATAAACCCTTTTACACTGAGAGATGACTTAACTTAATTTCTGCTACAGACTACAGTTCCCTGCTTTGCAACATTTTCAGGCTGTAATGATACTTCTAATCCCTTTTTTTGCATCACTTCTAGACTGTAATATTTGAAACGGTAAGCCATTTCATCCTACTGATTCTGTTAGAGGAATATCCTGACACCTGTCTTTAAATAGCTAAAGTTCTTCCTGTCTTTGCAAACTTAGTCAGATTGGTGTACCTTTTGGGGATTTGTAATACAACAACCTGGTATTTCCTGGAATAGTATACACTAAGGAATGTATCAGACCATTGACACAGCTGCTTCTCTAGGTTAGGCAGAAACACATTTTTAAGCATAGTTTCAGAGGTCTCCTTCCCCACACTAATAGGGTGGTCTATGAATATAAGTACTCCTTCCAGTCACCTCCAGAACTCAAAAGTGGGGAAATCTTTCCCTATTATCATGTTATATATGAAACTCAGAATGATTGCAAAGAGATAAAATAACTTCCCAAGTGAGTTATTTTTTGATTAACACAATACATTTGCTTGCCACCATGAGTGCATACTATTTCTACTTCATTATTAGAAATAGTTTTCCTCTTACATATATATTTTACATATATTCTGCTGTTTTAAGAGTTACAATCCTTGCAGTTTCCTGCCATCAATTAAGAAATTGCACTTAGTTAAACTGGCAATTGCAAAGCAACAGAATTCAGGATCAAGCATTCCAACGTTTAGTTTATTACATTCCAGAGACACAGCACGATTAGTAGCATGTTTTTTTGAGAGATTATAGTTTTCAAAGATATGACAGAGTTGCAATCACTAGAATAAACATCAAGTCATATGACCTTTTTCCCCAAATTTGAGACATAGGCTGTATGCATCTGACGATTCAATACCAAAATTTGACAGGTTTTACTACAGGTCTGAGCTACTCGGTACTCTGTATAGTTTCAGTGCCTAAAGACATTCTACTAGCATAAAAATTAAAAAAAAAAACAAAAAAAACTTTCAGTATCTATAGGATTAGTTTGGCCCACCCATTTTGGTAAAATAGTAGCTAAACTCTTTTTTAATTTGTCACTTGCTGCCATTAATATCATGTCTTTCTTATTATGTTGACCCTCAGTGTCTGTAGTAACTGCTTTACCGTGATCGTCTTTGTACTTGGATTCACATACATGCATGTTCCAAATAAAATATTTCCAATGCACACCACATGGCACTCTCTCTCTTTCTGTGGAAATTGCTCACCAGTTATAGGTATACTTTTGGGACATAGGCATTAATAACTTATGCCAAAATGCCAACCACAGTCCACTAGTGTGGAACATTAAAGCATGTGAGATCATCAGTCTTTTATAAAATTGCAGTGTTTTAGATATAAATGAAATTAAATGCTGGTTCTTAGAAAACAATGTCATCTGTGTGTGTGTGTGTGTGTGTGTGTGTGTGTGTGTGTGTGTGTGTGTGTGTGTGTGTGTGTGTGTGTGTGTGTGTGTGCGTGCATGCATGCGTGCATGCAGGCTATCTATCCATATATGTATCTATATGTATACATGTATATAATACATTCAACATATGGACAGAATGAAATGACAAACACCAAAACATTGACCACAAAAGGCTGAAACAGCAAAAAACAGCCCCCATTGTACCACAATCCCATGCAACAGATTACTGGATTTTTTAGTACTAAAAAGCCAAAAGCAAGCAGAGCCAACCTTCTGCATGTTGACCTTTTGTACTGCACTGTACAGTCAGTGACATTTCAGTCCATTAAAATTTTAAATATATATATATATATATATATATATATATATATATATATATATATATAAAGAGAGAGAGAATGTGTGTGTGTGTGTGTGTGTGTGTGTGTGTGTGTGTGTGTGTGTGTGTGCGTGTGTGTGTGTGTGTGTGTGTAAGGGTCAGCTGCACCATACTTTTTACATTGTATTGCAAAAGAAAATCAACAGCCCCATTAAATCTCACACTGTTTTTGAAAATATCACTCACGTGATTATCACATATTATGTTATAGAGTTCATTAATTATTATACACCTCTGTCTTTGTGCATATCAGTGAATTCACATAGTATTGAATTTTCTATATTATATTTATTTACCATTTGTTGACCGGTTTAGTCCCACTATTCCTATGGCCTCTTTTCAGAGGAGACTCGTGATAGTATTTATACTAACCTAGGAAATTTAACCTAGGCTCTGGGAATCTTCCCCTTCTCTTTTTCATAGGTGCCATGGGATATTTTACATCCACCTGAGCTACCACCAACTCAGGCAGATGGGGAATGAGTTTAACATCTCATCTGATGGATAGCATACACAGGAGAGCAGGATCCTCCTTATGCTGTACAAGCAATGACAGTACTGGAAAAAGAATACAACTTCTATTTCTCCTAGACATCATTAGGTACATATACAGAGTAGATGTGTTGTGTATCACATTTTACCCAACATTCCATTGTTACTTTTAGGTGGTGAGCATGTATGTGGACATTGCAACTTTAATATTTATATACTTTACACATGGTCACATATGCCATTTCGTAATAGCTAATCTGCTGAATAGTACAGAGATATGATACATTTCAGTGATGTTTTTACCCTTTTCTAGGACTGCATCACTTTCAGAGATGCATATTTGTATATAAATGCTTTGGTGTTGATATTTTTTTGTTATTCGTGTTACTTTTATATTTTGCTCTACTGATAATGTTTATTTACTTCTGTGATTGCAGAACATTTCACAGCACATACTTAATATCTGAAAATAAGGTTTCACATACTGTAACTCCACTGTTCTGGATTCTGGATGCTTGTGCATAGTTGCTAAGAATTTAACTAAACAGCACTACGCCAAACTTCTAATGGATTTCAGAAACCCACCCTATATCTTTGCTCAGTATAGCAATACACAGATGAGAAATGCTGCCATTGGAATTAAGGCCTGCATGTGAAGACACACTTTATCTCATCTGCATTTTAGCCTTTTCCACCTTAATATGCAGAATTGACAAAAATCAATTGCACTGTGTAAAATCTTCCAGACAGAAACATAGCTAGCTCATCTGTTTCTCTGTACAGTTACCCAAACTGGCACCCACTCAACTCAAAGTTGAGGAGCGATATAACAAAAAAAAGCTTGGGCTGGATTCAATAAAGCCTACACTAAGTGTACACTAACTGTACACTGTTCTGAGGAACAGACAACACAGACATAACACACACCTTCTTCCTCCTAATTTTACTTTTCCTACTGATATTTTTGCTGCTTTAAATATTGACAGGGATTCATAAAGGTTACCACAAAGTGTAGAGTACATTTACACTTAGTGTAATCTTTCTGAGTAACTAGAAAACAAAAAACGACATAAGAATTTTATTGAATACATATTGCATACACAGTGTAGGCTTTATTGAATCATTGTCTTCTTGGAATCTGTAGCAAGCTACTTATCAAGTTATATCACTACACAATGAGTGAGTCAATGCTTTTAAAGTGATTACAAATGCAATACCAGCAACATGATAATACTATGCACTCACACCACTGGCACCAGATGATCGCATCCCATAACAGCTTCCACTTGAGGATGTATTGCCTAACCCAAGTTACTAATTTGTTTCCAGACACATAGGAAAGGAAACCTTAATCATGTCACATGTCCAGAACATTTCAGTGGCCATGAGGTACTAACCTGAAGGGTAAAATGTTGTTCTGTACATGTATGTTGTCCATTTTTATTAAGCACAGATGAGATTTCAAAGTCATAACTGTCCTTTGGCAAATCTGCATATTAAAGGGGAAAAGAAATTAGTAATATCATAGTTGCAGATAGATTGGATATACCATTATATTTTCATTCTGGGTTGCATGATTATACTAACATTTTAACACAGAATCTCTCAGGAGGTGAGGGGTGGAGTAAGTGGCATAATTCAATTTTTAATGCAGTGTGTCACGGCATGACACAAAAAATAACTATGGATCAGGTACTTATCAATTCAGAAATTGTCTCCCCTTTTCTGTTATTTCTGGTTGCCAAACCCTTATTATCCTGTTCTAAAAACTTATCAGACCATATACAAAGGTAGAACTATATTGACTAATCTTCAAGATATTTATGTGAACAGATGACTCTTTGTTTTTAACTAGAGATCCAGATTAAGAATGTGCTTTCTTCATACAGTTGCTAGAGGAGTTCTGCTACTTTTCTTAGCATTTCAAATTAAAGGTTAGTAATTTTTCAAGGACTGTATATTTTCTTGTTAATGAGGCAGCTGTGGATTTCTCAAACTCTCTTGCTATCTTGTTTTCCTTTTGAGAAAGAGCCCAGCTAAGTATTTAGGTACAAGACATAACACTCGTCCAGTATAATGCTGGCATTAAATTATTAGCCACCTGGGACTCATTTTTGATGCTGGTTTATATTATGCTTCCCAGTGCTAGGCAGAGTGAAAATGTTGAAAATTGTGTTCTAGATAAGAATTTACTGTACATTTTCTGAATATCCTGGAGGTCAGCTAGTGATTTTGTATGGAATGGGTAATGCTGTAGTGTGAACAAACAAATAGTAAGGAATTCACCCAAGACAGGAAGGTTAGGCAATGCTTAAGCTTAGAGTATATATATATATATATATATATATATATATATATATATATATATATATATATATGTGTGTGTGTGTGTGTGTGTGTATATATGTATATATATATATATATATATATATATATATATATATATATATATATACATATGTTCAGATATTCACTGGGCACCAGCTTTTTGAATGTATTTTGGTGGAAAGAACCTCTTCAGTGGGTTAGAAGTATGTTTATTGTGAACCTTATTTGGAACACCTAAGTCAGCAACCTGAAGGATGGTATACATTGGCTGTACCATATTAACTGTAAAGACACACTGTATAACATTTTAAGTCTCTTGTGGTTATGGGGGGGGGCACCTCGTTTTCTTATCTGGAATTGTCAAAGTATCATAATTAGGACAGACAACCTATGGTGGAACAACTGACATTAAAATGGTTTGCTGTCTCTGGTTGTAAAACGTATGAATTTTTGGAGATTCTTACAGCTGAGAAATATCCTGCACAGCATGACCATGTATTAAACAATGTGGCTGGCTGGAGAAATAACCTATCCTGCATAATCTCTTTGAATGCTACACCTCATTGTACGTAAACTTTCAGGGGAAATTAATCCAGTACATTACTGCATGCAGTTATTATCCTGTGTAACACAGATCATGCATATCAGCACAAGGAAGCAAATGCAGAGTAGGAGGCAAGATCGTAGGCTGTGAAAAGACATGAGAAAATACATGATAACTAAGACTGATTCAAGACAAAATTTTAAGCTAGACCATGTTTCTAAATTACATACCTTTCAAACGTACATATTTTTGCAGAATGCTCAGATATTTCATAATTTTGGTTTGCTTCTGTTAAAATTTGTGATTTCCTGGCAAGTTGTTGGGGATTGAAGTCACTACATAATGACATGCATTTGAGTTTCAGACAGCATAGCCTTCAGAAAATGAATGCATACGCAAAACCTGTTATTTTAGCAACTTTTTAAGTTTATAAGTGCAATATTTAAAACCTATCCCAAATTTCTTACCTTTGTCCCCTCATTATTTTTGATTTTGTCCAAATTTTATGTGCTTAGATGTTGAGAGGTATACCTCCCCAGTAAACATATGATGTAATTACAAACAATGAAAAAATCCGAAGAGTGACAGAGAAACACAAAAAAACACAAAAAATCCAGGCAGAGTGGCAAACCCAACTAGTCCAAGTGCAGTGACCTGGTAGCCAAAAAATGAAAGTAGAGCGAAGATAATCCAAGTTAAGATCTTTATTCACATCAAATGGACAAAACGATATAACAAAGCGCTTTCGCTCAGCTTAATGCTGAGCTTCCTAAAGTTAATTTTAAAGAAGCCAAATGGCCACATTAAATAGTCATTTCTAAATCACTAAATTGCTTAATTAGTTAAGCATTGCAATTCAATATAACAACTGAATGATACAATTAAAGGAGAATGCAATTAAAAAACATCTCCAAGCCAAGGGTGTCGCTGGAAAGTAGTATGTTAAAAACTTGAATAAAACAGTGCCACAACCAAAACCAGGGTTAAATAAAGGAATGTCACTACAATAAAAATAGGATTGCATTAAAGAACATTGAAAATGTTTAAGAATGTTACACTAAGAGAATTTGTTAGATAGTTTAAGAAAATATAAATATAAATATATTCTTGTATTATTAAAAAGTAATTACAATAATAAATAT
This sequence comes from Protopterus annectens, assembly GCF_019279795.1. Taxonomy (NCBI): domain Eukaryota; kingdom Metazoa; phylum Chordata; order Ceratodontiformes; family Protopteridae; genus Protopterus; species Protopterus annectens. The sequence continues at coordinate 1,052,774,045 of NC_056727.1, forward strand.
CTAAAAAACAGTTAAAATGTATATATTTACAATGTGTAATGACACTGCCTAAAACGCAGAAACCTCACAAGCGTGCCATTTTGTTTTTAAGAACGCTGATGGTATTAATGTTGTCATTCATGCCTGGGGGTCTATTGGCGTTCAGCCTTAGTTGCCAGAGAAGTTCTCTGTATTCCAAGGCTGTCTCCCAGTCACCCCCTCTGGCATCTGGCACCACTTGTTCTAAAACTAAAAACCTCAATTCATAGTTGGGGCATGTTAGGGAATGTTTAAAAAAGGCATTAGAATCTTTCTGCTTGGAAATATCATAAAAATGTTCATAAATTCTTTTTCTAAGGCTCCTTTCAGTTTTGCCTATGTAGAAACCAGTACAGGCAGTACAATACCCTAAATAAACTACCCCTTTGCTTGCACAGTTAGTGGAACAGTTAGAGTTAAAAAGAAAATTCCTGGAGGGGATATATAAACTGGAGGCATTGAGTATAGCAAAACATTGTTTGCAAGCTCCACATTTAAATGTGCCTGTTCGGGGTGCCTGCGTGATTGCCAAAGAGTTAAATTTCCCTTCAAGTAATTCTTTGAGATTAATATCTCTCTTTCTAGTAAACTTGGGAGAAGTAGGTATTACCGTCCTTAATTCTTCATGCAAAGTGAGAACTGGCCAATGTCTTTGGATAGCTTCTTCTATCTCCATGGAGTTAAGGCAATAAGTGTAAGTGAAACTACCATAAACTGTCTCCTCTTTGTTGCTGGTGACTATGGCACTAGGGGAAATACCCTTACCTAAAAGTGGGGGGTAAATTGTTTCTCTATTATCAATAACTTCCTGTGCTAAAGTGTTAACCAATGAAGCAGGGTACCCTCTTTCCATGAACAGAGACTTTAGAAATTTGATCTCCTGTAAAAAAGTCGCCAAGAGTGCTGGTCATTCTGGAAGCCCTAATGAATTGTCCTTTAACAATGCCCTTTTTTTGATAAAAGGGATGGCCGCTTTTGAAGTGTAAATAGGAATTGGAAAATGTGGGTTACCTGTACAATTTAGATTGTAAGGAGCAGTTGTCTAAGTCTTTATATAGTGTAACATCCAGATAATGAAGTTCAATATCACTAATAGTATGTGTAAAGGACAAGAAATGGGTGGTGGAGTTGAGATACTCAATAAAATTCAGAAGTTGCCCATGGGTGCCCCCCCATATGATGCAAATGTCATCCAAGAATCTTTTGTAATGTATTAGATGTTGAGCCCAACCGGTAGAAAAAATAAACCTTTGCTCCCATCTATGTAGTACGACATTAGCGTATAAGGATGCACAAGGGGCACCCATGGCTACCCCTTTTCTCTGTTTGTAAATTTCACCATTGAAGAATATATAGTTGTTCTCTAACACTATTTCCATAAATTCAACCAAGAGGTTGGTTGTGTTGTTACTCAGGCCAGCTTCGGTGGTAAGAACTTCATTGAACCAAGCCAAGCCGACTGAGTGGGGAATACTTGGGAAGAGTTCAACTATATCAATGGTAACCAGAAGGAGCTCAGATTTGCAACACGAGGGATCTATTCCCTTGAGGAAATCCCAAGAGTCTTTACATACATGTTGTAAGGAGCTACCAAGATGTTTAGTTGCAAAATCTATAAATTTGCTAAGTGGTTCCGTTATACCACCTGCTCCAGATACAATGGGCCGGAACTTCAATGGTTCTAACCCTTTGTGAATTTTAGGAATTCCGAAAATAATCGGAATTTTGGGTTTTTGAACATGTAGGTAGTTAAAAAGTTTCTCATTAATGGCTCCTTGAAGTAGGTGGTCTGTAAGTGTAAAATTTATTTTAGCATAAGCAAGATTAACTTTGTTTCTTGAAACTATCTCATACTGATTAGTGTCTTGCAACATATCAAAAATGTAACCATCATAATCCGTATTGTACATGAGCACCATCCCTCCCCCCTTATCAGGTTTCATTACTCTAATATTCTCTTTTTTCAGGTCGTTAATGAGTCTGTGATCCCATTGGTCCCAGTTAACAGAACCTAAATTAATTTTCTGGGTTGGTATAGATCGAAGTTCATGTCCAACAAGCTCCTCAAAGACCTTAATAGAGGAGTGTGTGGGAGGGTTAAAGGTGTTAGTTCTAGAAAGCCCTTGGTTGACGTAAGGTTGTCCTTTAAAATAAAGTGAAAGGTTAAGGCTCCTTACAAAAAGTTTTAAGTCAATGAGGGCTTTGGCCATGTTAAGGGACCGCAAGGGTACAAACTGCATACCAAGTGTAAATAAGTTGAAAACATCTTGATGGACCTCCATTTCAGTGTAATTATACACAGCAAAATTACCATTTTTTATAATTTTACATAAATTACTTTGCTGTGTAAATATATCGACTTCAACTGTAGCCCCTACACTAACTCTATCTAACTGTGCCTGTTGCTCCAAGCTTGGGGTATCTGTCTCTGCTCCTTCGCCCCGGTCCTGCCGGGGGGTTGTTGAAAATCCTGGAAGGAATTTTTCCTTCCTTTTTCAGCTAATCTTTCGCTTCTACATAATGGTTCAGTGTAAGATGTAGAATGGTTATCATATGCATCTCCAAAATTGCTTCTATTCCTATTAATATTGTTGTTAGTTTCTTGCTTGTTGCCCCATCTTGCCCTGTTAGGGAGTGGATAAACCACTCCATCTTTGTATTCATTTAAATCTCGCTCAAGTTTGCGTATTTTGCGGTTTAAAATTTTTATGCAATATTGGTCAACATGTTCAAAAACATTATCATAGTTATATTTAACTTTGGCAAAATTGTTATCATTTACCAATGCATCATTTAAAACATTTAGTTCAGTTAAAAGAATATCGGACTTCGCCTCATATTCTTGAATCATCACCTTTAACACATCTATACCAGCTCTGTCAAAGATGTCACATAACTTTTTATAGTAAAGTGAATCTGCTTGAACATTGTTAGGAAACTTAAAGCAAAGTAACCCTTTCGGGACACGTTGCACAGACACACATTCCTTCAGATAATTAATCTCGAGTTGGTTGCTTTTATAGGCATACAGTTTATCTTTAAGTTTGTTGAAATTAAGCTCAGCATTACTGCTGTTATTAACTGCAACAGTACCTTTGTTAAAAATGAACTGCTGACCTGCCCAGGCATTAAAATTAAAGTCTCTCGGTTGCCTTTCAGCTCCATTGTTGTTTGTGGTGCGTGGATTTACACCGTGTTCCCCATTCAAATGTCAGTTGGTTTCATCTAACACATCCGAGAAAGAAACACTCAAGCTGTTAGTGTATCTTGTTGTCGGAACCGCTGGGGGCTTCCTTTTTGGTAGGAAGCCTTGTTGTTGATTCCCAGCTAATGTGATGTCAGAGTTCATGTTGTTTTTTTAACAAACTAGTTATCTGAGTAAGTAAAGAAAGAACCTGGTTGAATTCAGTGCATGTGACTGGACCATCTTCTTGGTCATCACGCAGCAGCTGAGGGGTGTCAGCGTAGTTGGTGGGTTCTGCCTCCTCGGCCATAGAAAAAAGCACACAGTCCAAACAATGAAAAAATCCGAAGAGTGACAGAGAAACACAAAAATCCAGGCAGAGTGGCAAACCCAACTAGTCCAAGTGCAGTGACCTGGTAGCCAAAAAATGAAAGTAGAGTGAAGATAATCCAAGTTAAGACCTTTATTCACATCAAATGGACAAAACGATATAACAAAGCGCTTTCGCTCAGCTTAATGCTGAGCTTCCTCAAGTTAATTTTAAAGAAGCCAAATGGCCACATTAAATAGTCATTTCTAAATCACTAAATTGCTTAATTAGTTAAGCATTGCAATTCAATATAACAACTGAATGATACAATTAAAGGAGAATGCAATTAAAAACATCTCCAAGCCAAGGGTGTCACTGAAAAGTAGTATGTTAAAAACTTGAATTGAATAAAACAGTGCCACAACCAAAAACAGGGTTAAATAAAGGAATGTCACTACAATAAAAATAGATTGCATTGAAGAACATTGAAAATGTTTAAGAATGTTACACTAAGAGAATTTGTTAGATAGTTTAAGAAAATATAAATATAAATATATTCTTGTATTATTAAAAAATAATTACAATGATAAATATCTAAAAAACAGTTAAAAATGTATATATTTACAATGTGTGATGACACTGTTTAAAACGCAGAAACCTCACAAGCATGCCATTTTGTTTTTAAGAACCCTGGTTATGGTTGTAGCACTGTTTTATTCAAGTTTTTAACATACTACTTTCCAGCGACACCCTTGGCTTTGAGATGTTTTCTGGTTACCATTGATATAGTTGAACTCTTCCCAAGTATTCCCCACTCAGTCGGCTTGGCTTGGTTCAATGAAGTTCTTACCACCGAAGCTGGCCTGAGTAACAACACAACCAACCTTTTGGTTGAATTTATGGAAATAGTGTTAGAGAACAACTATATATTCTTCAATGGTGAAATTTACAAACAGAGAAAAGGGGTAGCCATGGGTGCCCCTTGTGCATCCTTATACGCTAATGTCGTACTACATAGATGGGAGCAAAGGTTTATTTTTTCTACCGGTTGGGCTCAACATCTAATACATTACAAAAGATTCTTGGATGACATTTGCATCATATGGGGGGGGCACCCATGGGCAACTTCTGAATTTTATTGAGTATCTCAACTCCACCACCCATTTCTTGTCCTTTACACATACTATTAGTGATATTGAACTTCATTATCTGGATGTTACACTATATAAAGACTTGGACAACTGCTCCTTACAATATAAATTGTACAGGAAACCCACATTTTCCAATTCCTATTTACACTTCAAAAGCGGCCATCCCTTTTATCAAAAAAAGGGCATTGTTAAAGGACAATTCATTAGGGCTTCCTGAACGACCAGCACACTTGGCGACTTTTTACAGGAGATCAAATTTCTAAAGTCTCTGTTCATGGAAAGAGGGTACCCTGCTTCATTGGTTAACACTTTAGCACAGGAAGTTATTGATAATAGGGAAACAATTTACCCCCCACTTTTAGGTAAGGGTATTTCCCCTAGTGCCATAGTCACCAGCAACAAAGAGGAGACAGTTTATGGTAGTTTCACTTACACTTATTGCCTTAACTCCACGGAGATAGAAGAAGCTATCCAAAGACATTGGCCAGTTCTCACTTTGCATGAAGAATTAAGGATGGTAATACCTACTTCTCCCAAGTTTACTAGAAAGAGAGATATTAATCTCAAAGAATTACTTGAAGGAAATTTAACTCTTTGGCAATCACGCAGGCACTTGAACAGGCACATTTAAATGTGGAGCTTGCAAACAATGTTTACTATACTCAACACCTCCAGTTTATATATATCCTCCAGGAATTTTCTTTTAACTCTAACTGTTCCACTAACTGTGCAAGCAAAGGGTAGTTTATTTAGGGTATTGTACTGCCTGTACTGGTTTCTACATAGGCAAAACTGAAAGGAGCCTTAGAAAAGAATTTATGAACATTTTTATGATATTTCCAAGCAGAAAGATTCTAATGCCTTTTTTAAACATTCCCTAACATGCCCCAACTATGAATTGAGGTTTTTAGTTTTAGAACAAGTGGTGCCAGATGCCAGAGGGGGTGACTGGGAGACAGCCTTGGAATACAGAGAACTTCTCTGGCAACTAAGGCTGAACGCCAATAGACCCCCAGGCATGAATGACAACATTAATATCATCAGCGTTCTTAAAAACAAAATGGCACGCTTGTGAGGTTTCTGCATTTTAGACAGTGTCATCACACATTGTAAATATATACATTTTTAACTGTTTTTTAGATATTTATCATTGTAATTATTTTTTAATAATACAAAAATATATTTATATTTATATTTTCTTAAACTATCTAACAAATTCTCTTAGTGTAACATTCTTAAACATTTTCAATGTTCTTTAATGCAATCCTATTTTTATTGTAGTGACATTCCTTTATTTAACCCTGGTTTTGGTTGTGGCACTGTTTTATTCAAGTTTTTAACATACTACTTTCCAGCGACACCCTTGGCTTGGAGATGATTTTTAATTGCATTCTCCTTTAATTGTATCATTCAGTTGTTATATTGAATTGCAATGCTTAACTAATTAAGCAATTTAGTGATTTAGAAATGACTATTTAATGTGGCCATTTGGCTTCTTTAAAATTAACTTGAGGAAGCTCAGCATTAAGCTGAGCGAAAGCGCTTGTTTTATCGTTTTGTCCATTTGATGTGAATAAAGATCTTAACTTGGATTATCTTTGCTCTACTTTCATTTTTTGGCTACCAGGTCACTGCACTTGGACTAGTTGGGTTTGCCACTCTGCCTTGATATGATGTAATTACCTCAAGGCACATGTTAAGCACAAAGTTTGGGATTACATGACAGTTTAAGATATTTGGGACTATTAGCAAAATGTATGACAAATTCCCTAGTAATGTTTCTCTCATAATTACAAAACTTTTGGATTAAATTCTCCCACAAAAAGTTAAACAATTACGACAGTGTTTACAAGGAAGCTTAGTGGAGTTGCCATTGTTGATCAGGTATATTATTGCCTTAAATGGAAATACTTACATTAGAACACATGCATCATCTCTATTAATGTATATTGATAAAGGGTACACTCAGAGAACACGTGTATTATCTCTATTAATGTATTCTGATAAAGGTTACAGTCAGAGAACACATGTATCATCTCTATTAATGTATGTTGACAAAGGGTACACTGAAAGAACATGCATATCATCTCTATTAATGTATATTGATAAAGGGTCCACTCAAGAGAACATGTATCATCTCCATTAATGTATATTAATAAAGGGTACACTCAGAGAACGTGTATCATCTCTATTAATGTATATTGATAAAGGGTACTCACAGATAACACATGTATCGTCTCTATTAATGTATATTGATAAAGGGTACACTCAGAGAACATGTGTATCATCTCTATTAATATATACTCATAAAGCGTACACTCAGAGAACATGTGTATCATCTCTATTAATGTATACTGATAAAGGGTACACTGAGAGAATATGCATATCCTCTCTATTAATGTATATTGATAAAGGGTCCACTCAAGAGAACAACATGTATCATCCCCATTAATGTTTATTAATAAAGGGTACACTCAGAGAACATGTGTTTCATCTCTATTAATGTGTATTGATAAAGGGGACACTCAGAGAATATGTGTATTGTCTCTATTAATGTATACTGATAAAGGGTGTACTCAGAGAACACATGCCTTTTCTCTATTAATGTATATTGATAAAGGGTACACTAAGAGATCACAGAGGGAACTTGATATAGCCTACATTGACTTTTTTAACATGTAGGAATCATGGCATACTGCTTACACAAAAGTAAGCAGGTTTGCTATCCAGTAAACAGAGCTGGGTGGTGTGCACGCATGCACCGACATGGATGTATCCGTGGCATGCAAATCACCTCATAAGCAGGAGAGTCACATGCAAATGAGGGAGGTAGAGTGATCTAGCAAATGGATAGACAGTCCTGCAGACCCTGTGTTGGTGTCTGTATCGTACATGGAAAAATTTTAAGCAGAAAACAGGGGTTGCAAAACTGTAGTTCGATGGACAGAAACAGCATAGCAGATACAGATATTTGCAAAATTATCAACTGTAAAGACACACTGTATAACATTTTAAGTCTCTTTGTGGTTATGGGGGCACCTCGTTTTCTTATCTGGAATTGTCAAAGTATCATCATATAATTAGGACAGACAACTCATGGTGGAACAACTGACATTAAAATGGTTTGCTGTCTCTGGTTGTAAAACGTATGAATTTTGGAGATTCTTACAGCTGAGAAATATCCTGCACAGCATGACCATGTATTAAACAATGTGGCTGGCTGGAGAAATAACCTATCCTGCATAATCTCTTTGAATGCTACACCTCATTGTACGTAAACTTTCAGGGAAATTAATCCAGTACATTACTGCATGCAGTTATTATCCTGTGTAACACAGATCATGCATATCAGCACAAGGAAGCAAATGCAGAGTAGGAGGCAAGATCAGAGGGCTGTGAAAAGACATGAGAAAATACATGATAACTAAGACTGATTCAAGACAAAATTTTAAGCTAGACCATGTTTCTAAATTACATACCTTTCAAACGTACATATTTTGCAGAATGCTCAGATATTTCATAATTTTGGTTTGCTTCTGTTAAAATTTTGTGATTTCCTGGCAAGTTGTTGGGATTGAAGTCACTACATAATGACATGCATTTGAGTTTCAGACAGCATAGCCTTCAGAAAATGAATAGCATACGAAACCTGTTATTTTAGCAACTTTTTAAGTTTATAAGCGCAATATTTAAAACCTATCCCAAATTTCTACCTTTGTCCCCTCATTATTTTTGATTTTGTCCAAATTTTATGTGCTTAGATGTTGAGAGGTATACCTCCCTTGTAAACATATGATGTAATTACAAACAATGAAAAATCCTAAGAGTGACAGAGAAACACAAAAAAACACAAAAATCCAGGCAGAGTGGCAAACCCAACTAGTCCCAAGTGCAGTGACCTGGTAGCCAAAAATGAAAGTAGAGCTAAGATAATCCAAGTTAAGATCTTTATTCACATCAAATGGACAAAACGATATAACAGCTTTCGGCCAGCTTAATGCTGAGCTTCCTAAAGTTAATTTTAAAGAAGCCAAATGGCCACATTAAATAGTCATTTCTAAATCACTAAATTGCTTAATTAGTTAAGCATTGTACCAATATAACAACTGAATGATACAATTAAAGGAGAATGCAATTAAAAAACATCTCCAAGCCAAGGGTGTCGCTGGAAAGTAGTATGTTAAAAACTTGAATAAAACAGTGCCACAACCAAAACCAGGGTTAAATAAAGGAATGTCACTACAATAAAAATAGGATTGCATTAAAGAACATTGAAAATGTTTAAGAATGTTACACTAAGAGAATTTGTTAGATAGTTTAAGAAAATATAAATATAAATATATTCTTGTATTATTAAAAAGTAATTACAATGATAAATATCTAAAAAACAGTTAAAAATGTATATATTTACAATGTGTGATGACACTGTCTAAAACGCAGAAACCTCACAAGCGTGCCATTTTGTTTTTAAGAACGCTGATGGTATTAATGTTGTCATTCATGCCTGGGGGTCTATTGGCGTTCAGCCTTAGTTGCCAGAGAAGTTCTCTGTATTCCAAGGCTGTCTCCCAGTCATCCCCTCTGGCATCTGGCACCACTTGTTCTAAAACTAAAAACCTCAATTCATAGTTGGGGCATGTTAGGGAATGTTTAAAAAAGGCATTAGAATCTTTCTGCTTGGAAATATCATAAAAATGTTCATAAATTCTTTTTCTAAGGCTCCTTTCAGTTTTGCCTATGTAGAAACCAGTACAGGCAGTACAATACCCTAAATAAACTACCCCTTTGCTTGCACAGTTAGTGGAACAGTTAGAGTTAAAAAGAAAATTCCTGGAGGGGATATATAAACTGGAGGCGTTGAGTATAGCAAAACATTGTTTGCAAGCTCCACATTTAAATGTGCCTGTGCCTGCGTGATTGCCAAAGAGTTAAATTTCCCTTCAAGTAATTCTTTGAGATTAATATCTCTCTTTCTAGTAAACTTGGGAGAAGTAGGTATTACCGTCCTTAATTCTTCTTCATGCAAAGTGAGAACTGGCCAATGTCTTTGGATAGCTTCTTCTATCTCCGTGGAGTTAAGGCAATAAGTGTAACTGAATCTACCATAAACTGTCTCCTCTTTGTTGCTGCTGACTATGGCACTAGGGGAAATACCCTACCTAAAAGTGGGGTAAATTGTTTCTCTATTATCAATAACTTCCTGTGCTAAAGTGTTAACCAATGAAGCAGGTACCCTCTTTCCATGAACAGAGACTTTAGAAATTTGATCTCCTGTAAAGTCGCCAAGAGTGCTGGTCATTCTGGAAGCCCTAATGAATTGTCCTTAACAATAAAATGCCCTTTTTTGATAAAAGGGATGGCCGCTTTTGAAGTGTAAATAGGAATTGGAAAATGTGGGTTACCTGTACAATTTAGATTGTAAGGAGCAGTTGTCTAAGTCTTTATATAGTGTAACATCCAGATAATGAAGTTCAATATCACTAATAGTATGTGTAAAGGACAAGAAATGGGTGGTGGAGTTGAGATACTCAATAAAATTCAGAAGTTGCCCATGGTGCCCCCCCATATGATGCAAATGTCATCCAAGAATCTTTTGTAATGTATTAGATGTTGAGCCCAACCGGTAGAAAAAATAAACCTTTGCTCCCATCTATGTAGTACGACATTATTAGCTGCGATAAGGATGCACAAGGGGCACCCATGGCTACCCCTTTTCTCTGTTTGTAAATTTCACCATTGAAGAATATATAGTTGTTCTCTAACACTATTTCCATAAATTCAACCAAGAGGTTGGTTGTGTTGTTACTCAGGCCAGCTTCGGTGGTAAGAACTTCATTGAACCAAGCCAAGCCGACTGAGTGGGGAATACTTGGGAAGAGTTCAACTATATCAATGGTAACCAGAAGGAGCTCCAGATTTGCAACACGAGGGATCTATTCCCTTGAGGAAATCCCAAGAGTCTTTACATACATGTTGTAAGGAGCTACCAAGATGTTTAGTTGCAAAATCTATAAATTTGCTATGGTTCCGTTATACCACCTGCTCCAGATACAATGGGCCGGAACTTCAATGGTTCTAACCCTTTTGTGAATTTTAGGTAGGGAATTCAAAATAATCGGAATTTGGTTTTGAACATGTAGGTAGTTAAAAAGTTTCTCATTAATGGCTCCTTGAAGTAGGTGGTCTGTAAGTGTAAAATTTATTTTAGCATAAGCAAGATTAACTTTGTTTCTTGAAACTATCTCATACTGATTAGTGTCTTGCAATATATCAAAAATGTAACCATCATAATCCGTATTGTACATGAGCACCATCCCTCCCCCCTTATCAGGTTTCATTACTCTAATATTCTCTTTTTTCAGGTCGTTAATGAGTCTGGATCCCATTGGTCCCAGTTAACAGAACCTAAATTAATTTTCTGGGTTGGTATAGATCGAAGTTCATGTCCAACAAGCTCCTCAAAGACCTTAATAGAGGGAGTGTGGGAGGGTTAAAGGTGTTAGTTCTAGAAAGCCCTTGGTTGACGAAGGTTGTCCTTTAAAATAAAGTGAAAGGTTAAGGCTCCTTACAAAAAGTTTTAAGTCAATGAGGGCTTTGGCCATGTTAAGGGACTGCAAGGGTACAAACTGCATACCAAGTGTAAATAAGTTGAAAATATCTTGATGGACCTCCATTTCAGTAGTAATTATACACAGCAAAATTACCATTTTTTATAATTTTACATAAATTACTTTGCTGTGTAAATATATCGACTTCAACTGTAGCCCCTACACTAACTCTATCTAACTGTGCCTGTTGCTCCAAGCTTGGGGTATCTGTCTCTGCCCCTTCGCCTGTCCTGCCGGGGTTGTTGAAAATCCTGGAAGGAATTTTTCCTTCCTTTTCAGCTAATTCGCTTCTACATAATGGTTCAGTGTAAGATGTAGAATGGTTATCATATGCATCTCCAAAATTGCTTCTATTCCTATTAATATTGTTGTTAGTTTCTTGCTTGTTGCCCCATCTTGCCTTGTTAGGGAGTGGATAAACCACTCCATCTTTGTATTCAAATGTATTTTAAATCTCGCTCAAGTTTGCGATTTTGCGGTTTAAAATTTTATGCAATATTGGTCAACATGTTCAAAAACATTATCATAGTTATATTTAACTTTGGCAAAATTGTTATCATTTACCAATGCATCATTTAAAACATTTAATTCAGTTAAAAGAATATCGGACTTCGCCTCATATTCTTGAATCATCACCTTTAACACATCTATACCAGCTCTGTCAAAGATGTCACATAACTTTTTATAGTAAAGTGAATCTGCTTGAACATTGTTAGGAAACTTAAAGCAAAGTAACCCTTTCGGGACACGTTGCACAGACACACATTCCTTCAGATAATTAATCTCGAGTTGGTTGCTTTTATAGGCATACAGTTTATCTTTAAGTTTGTTGAAATTAAGCTCAGCATTACTGCTGTTATTAACTGCAACAGTACCTTTGTTAAAAATGAACTGCTGACCTGCCCAGGCATTAAAATTAAAGTCTCTCGGTTGCCTTTCAGCTCCATTGTTGTTTGTGGTGCGTGGATTTACACCGTGTTCCCCATTCAAATGTCAGTTGGTTTCATCTAACACATCCGAGAAAGAAACACTCAAGCTGTTAGTGTATCTTGTTGTCGGAACCGCTGGGGGCTTCCTTTTTGGTAGGAAGCCTTGTTGTTGATTCCCAGCTAATGTGATGTCAGAGTTCATGTTGTTTTTTTAACAAACTAGTTATCTGAGGCAAAGAAAGAACCTGGTTGAATTCAGTGCATGTGACTGGATCCATCTTCTTGGTCATCACGCAGCAGCTGAGGGGTGTCAGCGTAGTTGGTGGGTTCTGGCCTCCTCGCCATAGAAAGCACACAGTCCAAACAATGAAAAAATCCGAAGAGTGACAGAGAAACACAAAAATCCAGGCAGAGTGGCAAACCCAACTAGTCCAAGTGCAGTGACCTGGTAGCCAAAAAATGAAAGTAGAGTGAAGATAATCCAAGTTAAGACCTTTATTCACATCAAATGGACAAACGATATAACAAAGCCGCTTCAGCTTAATGCTGAGCTTCCTCAAGTTAATTTTAAAGAAGCCAAATGGCCACATTAAATAGTCATTTCTAAATCACTAAATTGTTTAATTAGTTGCTATTGCAATTCAATATAACAACTGAATGATACAATTAAAGGAGAATGCAATTAAAAAACATCTCCAAGCCAAGGGTGTCACTGAAAAGTAGTATGTTAAAAACTTGAATTGAATAAAACAGTGCCACAACCAAAAACAGGGTTAAATAAAGGAATGTCACTACAATAAAAATAGGATTGCATTAAAGAACATTGAAAATGTTTAAGAATGTTACACTAAGAGAATTTGTTAGATAGTTTAAGAAAATATAAATATAAATATATTCTTGTATTATTAAAAAATAATTACAATGATAAATATCTAAAAAACAGTTAAAAATGTATATATTTACAATGTGTGATGACACTGTTTAAAACGCAGAAACCTCACAAGCATGCCATTTTGTTTTTAAGAACCCTGGTTATGGTTGTAGCACTGTTTTATTCAAGTTTTTAACATACTACTTTCCAGCGACACCCTTGGCTTTGAGATGTTTTCTGGTTACCATTGATATAGTTGAACTCTTCCCAAGTATTCCCCACTCAGTCGGGCTTTCTTGGCTTGGTTCAATGAAGTTCTTACCACCGAAGCTGGCCTGGTAACAACACAACCAACCTTTTGGTTGAATTTATGGAAATAGTGTTAGAGAACAACTATATATTCTTCAATGGTGAAATTTACAAACAGAGAAAAGGGGTAGCCATGGGTGCCCCTTGTGCATCCTTATACTAATGTCGCACTACATAGATGGGAGCAAAGGTTTATTTTGTTTACCGGTTGGGCTCAACATCTAATACATTACAAAAGATTCTTGGATGACATTTGCATCATATGGGGGGGGCACCCATGGGCAACTTCTGAATTTTATTGAGTATCTCAACTCCACCACCCATTTCTTGTCCTTACACATACTATTAGTGATATTGAACTTCATTATCTGGATGTTACACTATATAAAGACTTGGACAACTGCTCCTTACAATATAAATTGTACAGGAAACCCACATTTTCCAATTCCTATTTACACTTCAAAGCTGCCATCCCTTTTATCAAAAAGGGCATTGTTAAAGGACAATTCATTAGGGCTTTCCTGAACGACCAGCACACTTGGCTTACTTTTACAGGAGATCAAATTTCTAAAGTCTCTGTTCATGGAAAGAGGGTACCCTGCTTCATTGGTTAACACTTTAGCACAGGAAGTTATTGATAATAGGGAAACAATTTACCCCCCACTTTTAGGTAAGGGTATTTCCCTAGTGCCATAGTCACCAGCAACAAAGAGGAGACAGTTTATGGTAGTTTCACTTACACTTATTGCCTTAACTCCACGGAGATAGAAGAAGCTATCCAAAGACATTGGCCAGTTCTCACTTTGCATGAAGAATTAAGGATGGTAATACCTACTTCTCCCAAGTTTACTAGAAAGAGAGATATTAATCTCAAAGAATTACTTGAAGGGAAATTTAACTCTTTCGCAATCACTTCAGGCACCTTAACAGGCACATTTAAATGTGGAGCTTGCAAACAATGTTTTACTATACTCAACACCTCCAGTTTATATATATCCTCCAGGAATTTTCTTTTTAACTCTAACTGTTCCACTAACTGTGCAAGCAAAAGGGTAGTTTATTTAGGGTATTGTACTGCCTGTACTGGTTTCTACATAGGCAAAACTGAAAGGAGCCTTAGAAAAAGAATTTATGAACATTTTTATGATATTTCCAAGCAGAAAGATTCTAATGCCTTTTTTAAACATTCCCTAACATGCCCCAACTATGAATTGAGGTTTTTAGTTTTAGAACAAGTGGTGCCAGATGCCAGAGGGGGTGACTGGGAGACAGCCTTGGAATACAGAGAACTTCTCTGGCAACTAAGGCTGAACGCCAATAGACCCCAGGCATGAATGACAACATTAATATCATCAGCGTTCTTAAAAACAAAATGGCACGCTTGTGAGGTTTCTGCATTTTAGACAGTGTCATCACACATTGTAAATATATACATTTTTAACTGTTTTTTTAGATATTTATTATTGTAATTACTTTTTAATACAAGAATATATTTATATTAATATTTTCTTAACTGTCTAACAAATTCTCAGTGTAACATTCTTAAACATTTTCAACGTTCTTTAATGTAATCCTATTTTTATTGTAGTGACATTCCTTTATTTAACCCTGGTTTTGGTTGCACTGTTTTATTCAAGTTTTAACATACTACTTTCCAGCGACACCCTTGGCTTGGAGATGATTTTAATTGCAAATTCTCCTTTAATTGTATCATTCAGTTATATTGAATTGCAATGCTTAACTAATTAAGCAATTTAGTGATTTAGAAATGACTATTTAATGTGGCCATTTGGCTTCTTTAAAATTAATCTTGAGGAAGCTCAGCATTGCTGAGCCAAAGCTTTGTTTTATCAAGCTTTGTCCATTTGATGTGAATAAAGATCTTAACTTGGATTATCTTTGCTCTACTTTCATTTTTGGCTACCAGGTCACTGCACTTGGACTAGTTGGTTTGCCACTCTGCCTTGATATGATGTAATTACCTCAAGGCACATGTTAAGCACAAAGTTTGGGATTACATGACAGTTTAAGATATTTGGGACTATTAGCAAAATGTATGACAAATTCCCTAGTAATGTTTCTCTCATAATTACAAAACTTTTGGATTAAATTCTCCCACAAAAAGTTAAACAATTACGACAGTGTTTACAAGGAAGCTTAGTGGAGTTGCCATTGTTGATCAGGTATATTATTGCCTTAAATGGAAATACTTACATTAGAACACATGCATCATCTCTATTAATGTATATTGATAAAGGGTACACTCAGAGAACACGGTATTATCTCTATTAATGTATTCTGATAAAGGTTACAGTCAGAGAACACATGTATCATCTCTATTAATGTATGTTGACAAAGGGTACACTGAAAGAACATGCATATCATCTCTATTAATGTATATTGATAAAGGGTCCACTCAAGAGAACATGTATCATCTCCATTAATGTATATTAATAAAGGGTACACTCAGAGAACGTGTATCATCTCTATTAATGTATATTGATAAAGGGTACTCACAGATAACACATGTATCGTCTCTATTAATGTATATTGATAAAGGGTACACTCAGAGAACATGTGTATCATCTCTATTAATATATACTCATAAAGCGTACACTCAGAGAACATGTGTATCATCTCTATTAATGTATACTGATAAAGGGTACACTGAGAGAATATGCATATCCTCTCTATTAATGTATATTGATAAAGGGTCCACTCAAGAGAACAACATGTATCATCCCCATTAATGTTTATTAATAAAGGGTACACTCAGAGAACATGTGTTTCATCTCTATTAATGTGTATTGATAAAGGGGACACTCAGAGAATATGTGTATTGTCTCTATTAATGTATACTGATAAAGGGTGTACTCAGAGAACACATGCCTTTTCTCTATTAATGTATATTGATAAAGGGTACACTAAGAGATCACAGAGGGAACTTGATATAGCCTACATTGACTTTTTTAACATGTAGGAATCATGGCATACTGCTTACACAAAAGTAAGCAGGTTTGCTATCCAGTAAACAGAGCTGGGTGGTGTGCACGCATGCACCGACATGGATGTATCCGTGGCATGCAAATCACCTCATAAGCAGGAGAGTCACATGCAAATGAGGGAGGTAGAGTGATCTAGCAAATGGATAGACAGTCCTGCAGACCCTGTGTTGGTGTCTGTATCGTACATGGAAAAATTTTAAGCAGAAAACAGGGGTTGCAAAACTGTAGTTCGATGGACAGAAACAGCATAGCAGATACAGATATTTGCAAAATTATCAACTGTGTGTCCAAAACTATATGGGAAATAATTTAAAATAATTTTATTTTTTTAATGATGTGGGCATGTTTACGCGGCATGCCATAGTGCGCAAACATGCTTTTATGGAAAAAAAACATCAAAAAGAATGTAAATCAAATTTATTAGCATGTGACAGTAATGTATTACAGGACCTTGCATGGAGTATCTACAATGGTGGAATGGTACTGTTGCTAACGAGTCAGGGCCTGGAACCATGTAATTTCCAGGTTGTATGCACGGATCACTATGCAAATGAAGTGGTGTTACTGAATAGCACAAATGGGTACCTGTGTCCTCATATCCCCTCCATGTAGGCACAGAACCATGTTGGTGTCCAGAGAAGAGGTTACTGACATCTAGGGGTGTGTGTCTGAGGAATTGTAAGCTCATTGGAGCTTAGCAGTGCCTGTTTGCTCAGTGCAATGCTCTGCTGAGCATGGGGGTATGTACAGTTTCTACTAAGCTTTGTTTACCTTTGGGGCACTTGTTTCTGCATGTTTGCACATGTTTGTGTGGTGCACCACAGTGCTGAGTGATGAAGGCTGTCCAAAAAAAAAAAAAATTGGCTGAGAATGCCAATGGTATATTAATTACTGATGACCCCTGTTTCATTTAAACTAGGGCCATTAATAGTCCGTAATGATGTTCTTGGCAGGTAGAATGCATAATAGTTAGCCAATCACACAGGCTGCACCTACAGCAGAGCACTATAAAGGTTGCATACATCCTGCAATCTGATTTCACCCCCACTCTGCACCAGTGGAGTATAGACTTGGGATTTTTAATGGAAGAAATGCAAGGGGCTGCTGCAGGTCTGCTACATCTGAATGTGCTAGATACTCAGGACAATGTTTCTGCTGCTGCAGCTGACAATAGGCCTAGACAGAGAAGGAGAAGAGTGTTCAGGCTCAGGGTAACCTTTTCAGCAGCTACATGATCTGGAGATTGTAGAGTGCTACAGGGTGGACAGGGACATAGTACAAGAACTCAATCACCTCTGCTGCCCTCATCTCAGACCCAGAGCCAACAGAGGGGAACCCATCCCAGTGGAAACAAAGGTATGGGTATCCCTTAGGGTACTAGCTACAGGTACTTTCCAAAGACCAACTAGGGACGTGATGGGGGTCTCACAGACATCAGCATCCAGAGTACTCCAGCAGTTCCTGGATGCTATGCTACATATGCTAGGGAGCACATTTTTCCCCACATCCCTGAGGAGAGGGCCAGCAGTATACAACACTTGTATCATGTAGCACACTACCCTGAGGTACTGGGTGCCATAGATTGCACTCATGTACACATCAAAGCACCACCCGGTGAGGAGGGTAGAATCTACGTCAACCACAAGGGGTACCACTCCATCAACTGCCAGGTCATGTGCAATGCCCGAGGCATTATCATGAATGTGTGTGCAGGCTGCCCTGGTACTCATCATGACTCCCATATCTGGCACACATCAGAGCTGTACCATATGTTTTCTGGGGGTACATCTCACTTGGCCATTTACTGGAGGATGCTGGCTACGCACTGGAACCATGGATGATGACACCAATCAGAAATGCACACACACACACACACACACACACACACACGCACACACACACACACACATGGAAGAATGCCATAATGCAGCACACACACAAACTAGGAACATCATAGAACATGCTTTTGGGCTGCTGAAGTCACAGTTCCAGTGCCATGATATATCTGGTGGAGCTCTGCAGTACTCTCCAGCCACATGTGCACAGATGTTCACAATATATGCTATGCTATGATCCTATGGAAAATGCTGCAGTAGGATCAGGAAAGGGAAGGGATACACAGCCCACCTGCAGTGCCTAGGTCCCCACAGACAAACCCACAAGGGGACTCGGATGAGGAAATCCCTGAGGATGCCCCTGTAGGCAGATGTAGGAGTGCCCAGTATGCCTTGGGCTTGGCCATGAGACAATGCATAGCACATGCACTGATTACGTAGGGCCCAAGAGACTGACACCTTACTCTGGCTCACATACATATAGTAAAAATGATGCCAACCCACACAACTTGTACCTAACCATGTATTGGCTGTGTACTCATGCATCAGACAGAGTCAGCCCTGAACTACAGTTCTGTCAACTGCTGCATTCACAAGGTAAGTCACTCACCTACACACCACTTGTATGGAGTAGTATAATATGTTATCATATGTATGGACCTGCTGCATTTATGCAAGTGAATATAGTGGGCTATTTGGAGAGATGTCACATTCACATGTGACTACAGATAGTCCAATACTGTGTGTTCTGTAATATTCACTAGGTCTCCTGATTGAAATATGCATTACAGTAGTCAATGGAGATGTTAAACGGTGGGGTTACATGATATTAGCACTACTGTCTATGCCAGCAGATTATGTGCTGTTCTTCCACCACCTGCAACACATCAGTGTTCCCATACAACTGCTGTAAAACAGGAAGTCACAATGATATATCAGCAGACCAACCAATTCCAGGGTTGTGACATAGAACTTGGCCACACGTTGTATGTCTCACATAACACAAGAGTGACAATGTATATCTGTATGCTGTTGATTGTGTGAGGAATGACACTTTGTCTGGTGGCTGGTTTGGCTATCTGAGCTACTAAAGTTAGCATGGGTGATGGTGTTGATGGTTTGAATCTGGCAGCATCCACATCTCTTGCATGTGAAGTACTTATAGGGTGCTATTCCCACAGACTGCCATACCCCTTGATCTGTTATTGCAAGAAAGCTAGACAAAGTCAGAGAGAATGGAGATACAAAGGGCCAAAACTACAAATTGACATTATACATGCTCTGATGAACTTAGAACGTGACTAGTATAACAACAGGTTGAACCAGAATAGCTGCAGGATGTAAAGGCAGCCACTTAAATGTGTCAATAGTTACTACAATTCAGTGACTGCATTATACAATATTATACCACAACACCACAAATGTTTGAGGAACAGACCAGACATATGGGGCGAAATGCTGGACAGTCTGCAAAAACATGTACAGTGGGAGGTATGTAGACTGTCACCCTGTGTGTGGTGTTGTATTATGTTCTCCAGTCATATATTAAGTACAGCACACACCTGGGAAGGAGACCAGTTGGCATAATGGTTAAAGGTTCAATCCTGACCTCTGACCAATGCCTGTTTGGAGTTTGGATGTTCTTCTTGTCTCTCCATGGGGTTCCTCCCACATCTGAAAAACATGCTGAGTGTTTCCAACTCAAACTCACCAATGATTGGAGCTATGTGCAGAAGCACAGACTATACATGGTGCCCTGTAGGGGGAAGAGTTGTACAGACCAACTGCTGTTGGCATCTACTGTGATGCGCAATATCCTCAAGATAGGAGAGCATGGATCACAGACTGTGCATCATGGTACGGCTAGCCACTCAACAGTGTAAAACATGGCTCTAGGTGATGTGATCATGTTAACTCATGTCGCCAAAGTGGGCATGGGTAGTTACCGATGATAAGTGGGTTGAGGACCCAGCCTACTCCGACCTATGCCAGGGATCCATGCTAACAGTGGGAGGGGTATATGTGTTCCTATTGGCCAGTGTTTGTGGCCAGTGTGTGCCCGCCATAAAAGCCCAGCAGCCCTGGGTCAATAAGCTACTGGCTGGCTGGTTTCTAATTGCCCTGCCTGGGTTAACTGGGAGAACTCTGTTGAGCAAAAGCTGGACGTAAAAACAACCAACCTGCCAAACATGAACTGAGAATTGCTACACTAAATGTAGGTTCACTGACAGGACACAGCTTGGAAATGGATGATGTGATGATACGGAGGAGGCTGGACATCCTATGTATCCAAGAGACAAGATGGAAGGGTGGTGCAACAAAGCCACTTGGCTTGGGATCCAGACTCTACTACTCAGGAAGGGGACAGGCTATAAATGGTGTAGGAATTGTGGTGAGAGAGAGGCTCCAGAAAGGCAATGAGGGCTATTATTAGAATTAATGACAGAGTCATGGCAATCAGAGTCCAGTGTAATGATAGGGCAGTATTCATAATCTCAGCCTATGCCCCACAGCAGGGTTGTGATAGTGAGGAAAAGAATGCATTCAGACAATTGCAGGAAGCAGGACAACATGAATTGGTGTTGATAATGGGTGACTTGAATGTACACATCAGGGCAGACAGAACAGGATATGAGGACTGCCTGGGTTCACATGGGTGGGACAACAGGAATAAAGAAGGAGAAGCCATTCTAGACTTCTCTCTGGCAAATGGCTTATTAGTAGTCAACACATGGTTCAGAAAGAGAGACAGTCACAAGATCATATACAAGAGTAACCAACATGCAACATAGGTAGACTTCCCCATAGTAAGGAAAAGGCACTGGGGTAGAATCCATGATTGTAAAGTCATCCCCAGTGAAACACTTGTCCCACAGCATAGACCACTAGTTGCCACAATCAGCTGCAAACAGTGGTCAGAGAAGGCTCTAAGGTCAACAGAGACCAGACTGAAGACCTGGAAGTTGACAGGAGAAAGAGTACAGCAGTTCAAAGAATTACTCAGGGCTCTAGCACCCCAAAGAAGAGGAGGAAATAGGTGTAGTTAAACAAGAATGGCAGCGCCTAAAAAATGTGTTATGACTACAGAAAAGATAGGTGGCCAAACCAGGTATGGAAATAAGTTACATAAGGAAAGCTGGTGGTGGAATGCATAAGTCCAGGAAGTCATCAAAAGAAAAAAGGAGTGCAAGAAGAAGTGGAAGATAGAAAAGACCAACCAGGCTAGGAAGGACTACTGGTTGGCTAACAAAAAAGCTAAGAAAGAAGTTGCAATAGCAATGAATAGGGCATTGGAGGCACTCTACCATCTAATGGAAAGTAACTCAGTAAATGGCACAAAGAAACTATATCAGGTTGCAAGGCAAAGACAGAAATATAAAGAAGATAGTCAGACACCCTTCATAAGGGATGTCAGAAACAACCTGCTCACCAGTCTACAGGACATCAAAGGCAGATGGAATTAGCATTTCCAGCAGCTTCTGAATGAAAAAAACCCCAAAGAAGCTGTACTGCCCCAGAAACAGCCTACAATGAGAGAATAAGAGGAATCCACCCTAGACGAAGTAAGAACAGCACTAAGGAAAATGAAGTCAGGGAAAGCGGAAGGCTCAGATGAGGTTACAGCAGATATGATGAAGATGCTGGGTGAGGTTGGGGAGAAATGGCTCCTGAGGGTACTCATAGCAGTGTGGAGAGAAAGACATATTGCAGACGACTGGAGAATAAGCATACTCATGCCAATGTAGAAGAACAAATGGGACATCCACAACTGTGGGCAATAAAAAGGCATCAAACTCCTATCCCATTGCATGAAAGTTCTGGAGAGGGAGATTGATAAACAGGTATGCAGAGTAGTAGAATGTAAGATGGGAAATAATCAGTTTGGATTCAAATCAGGCTGCAACACAACTGACATGATGTTTGCACTGAGACAGATACTTGAGAAGAAGCTAGAGATGTGGAAGGAGTCCAACTGGGCATTCCTAGTCTTGGAGAAAGCATATGACAAGGTCCCAAGAAAGCTTATCTGGGCATTACTGCAGTGGTTTCAAGTCCCAGAAACATTGGTAAAATTAGTGCAGGTCATGTACAAGGACCCAATGACTCAAGTACGAACAGTGTTCATCCTTACAGAGTAGTTCCCAGTGGGAGTGGATGTACACCAGGGTTCAGCTCTGAGCCCACTCCTGTTCATACTGGTGATGGACTACATTAGCAAATAGGTCAGAGGGGACAGATCAACAAAGTTGCTGTATGCAGACAATGCGGCATTACAGGCAGACTCTGAGAAAGAACTTCAGCAAAGGATAGAAGAATGGAATGCAAAACTGAAGGCACATGGGATGGAACTAAGCACAGATAAAACAGTGGTAAGGGGAGGAAGTTATGGAAATCAGAAGAAGATAAAAATAGAGATAGAAGGGAAGATAGTGTAACAGATAAACAGCTTCAAGTATCTGGGTGGGGTGGATGAGGAGAAGAGAAGTCTGACTGAAGAGGTCAAAGCTAGAATCAGAGAGGCTGCAGCCAACTGGCATAGAGAGTCAGGTGCAGTCTATGACAGAAGAATGAGAAAGAAGCTGAAAAGCAAGATGTGCAAAACAGCGGTGTGACCAGTGCTACTGTATGATACAGAAACCAGAACAGTTGAAGAAGCTAGAGGTGATGGAAATGAAGTACCTGTGAAGGGTGGTAGGATGCACACTGTGGGGCAGACAAAGAAATGAGGGCATAAGAGCAAAAGCCAAAGTAGCTCCAATTGTTGAAAAGATCAAAGAGAAGAGATTACTGTGGTTTGGACACGTGCAGAAAAGCAGAAGACAATCTGGTGAGGAAGATTTGGGACAGACAGGAAAAAGGTAAGAGAAAGTGAGGACATCCAGTGAAGAGGTGGATGGATTGTGTGAAAGAGGATCTGCGATAGTCAGGCATGAGTGTTGAAGAAGGCAGGAGTGTGGCACTGAATCAAAAGAGTTGGAGACAGTTAACATGATACCCCGATCCCATGTAGAAAAAAACAGAAAAAAGGGGCTGATGATGATGATGACAAAGCCAGGGAATGCCTTGGAAAATATCAGGGAAGTGTTGTACTGTGGAAACAGGTGCAGCAGCCAATGTTTGCAGCACAGAAAATCCTGGACCGGAGTACAGGTAGCTGTGGCTTGGAGTCACCTTGTAAGTACTGACAGTCCCACTGGGCATGATCCTACACTTAGCTAACTTGAGTGCAAGTCTGTTGCCTCTTCCTCACAAAGACCTGCTATATGTAAATACATCTGTCCATACAGACAGTACATATAATTATCTCTCTCTGTCCCTATCCCCTCACACATGATTAGTGTATCTATTAGTATATATCACATATACATATGATACTGATATATATATATATATATATATATATATATATATATATAGAGAGAGAGAGAGAGAGACAGCGAGAGCTATGTAAATTACAATAATACATAGACTCTCCACATATCTCTACCTAACACATTTACGTAACGTACACATATAACAAGAGACATCCCTATTATGTCAGTGTGTGTGAGTGGTGTAAGAATGTCCCAACATACCCTCGGAATACTGAGGTTATCTGCACTTACACATGACAACAGTTGATTGAAGGAACCAGACCAAGACTGCATCAGTACATAAGCCATTCACCCACAGACCCCCTGTGCCTGCAGAATGTCACCTTGTAGATAGACACAGATGAGCAGGTGTTATAATGTGCAGTGGTTTCAATGCATGCCTTGGACAGGCCATATTGTCCCTGGCCACATGTTTGCCTATCTAACTGCAACCAGCCACATACGGCCATACTGGTAACTGTACACGCACAGCAGGGATATTAACAGATATCCCACTCCTAGGGCACTGGATACAATAACATTAAGAAGGTTTGTGGTCTGCACTGTCATGGCAGGACAGGTAGCTTACATCCTTCTAAGTTGGGAGTTGCTGATTGAAGGCTTTCTGTCTGTTATTCTAAAAGTGTATTAGTTCTGGTTTAAGCAGTTGGGCTTTGGGCCAGTTACTTTACATTAAGAAGGTGTGGTCTGCACTCTTGTGGGAGCAGAGGGTATTTACTGCCCTTCTGAGCTGGGAGTTTCTGGTTAAAGGCTTATTGTGCCTGCTTATTTGAACTGTCTCTTTCTGAAATTAGTACACCTTGTTTGCTGTATCATAGACTAAATTCAGATCTGCCAAATCTAGCATTGTTTGTATAACTTGAGCACTAATCCAGATCATCTTTTTTTGAAGAAGGTTCCCTTGTACCCTAGTGGCAGGAGTGTGCAGTAAGAACTTGTCTGATCAAAGACTGCTGGAAAGGGGACTCAGTTTTAGCTTTTTATTGGTTAATTTGCTTAAATCAGTTTGCTCATTTGCTACTGTTATATAAAAAAAAATACACTTTATGCATCGCCACTTAGCTAGGGGTTAAACTATTCCCGGCGCCATAAAATCTGCTCTTCAAATTTTCCCTTAGAATTAGCCAGTTATTTAGTTTTAGCAATCAAATCTGTTTCTTTGAGCTCAGCACTTGTTCAGGACTCATTGTAAGCACTAAATAAGATACAAATTACTACAGCACACAACTTTCCTCACTTGTCTAGAGGAAAACAGTTTTTAGTACTTAATAAATAAGCACCTATCCAGGCATGTCTAAGGGTCAGCTCTTGGTGTTTTCTCCTGTCTACCTGATGAATCTGGGCATATTGGGGCAATGCAGCAATTGCCTCATGTACACAGACAACCCTCTCCTCCTACCACCCAACACTACAACCTGTGAGAGATGCACTTATATAGACAAACTAGAAGCAAAGGTCTCTTCACCCAAGACTGGACAAGAAAGTCAGGAGGAAAAGACAAACACTTGCACCACACCACACTCATCACATAGTCCCTCAAAATCTACACCATCAAAACACACACATACCAACACAAAACACCCACCTATTATTCGCGGAGGCTCTCAAAAAAATCTGCTCAAGCAACAGAGACCTCCAAAGCAGAAACGCATACAACCTCCACCCCCCCAACACAACCCAAATGACACATAGCCCACAAACTCAGTGTGCCACTCAACCACAGCCCATAAGGCATAACAATGTACCCAACACTCTAGTCATAGGTGACTCTATAGTCAGGCACACTGAAGTTCCACTCACCAGGCTAAACAAGGAGAAAGTTACTGTCAGCTGCCTGTCAGGTGCCAGGATCTGCCACATAACGCACTCAGTTAGGTCACTCCACAACAAGTACAAATATGACTCTGTCATTGTCCATGTTGGCGTGAATGATCTGAGATGTAATTCCCTGGACTACATGAAAAGAGACATGGAGGAGCTCTCCGATCTTTTAGCCCAGGCAAGTATGACCCTAGCCCTGAGTAGCATCCTGCCATCACCCAGAATGATACCACAGTACAGGGACAAAATGATTGACTTTGACAACTGGCTAAGCTTCTAGTGTCATTCTAACAGGATCTAGTATCTGTCTGCCTGGGATGACATGATCAACAGACCATGATGCTTTGCCAGAGATGGCCTGCACTTGTTGCCCTTGGGATTCCGGATACTCGCCAAGGCTCTTGCCACCCCTATAGTGCCTCTTTTAGGCAAGGTTCAAATGACAAATTCACCACCGTAAAAGGTACAAGCAAGCAAAATCTGAGGGTAATGCTACTCAATGCTAGAAGTTTAAACCTCAAAATGTATTCACTCGAGGCACTCCTTAAAATGGAGAATATCAACATCTGTGCAGTGACAGAGACCTGGTTCAAGGCTCCAGAGAGCACCCCTGCATTACCAGGCTATAATTCATACCACACCTTTCAGCCACCTAACCTGGACTGAAACACTAAAGGAGGAGGCGTATCCATATTCATTAAGGATATCCACACCTCCAGGCTAGTTGCTCAGCATAATGCATCCGAGATTATCCAAGTGCAACTAACTCTGGGCAAGACCACAGTTCAAATTGTAACTTGCTACAGATCCCACACCATACCCCAGGATTCCCACTACTCATTTCTTGCTACACTGGAAAATATTAGGGTACAACCCAACACCCTAATAATGGGTGATTTTAACTACCCCACCATTAACTGGGAAAGCTACTCATGTACCAACTCTTTTGCTCAACGTTTTCTGGAATTCATAAATTCCAATGCCTTGGATCAACTTATCCACACCCCCACCAGGGGCAGCAATATCCTAGATCTGGTCATTACCAACATGGGCGACCAGTGTTCTACACCAGAGGTCACTTCCTCATTGGTCAGATCTGACCACAAGCTAATCAACCTAGACATCCACATACCACCCCCACCCCCCATTAGGGAAACCACAGTAAAAAATGTCTCCAAAGCCAACTTCACGCTTCTTAAGACAGAAGTGACAAACTTCACAACACCCATGCAGATGGACAATAGAGGTACAACTGCTGAATCCCACATGAATGCACTTTATAAGCACTTACACGAGTGCATGGATCATGCTATTCCTAACAGAACCAGGATGCTATCCTCCAAAAAAAAAGGAAGCCAATCTGGTGGTCCCCTGCCATAAACAAACTCTACAACAGAAGAAAGAAACTGTTGCAAAAAAGAGTAAAATCCCATAACTGGAAGAACTCCCTGGTCAGTCTCAGTAAGAAGCTGAGATCCCTCATAAAATTCTCCAATGCTAGTTATGAAAACAAAATCACCACTGATTCTAAAGACAACCACAAAGCATACTATAGCTATGTCAAGAATCTCAATGGCAGCACTGAGATATGCTGTTATGAGTTACAGCACAATGGCACTAAATATACAGAACTGACTGATATTGCCAACATCCTGTCAGATAGGTTCAGTGCTAAGTTTACCTCCCCTCACCCCCTAAAGGGCCCATTTCTATACCAGAAGAATGCAAAGTTCCTGTAATCACAGCTGCACAGGTAAAAACCACAGTCTCCAAAGCCAAGAACACAGCATCCATGAGACCTGACAACATCCCAGGCTGCATTCTGTATGAACTATAGAATGAACTGGCACCCCGCCTAAGCACCATGTTCAATCATAGCCTCACCTCAGGCTTCATGCCCTCTGAATGGCGCACAGTGATGGTTATCCCACTACACAAAGGGGGAGCCACCATGGACCCTGGGAACTACTGCCCCATTAGCCTAACGAGCCTGCTTTGCAAGGCCATGGAACGTATCATTATGGAACTTATAAACAAAGACATTGATAATCTCCAAACTCTGGACCCCACCTTGTTCAGGTTTGTAAAAGGCAGATCATGTCTCCTAAATCTGATTGACTTCTTTGAAGCAGTCACCAAAGCCGTAGATGAGGGAAAGGTGGTTCACACAGCCTATCTAGATCTTGCCAAGGCTTTTGACACTGTCCCCCACTCTGGAATTATAGATAAACTCACTAAACTAGGTATAAATCCCTATGTCACAAGATGGGTTGCCATCTGGCTCACTGACAGAATCCACACTGTGAAAGTAGCAGACTCCAAATCTGAATTCAGACCAGTGACAAGTGGAGTACCACAGGGTTCTGTCCTGGGTCCTGTCATGTTTGGTATCTACTTTTCTGAAGTATAGGATAACACAGAAGGTCTTTGGCTAACAAAGTTTGCAGATGACTGCAAACTAGGAGCCATAACTGAAACTCCTAATGATGTGGACATCCTACAAAAGAGCCTCACTGATACATATGCCTGGTGCCAAAGCCATGGCCTCAAGCTCAATGGCAACAAGTGCATTGTCATCCCCTTTGGTAAAAGCTCTGTACCTATGAGCTACCACATAGGTGGTAGTCTACTTAACACCAAAAGTGTGATAAGTGACCTAGGGAGACAGGTGGACAGTAGTCTCGCCTTTGATAATCACATTGCCACAGTAGTCAGGAAATCCTTCTATGTGGCACATCTCATCACAAATGGTTTCTCATCCAGGAAAAAGAGGTCATTGTTCCCCTCTACTCATCATGCATTAGACCCATTATAGAGTACAACACCCCTTTTGGTATGTACCACACAAGACATCCACAACAACTGGAAAGGCCACAGAAATACCTCACAAAGAGGATTACTGGCCTCAAACAGATGCCCTACACAGACCGTCTCAAAAAACTCCAGCTTTACTCCATCGCATATTGCCTTCTCAGAGGAAATCTCTGCCTAACATGCAAAGCTATGTCAAGCCCAGAGCTGTTGGACATGCTCCACTTAAAGAAATCCAAATCCCTCCGAGCTACTTGGTGTAGGGACCTAAACCTTGTCAATACAATAAACAGAACATGCTTGAGGGATAGATTCCTGTCCCAGAGACTTTCCATACTCTGGAACAAACTATCTATCTATGTCAAACAAAGGTCCTCATTAGCACTCTTCAAGAAAAATCTTGATGATTTGATGGGAAATAGGAAATTCACCCCTGGGATCACCCCTGTGGCTCTGTTCAACAGGGGCACAGGAAAATAATTGTCTTGGGTGGCGAAAGCCAGGGTACCTTTTTAGCTAGGCTTGCATAGGCCCTAGGGCCAATAGCCTAGTACCTACCTATGAACCTATGAACCTATAACATTACCAAGAAATATCACTCTGCAGACCACACATGCTGTCTAACAAAAGGCTACTTTGCGTACTCTACAAGTACTGAGCCTGTAGTCGCGAGAGACATGGGCACCCAGGTTGATAGCAACCTGACTTTTGACCAACACATTGCCTCCATTGTAAGAAAGGCTTTCTACAAGGCCCACCTCATAAATAAGGGTATTTCATCCAGGAACAAGAAGATTAGAAAATCCCTGTACACAGCCCTAATCATACGCATTATCAAGTACAATGCCTGCTTCATCATGTACCTTCCCAAACACATGCAGCAGTTGGAGAGACCACAGAGGTTCCTGACCAAGAAAATCCAGGGTCTCAAACACCTAAACTATACAGATAGGCTAAAAGCCCTGTTCCTCTATTCAGTCTCATACAGACTACTCCGAGGTGACCTGAGTCTGGCATACAAGGCCATTTTAGACCCAGCCTTGATGGAGTTGCTGCATATCCATAAGACAAACTCCACTCACGCATCCTGCACACAAGGCCTTAACCTGGTCTGTGACATTAATAGAACTTGTTTTTGGGATAGATTTGTGTTCCAAAGACTCCCCAATCTGTGGACTAGACTCCCTCTCCATATCAATCAGAGTACCTCTCTAGCACTCTTTAAGAGGAACCTGGACTGGTTGGAAACAGAAAATATACCAGTGGGATCTCACCTATGTCCCAGCTGGACAGGGAAACAGGTGCTGACTTTGAGAGAACATGGACAAAATTCTTGGC
Organism: Protopterus annectens; assembly: GCF_019279795.1. Classification (NCBI taxonomy): domain Eukaryota; kingdom Metazoa; phylum Chordata; order Ceratodontiformes; family Protopteridae; genus Protopterus; species Protopterus annectens. The sequence continues at coordinate 1,052,803,610 of NC_056727.1, forward strand.
TAGGCTTATAAGAGCCTCCGGGCCAATAGCCTAGTATCATCCTATGAACCTATAAACCTATGCAATCACGTATACAACAGACGGAACCTGCAGCACATGCAATAAGTACTGTGAGCTATAGTGTGTAACAGTAAATAGGTAGGAGGTTCTAATCTCATATCAGCCAACTGTGTGTGTGTGTGTGTGTGTGTGTGTGTGTGTGTGTGTGTGTGTGTGTGTGTGTGTGTGTGTGTGTGTTTCTGTGTGTGTGTGTGTGTGTGTGTGTGTGTGTAAATATAACCCCTTGCAGCACTACAGGCATGCCTATCTGGGCTATCTCTGTGCAATGGTTATGCATTTTATGGCCCGGTGACTAGCTGCTGGCCTATACGTTGCCCTCATCTACAAGGCCTGCTGATGTCATCCACCTTAAGAGTGCTGGCAGACCGTCTAATATCAGATAAACTCCATGGTCCATGCAATAAGTAGTGTGTAATAGTGGATAGGTAAGGGTTCTAATTTTACATCAGCTAACTATGGTGTTGCCTTCAGAATGTGCCTATGCCTACATGATGGCCCAAAACATGAGCTGAGTGACCCATGAAGTGATACCTGCAACATGTGTTGGATGGACAGCAGTCCTTCTATGAGCACCCCTTCAGTCCACCTGTGTGGGACCTCACCAGGTCTCTGGCTATGGCCAATGTCTACACTCACTGATGCCAAAGTTGCCACACTATTCTGTTCAATGTCGCCACCCACTGACTGTCGAATAACTGTGGCCTCTGGGGACTGGGTATGTGTGGGATACTGACTGTGTGCAATGACAATGGTGGCAGAATAGGGATGTCAATCTCTAGGACAGATTCAACACCCAACAACCACACCTGTGCCTCACTATGGCCACTATCAGCTTCAAAGTCCGATGAGAACTGACATCAGGTTGTGAGGGGGACAGACCCCAACCCTCCCTATCACCTTTGAAAACCAAGACAAAGGCAGTGCATTAACACCTGCACTTTTATATATGGTAATCCACACAGACTCATACAAATGAGGATCCACAACTGCTTTACCAGTCTCACATCTTCTCATCTCCACTCCCATGCACAACAGACAGCCTCCCAACAACATACACAGACAAGTCAAGTCCTTTATAACATGCACTTCAGCCACATGTGGTTAAAGTTGCTAGTACAATCTGTCTGTAAGGTATACAATACGACACTCTACGTGATAGAACTACGCATAAAACCCGGTACACCTATCTTGAAAATGATATGCCGGTACTAGTGTCACTGCCTCAGGTATGTACCATCTCCCTTTTGTGTTTGAACTGGCATCTTGTAGTAATTGATTTAAGGCTGTGTAGCTGCTCATGACTATAATTGCAAACATGTCGATGGGCGTTCAAATACACACCTGTGATTACCCAGTCTATGAACCATAGTTAACTGTTTCAGAATTGTATGTACAAATGTACTACTCTGCTAAACACATTTGTACACATGGCAATATGGCAGCCCTTAACTTTCATAGGGTATATATGATGTGCAAAAAACAGTATCACACTTACCAGGTACAGGACCATGGACATGGGCCACACCTGACAGGCCTATGAAAAGATGAGGGATAGGTATTGTCAGCACCACCAAATGTTGCAGCACTACAAGGTAATATGTGTATATATCCACATGTACAGTACGTACTGTGATACCGTCTATATTGCTGATATTCTGAGCATGTTTGTGCAACTGAGCATAAACCCTAACACCCCCCCCCAATCCAGATATACCTGACACCCATGTACAAGTATTTACAGCCTTCCACAATGACTGATAGAGTATTACACTGGTGAACACAGTACGCTTACATGGATGCTCCTCTGCTGTGGACTCTGTGGCACCCACCTCCATGATGTATGGTGTGATAGATGCCTGGGAGCTGTCTTGCATTCCACAGTTCACCAGAAATTCTCCTGTGGCTGAGAGTGGTTGTTCTGTCGCAGCCCCTCCACCAGTGATGGCACGAAGCCTGGCAACATCATCTGCCCTTTGATGTGAAGCATTCAGCAGGTCTTTGGTCTGGTGTCAGACCTGCTCATAGGCCCTGTCCTGTTGGCCAATCTGATTGACATCCCACACAAGATTTGCCCACAATGATGCCCACTGTTCCTGATTATGCCTCCCCCTGGACAACAAGATCTGATGGTGCTTTCTCATTCCGTCTACTATTATGTCATTCTCCACATCTGAGATGGGGGCATGTCTTCTGTGGTACATGATTCCTGAAAGACAACAAAAGGGGAACACATTACACGACCAGATACATGGGTGTCCACTATGTACAGATCCAGCACACCCATAATGCCCTGCATTATCCACTGCTCTCTCACACGTCATACCCCACAGTCTGGCAACACACTACATGTGTGGATACCATGGAGATAGTAGCAATACTGGAGTATGTCCCTGTGTGCCGTAACAGATTCTGTTGTATGTTCCTACACTCAGCACTGCAGTCTACTGTGATGTTTCCCCTATGGGCACACTCCTACTAATATGTCATATGGCCACTGCCAGACAAGTAGAAGCATGCTATTACAACCACTATATGGGGACAGTACAGCAACACCAGTGTGCCACAATGACAGAAAACAATGCACACCTGCTGTAGTATATGTTCCATGTAGACATCATATCTCTCAAATATACAGATGTTCGCAGAATGTCAAGATGTTTGCCTTATAGTTTTGGCCATTTTCACACAAAAGTGTGGATTTCTGACAAATGTTTGGCCAATCATTGATGGTTGCTCTCAGAGAATAAAGGCAGACATCTGAGTTTAAGACTTCATACCCTTCAGAACACAGTTATGTTACTGTAATATCTGTTATTCTATTCACTTTCTTACTTTGTGCTGGCAATATTTAAACAGCGTTGCTAGTTTTGGGCCTTTGTCCCCCCATTAAGTATGGCTCTGTCCTGATGTCTTGCTGTAAGAGGTTGACAGGTATGTTAGGCATAGCTCTCAACCAAACAGAGACAAATGTCAACAGAATCAGGGACTTAGCCAGAGTACCTCAGGGACATTCAGGGACATTGTTAAAATGTTAGAACAATTTATGTTTGACATTGACAGAATGAGAGGAGGTGTCTTACAGTACATTGTTTGACATTGCAGGACTGTACACCATTACATATTGTCACTATGTATTAAATTCAACCCACTAGCTTTCCTACTACAGCCAACCATTGTAGGAGGGATTAACAGGAACAGAGCTAAGATGTGAGTGAAAATCAGGGACAGATGAGTGGCATGCCTGTAGGTGTAGGACAGCAGGGTATCAATGATATGCCATTACCACAGATCTAAGACAGGCTTACTGCTGTAATCCTTATTCTGCATACCTCCATCCTCCCATCTGCATCCTGTTATATGGAGAAATTTATTACATACCTGGTGGAGAGCAGTACTCCTTTGTTGAATTTTTCTTCCAGTAATATTTTGAAAATATGCTCTCTGTAAGAGGGAAGTCTCATACAGACCTGTTCCCCATAACCAGCTGGCTGCCTTTTGAAGGTACTGCTCATTAGCAGGTAATTGCCTCTGCAACAATCTGTGGATCAGATTTGCTAATTGCATCAAAACAGCTGAATTGTACTATCATTAGCCAATGACATGCCACCACAGTGTAATATATAATGTCTTCATGTAGACCTGGACCCCTTTCTTAGTTGTTAAGATGGTCATTACTGAGGTCTGGGGACTACAGCATCATAGAGGGAAGGTACCATAACTGTCAACTATAGAGATTTATGCAGTATGTCCACAGTTTCACCTCATATGTATGGTCAGTGTCCCATGACATTGTGGTCATCTGGCAGTTCACTGGCGCACATTGTGGGTTGACGTCAGTAATGAAAGACATTTGAGTGTCAGACTTCATACCTATCAGACTATGCCTGCTAACACAATAGCTGTTATTCCATCAGCTTACTATCTTTGTAGGAGCAAACTGTGAAAAATGTCTTTTTCTCTGGGCCTTTGCCACCTCCATTGCATAAGGCTGTGTCTGGATTCCTTATTCTAGGGGGTTGGGAGGTTTGGTAGGTCTGTAGCAGCTACCTTTACAAATAGCTGTGTGTGCTACAGGCTGCAGCTACTGCTGAACACATGGGTGTGTGTGAACACTTTGGAGGACAACAAGCTGTATGTGTAACTGTGGTAGCTGTGTCAGCCCTTTTGCTATGGCAGAGCCAGGGTAAGGGTACTCTTTACAGTCCAACTAAGGGATGTGATTAAGCTATGTCTGTTTTGCAACAATGCCAATAACAGAGCACTAGGCGACATATAGTTAGGCTATACAGAAATGCGCAGTGTGTCGCTATCTGCATGCCTTTGACTTGCAAAACTGGATAGCAGTTCACTAATTAGCAGTAAGCTACGCTGCTAAAGATTGCACGCCTCAGTCATTACTTGCTGTCTTCACAATAATGTACTTGAACTGCAACACAAAACTGGATTTAAACTCAGGACTGTGTGTGACAAAACATACTGCATGCAAGGCATTTAACAGACTGAGCTACTGAGTCACTGCTGCAGCAGTTGCATTTGCAAAGAATATGTGCATACATACAGGCTGTGACACACATTGTCTGCATCCATCAGTATGTGCATGGCTTTCTATGGCTGTATGTCTGCACCAGGGTCCCAGTTGAACATGTACTTTGCCATTGGTGCCTTAGCAGGTATGTTTTAACGTGTTGCTGATAAAAGGGCACATTTACCTATTATCACAGGCCTCATGTAGATCCAGTATTATGTCTGTGGCTGTCTAGTGGTGTATTATTGCACTAAAGTCCAAGGTACACTCCCATTTTCCCATTGATTTTTAATTACAGTTTGTATGGTGTTGTGCAGTGCACAGCTCCTCTGAGACACGCCCAATGACTGAAAGTGGCAATCACTATGTTTTGCTGAAAACACCTGTTTTAATTAAGATCTGAGTGGCAGGACAGGTTAATGCAGTGTGATGTAGGTTTGAGGTCCCAGGTTCAAAACATGGCAGTGGGGTTTATTTTGTACATGTGTCTGACAATGTAATAAACACACTTAATCATTAAAGTTCCATTTAAGCTCAGCTAAGTGAAGTGGCATGGTGAGCAGCTTCACGCTAATGCTCGCTAAAAAATATAAAGAAAAGAAAAAGGAGGTGATAGGAAAGTGCTGAAATGGGGCAAGCAGGGGGAACACATAGTGAAAGGCAGGTAGGGATTTGCAGGAAGGGTGTAGGAAAGAACCATAGCTCTCCATTTCTTGTACTGCAATAGCTGTGCACATTGCAGAATTTGTAGATGAATTTGTACTCTCAAACCACAGAGAGTGGGGAGAGGACAACATAACTGCATTGTCAAGATGGCTGGACCAAATTACTTGTGTCCAGTGAACACATGTGTGAAATGGAGAGCTATGTATGGGGCAATATTTTTGGGGACCATTGCCCAATTTTTTATTAAGGTGAGAGTGAAATTTTGAGGAAGGGACATAGGTACGTGAGGGGAGGGTAGTTGGGTAGGAGAGGATGCATTTGCTGACAGACGAGACAGACAAGACAGCAGGCAGGGGTGGTGTGTGACACATGAGGTGGGTGAACACCTATGATGGGGAGGGTATTGTGGAATCCAAGTAACACATGCCTCCAGATGGCAGCAGTATTACTCACATCCCCACCTATGGGACTGTTGACACTGCTCCTTCACTGGCCCAAGGGTGGCTGTGCTGAATACTGGGCACCAGGGTGAGGCTGCCCCACCAGGTTGGCCAACATGCCCTCAATCTGGTGCAGGCAGCGTTCCTAGCTCTGATGAACAATCCTGTGAACCATGACCATCAGTTGGTCCTGGGTGAGAAAGGTCCCTCTGCCACCACTCCCAAGATGAGGCCAGGCTCCGTGCCCTGAGGCAATCCCACCCGATGCCACAGGTGGTGCAGGGGCAGTGGAGGGGGCACCAACAGTCTGGGTCACAGAAGTGGCAGTACCCAGTGCCATGGCCAGTTGAGGCAGGGTAGGCAGATAAGCCAGAAATGGCCTACCCTGACATAATGTGGTAATGGAGATATAGCAATAAGTATAGGTTAGTTGTGAATAAATCATTGTTAGTAATAACAGCATGGCAAAATATTGGAAATAACCCGATTACATATCAATACATATTATTTGAAACACAACAATAAATAACAAAACAGTCAGTATGTTAACAGCATGCCAGTAACAGTTACAGCATAACAACAACAAAAAAGGTAATTTAACAAGATATGTTAATATGCAACTATTATAATACATAACCATAATAATAAAACACGTCACAAAATATAGTTAATGTAACAACATATGTTGTTAGTAAACCATAACCAATGAACAACAATAAGAAATAAAGGAAGATAAGGGGTGGAGAGAGAGAGTGAGAAAAGCAGTCCTTTAGCAACATTTCTGGATATTTCTTTGACAACAGTACTGCTATCTACTCTACGAGTCTGTACAGTGACTACAAGTCTCCTATAGCTGATGTAGCACATACATACGTCTCAAGCTATTTGCATGGGACACTATGGGCCAAGCCGTAACAACTGCAGGTACACAACAGCACAGAACACTTGCACATCAGGTGCACCTACATAACTACCAAGGTGTTCTGTGGGCTGATTTGGTAATACTTTGTAATCTAGGTAATCATTTACGTGGTAATCCTGTGACAGATTATGCACTATTAATTACATAAAGTGAAATCATGACACTTGAGAGACATGTATGTGTACAGTACAGACACTAAATAGCTGTCATGCCTTGGTTTGCAGGCATGGGAATAGAACCCAATAGCAGTGACTGCAGGGGACATCTGCATAGAATGTATTAATTGACTGCAGCAACTTTTAACACACTCCAAGCATGCAGCCATATTGGGACTACACATTTTATTTCTAACTAAACATGCTGATGAACACATTCTTGCTAACAATTTTAAGTCTGTGACATCTAAACACACAATTATCTACTCATAATATGGGCTACCTCACCCATTTATCTGCAGTTCCTGTGGAGAGAGAAATTGTGAGCATTACATGACTGTTACTGTAATATTTATTGCTACATACCACTGGAGTTGAACTCTGGATTGTGTGTGGCAAAATGTACTGCATACAAACCATTTAACAAACTGAGCTACTGCTGATTACTATCTGACTGATATTTGCCTAGAGTTCACCTGGAGCCAAAATATTTATTTATTTATTTTACATTTGTTGACCGGGTTTGTCCGACTGATCTAATGGCCTTTTTTAGAGGAGGCCCGGGGAGAAAATCTCCACATGTTCTACAGATTATAATTTACAAAAATAAGTAAATAAACAACAACTGGTTTACAGAAAATATTCAAAGCAACTTATACATAAAAAACAAGGATTTACTACAGTAAACCAATCATTATGTCTGTCAGACTAAGAATCCTACATCATTCAGAAGGACTAACAATAATTTTGTCACCAGATGTAAAATCTTACATTATGCAGATAAGAATTATGTAATGTGCTTAGGATAGAGAAGTTAATGTGAGACAAGGTCTAGAGAGTTAGAGAAAGTTACATAGGTTGGAAGCAGATAGAGATGTGCAGTTAGGGTTGATAAGCTGTTTAAGAGACAGGTCCATTGGCTTAACAGATATTCTTTAGTGGCTAGCTTAAATTGACTAAGTTGCTTGAGTGATCTGATTTCTAGTGAGAGTTTGTTCCATGCCTTGGAAGGATTATAGCTATACAGAATATGCCATTTCTTAGTTTTATGTTTGTGGATTTGTAGCAGATCTAGATTAGAGCTCTGGAGAGATCCAGCAGGTGAATAGTGGGAGATGAGAGATGATAGGGTAGGACAGTAAGAAGGCTGATAAAGGATGGAGTGGATTATCTGGAGTTGAGGGGGAAGAAGCTGGTAAGATAGTTCATGCCAGTTAAGGTGTTTGAGTGAGAGACAGTGATGTGACTTGCAAGTTTGATGTGCCGCAAATTTGTCTATCTTGTTGTAGGTAGATTCAAGTTTGGCAAGGAGTGTGGAGTTGAGGCAAGTAAGAATTTGAAAGCCATATAATAGACTGGGTAGGAGGTAGGCATAAGAGAGAATTACTTTAGCTTCACTGGTGAAACACTTTTTGTTGTGGTAGAGGAGCCCTAGTTTCTGAAGAGTTTTCCTGATACAGTTGTTAGTGTGTAGATCAAATTTAAGTTGATCATCAACGATGACACCAAGGAGTTTAGTGCTAGTTTCCACCTCGATGTGTCCTATTGAGGAACATGATTGTGAAAGTGGATTTAATGTGGTTGTAGTTTTTAGGAAGAAAAAGCAGTAGCTTAGTTTTTTGGGGGTTAAGGATAAGCTGGTTATCAGAGAGCCAGTTTTCTATTGAGTTAAAGGAAGTCTATGTTGCAGAGATGTGTTCGGAGGGAGAGTCAGCAATAGTGATGACAGCAGAGTCATCAGCGTATTGGACCAGTGATGACTGAGGACAGGAAGTATAAAGAAGATTATTGAAGATGTTGAAAAGTAATGGACCAAGGATGGAACCCCGAGGGACACCCATTTTAACTGGGAGAGGAGGGGAGAGTGCAGATTGCCACGTCACTGTTTGAGACCTCTCAGTGAGGTAGCTGGAAAACCATGCAACAGTAGCAGGGGAGAAGTTAAGGTTGGTTAGTTTGTGCAGAAGGAGAGGGTGAGAGACAGTGTCAAAAGCTGTAGAGAGATCTAAGAATAGGCAGGAGACAAGTTTGTTCTTATCTCTGCCAAGGGCTATAGTATTAAGGAATGATAGCAGGGCAGTAGTACTACTATGCGTTGGTCTAAAGCCATGTTGAGTAGGTGTAAGCAGATTTCAGAGAGTAGGCAGTGCATAACTTGTTTATGTATGCATTTTTCTAGAACTTTAGAGAGAGGATGGCAATTGGTCTAAAATTAGTGATGTCTGAGAGTTACCTCCTTTATCTGTTGGTAGAGTGAAGAATTGTTTCCATATGGAAGGGACTTTGGACTGTGAAATGGAGCGGTTGATTAATATAGATACAGAGAGAGTAAGAGAGTCAGCAGCTATCTGAACAAAACGGGGAGGAATGTTGTCAGTAGAAGCTGAGCAATGGTTGAGTTTAGAAAGTAGAGTTTTGATGTAGCTAGTGGGTATAAGTTTGAGGGAAAAATAATTTGATGAGAATATAGTGGTCTTTGATAGAGAGTGGTTAGAAATATTATTAAAGGTAGATGAATTGGCATTGAGATTAAATAGTTTGGATATAGAGTCAATTATATGTGTGTTGAAGGTGGAGGCAGTATCTTTGGGAGTGTTATCAGGACAAGGATTGGGGGAGCAGGGACCACCAGGATGTAGTATGTGGTTTAAGGAGTTCCAAAAATTGTTGGGGTTAGATTTCAAGGTTGAGGGTTTATTATAGTAAACGTCTCTTTTCTCTTTAGTAATACACATTTTGGTCTGATTTCTAAGTTCTTTGTATTTTAGCAAGTCTGCAGGGAGGTTTGTTTTGGTCCATGTTTTCCATGCTCTGTCTCTATCTTTCATAAGGATGTGGGTGAAATTTGATAGCCATGAAGATATATTAGCTTTAATATGGACTGTGTGAAGTGGGGCAAGTGAGTGAAAAATACTGGGAAAGGTGGAGTTGAAAGACAGGACAGCATCGTCAAGTGGGAGTTGGGTAAGGAAATTTGTCTTAACTTTAGAGAGAATAGATTCAAAGGTGTCAGGGTGGAAGTTAATAAGCTTGCGGCATGTGATAAATATATGCTGTTTAGTAAAGTGAGGGATATATCTAAGTACTTTTATTGGGGAGTGATAACTTAGTGTGTTGGGAAGGGTTTCAGGATTGTGATATTTAGAGGGATGAGAGATTAGAATCCAGTTGATAAGGGTGCTGTGTGCATGATAGTTGTTGTTATGGGTAGCATCAGTGATAAGTTGAGTAAAGCCATACAAGTTGATATGTAAGGAAGAATTTAGGGTACATAGAGTTAAACAATTAATATTGACATCACCAAGAATAATGGTTTCATTAGGAATATGTTGAGAGAAGTATGAGAGAATCTTTTCCAGCAGGTGTAAGTTATCCCCTGGGGGGATGTAGATTGCTACTATTGTGATGGTGGTTTGGGTGTTGGCTGTCAATATTTCAGCAGGGGAAAAGGATGGGATAGTTTTATTAGGAGTTGTCAGAGTAAGGTGGTTAGTGTAAACAATGGCAACTCCACCACCCTTTTTCTTTTGGTAGTCAAGGCGCAGTGTAAAATTGCAGGCGGGAGAAAGTCTTTATCATGGTGTTGGGGTTTTAACTGAGTTTCTGTTAGGGTGATGACATCAGGATTGTGGCTTGAGATCCAAGCATGAAGTTCACTAACCTTGTTTAATATTCTTCTAGTGTTTATTGATTAAAAGGAGATTTGTTTGTTTGGGGGGCAGAGGTGTATAGGTTAGTGGGAGTATAATTATCAGTGGATTTGTGTTGAGTGGGACCTGGATTGGGATGAACATTTCCTGCAAGTAGAAGAACATTAGGTTAGCAGTGGCAGTTATATTTGTAAAAGTTAAAGATAAAATACTTTGTTTTATTTTTAGGGAATGTGGTGTAGGTGGGGGGAAATTTTATTTTAGGAAGAGGAGTTTCAGTAGAAAAGATAGAATCGAAAATAGCAAATGAATGATAAGGAGATGATGTATCACTAGTATGAGGTATTGTAGGAACTTTGAGAATAAGAGATAACTGGATATTAAGTGAGGTAAGACTTTGAAGGAGGAGTAATGGAGGTAGTACAAGAAAAAGGGTAGTAGAGAAAGGCATGAGTAGTAAGAGTATTGAGTGCTAGAGTACTGAAATTGGGGATTGGGGAGTTAGTATTAGGTTTATTTTGCTGGTCGGTATGTGTGAGTGTGTTGCTTAGGTGATGTTTGAGTAAGGGAGTAGGAGTAATGTGGGTAGTGGAAGGAGAAGTAATTGTTTGCTGGTGTGGTGTGGGAGAGGGGAGGGGTTAGTTCTGGTTTGTGTGGAGAACAGGGAGGGGAAGTAAGGTGCAGAGTGGATGTTAACAATGGTTGGGTATAAAGAAAATGATTTGGGGGCTGCGTGGGAATGGAGGTGGGTGAAGAGCAAAGTGAGCCCGAGCGTAGCAAGGGCGAATGGAGTGGGGTTACACCCGAGATGCAAGAATAGATGAGAGAAATCTCAAAAAATAATCAGTAGCTGTTTATCTGTTAGCAAATGTAAGATATATGTAGAATATATGCAGGACAATACAGACCAAAAGTAATATCTTTATTGCCTACAATGTGCTGTTTAGCCAATTCAGAAACCTTGTTACGTATATTTGTACTTACGTTAACTTTAGTGTGTTTGGCTTAGCTGGGAGTCAGGAACAACTGCTAAAAGGGTATGTGACTGTAATAAGGAGTTTTGTAATTAAAGATTACAAGAAATGCTAGCTTGTGAATGGGGGTGGGGCATCTGCCGTCCATGGACTACAGTTAAGAAAATACACTATGCACTTAATGCAGTGATAAGCCCAAAATATCGTGGGATTCAGGTGTACCTACAATGCTTTTTTTAGTCATTTTTGTTTCAGGATGATTGTTTCCTTTTATTCTTTAGTGGCCAGGTTCATGAAGTTGCTAGAGCAGGTAAAAAATGACGTGGACCATTAGAAGGGCAACGGCTGAGGAACCTGTTCACAAGGGCTGTGGAAATCTAAAAATAAGAATGGACAGTAAGAAACAGCTGCAGTTAGTAGGGTCACTGAAGTAGATGGAGGGAAGTACAGGAGAGACAAAATACCATAGCTGAGAAATGCAGGCATGAAATGTGAAACAAAAACATTACTATCAGGGTAGAGTGCAATTCTAACATTTAGTAGATGTATAAAGCATACCAATGAATAAAGGCTGCACAAATAGACCAGAGCAATACTAATATGTGATACACCACCCAAATATGCTATACTAACATTAGTATGTGCACATGGTATATAGAATATAGCATGCAGGTCTAAGAAAACAGTACAGGAGTCAACAGCCACATATTAGCTAAACAGAAGAAGGGGAAACACTCCCAATAGTTCACTAGACAGTGTACTATGCGATAATATAGTTTTAAATGCCTTGCAAGCCTAGAAATCTTAGCCCTCCAAACATATGCTTAAAAGCAAATTGCTTGAATCATACATAACAAACTATTTTCAATGAAACAGACTTAAGGTGGCTTTTCATAAGATCACAGCAATAAATAAGTAAAATACAGATAGCTCCCTGCAGGGCTCCAATAAAGTTGCATTTAATTTATAGAAACAGCTACAAAATACATGTCAGAGCAATAGAGACCTAGTACAGCATAAACAGATTGCTTAGGGCCACACCACCTGAAATTATGTGGGAATGCTAAGCAAAAAAAAAAAACAAAAAAACTATCAGGCTGTGAAAACATCATAGTACAAAATATTAAACAACTGTCTCAAACTGCACTTTATGTTATAGGAGAAACAACTGAGACAGGATACTAGAAACACTTGAAATATTATAATAACTTTACAACTGTTGTTTCAGAAAGAATAAATACTTACTTCAAGGTATACTGAAGGCCGGAGGGATACAGACAGCTGCTTTGGGAATCCAAGATGGCACCACAGGTTTAAATCACCTTTGCTGAGACCATATTGGAGGAGGGGGGAGGGGGACGTTTAAATCACCTTTGCTGAGACCATACTGGATGAGGAGGGAGGAAAGGGTGCAATGAGTAATGACAAATTGGAGCAGGGGCTGGCCTGGAGTAGGAGTGAATCAGACAAAAAACAATCACTCAGTCCACAGACTGGTTGTAGGAATGTCTGTTTGGAGAAAATGTACCTTGCCTCTCTGTGTTTGTTTTCTTTTGAATATATGCAGGACTTTATAGAACAAAAGTAATATCTTTATTGTCTACAATGTGTTGTTTAGCCAATTCAGAAACCTTGTGCTGTATATTTGTACTTATGTTAACTTTAGTGTGTTTGTCTTAGCTGAGAGTCTAGAACATACTACTAAAAGGGTATGTGACTGTATATTAAGGAGTTTTGTAATTAAAAATTACAAAAAATGCTTGCTTGTGAATGGGAGGGAAGCTATCTGCCGTCCCTGGCCTACAGTTTGCAAAATACACTATGTACTTAATGCAGTGATAAGCCCAAAATATTGTGGAATTCAGCTGCACCTACAATGCTAATTTAGTCATTTTTCTTTGAGGATGATTGTTTCCTTTTATTGTTTAGTGGCCAGGTTCATGAAATTGCTAGAGCAGGTAAAAACTGACATGGACCAGTAGGAGGGGAACAATTGAGGAACCTGTTCGCAGGGGCTGTGGAAATTTCAAGGTATACTGAAGCCTAGAGGGGTATGGGCAGCTGCTCTGGTAGTACTACCACCATATACCATAAGACCTGTAGCACTACCATATGACCTGGCAGTACTACTACATTGTTATAGTAAACTGTAGTGACAGTAGAATGCACATGCATGAAACACAAGCATAATCTAGATAGTTGGTAAGCAATATTTCAGTATCATATCTGTGAAGTCACCAAACAATACCAGCTCATGGAGTGGGCTAGCTCACCCATATACCTTTATTACCTGATGTCTGTGGATAACAGAGCATTATGTGACCAATACTGGCCTAGAGACAGCCTTGAACAGTACTTATGTGAGTTAACCAATACAATTTGTAGTCTTTAGATTTGCATTCTAGAGCTATTACAGTGTTATACGTGTCTGCAGCTCCTTACCTTACAGCCTCAATGGATACAGCTCTACTGCAGTGGTTATGACAACACAATCCTGATGCGCACCATTTTCCTCGGTGTTATTGGTATTGTTTTATGTTTTTATTGCAGTACAGTTGACATTATTCTTTTATTGCTATACATTGCTAATCCCACATTTATTGCACTACAAACTTTATTGTATATACTTTAAATGTGGTTATTGGTATTGTTTCATGTTTTTATTGCAGTACAGTTGGCATTATTCATTTATTGCACTACAGTGCCAAGTCCACATTTATTGCACTACAAACTTTACACTATATACTTTATTCCAATTGATGCCTTACTCTTTCTTGCTTATTTCACTACAGTTAACATAATATATCTGTACTCACCACACTAATGGTGCAACTTGGCCAAGTGCCCGGCATGCGACTCTGTAAGCCCTCTCAGGTGCAGCTTTTGGGAGAGAAGCATACCATTATGCTTACTGGTTTTGCAGAAATTACAGAGTACATATTGGTAAAACAGAGGAAAAACTACTTACATACTTGTGGGGCATTCCCTGCAATTGCTTCTTGGACCCAGGTGTCTAAGAGTCCCCTCTTCCATCTTTTCAGGTCATCATGGTGGTGACGATACTACTCACCTGTGCAGGGGATAACAGTGACACTGGTGAGATCTCTGGCCAGCTCTTCCCCGGCCTCCACCTTACACTCTGAGACCTGGAAACCACCCTACAGCAGCCTGTCAACATGGTTTTGTTTGAGGAACCCTACAATGACCCTGGACTCCAGAATGCCCAAATGCTGTGCACGAACATGCACACCTTCACCACTGCCAGCCATTGTATACCATCAGAGACAGAACTCCAATGGATTCTGCTGCATTCCCATCTACTGGACTTAATATAGGTTGTTTTTCCACCCTTAGATTCAACAAAGTGCTGCATCACTTAGCACCATGCAAACCAGTGCAGCTGAGCTGAGATTCATGAAAACTGGTAGAAGTGTAGTCTTAGCAGAGTTTAGCAGCATGCAAACCAGTCAAGCAGAGCTGAGCAGCGCACAAACATTGGCAGCCATTACCCTGTTTATGCGGTGCTTAGCAGGTGTAAGCATAGTTGAGCATAGCTTAGCAAAGCTCAGCGGGGACACCTTTTATAAAAAATGCATAATATGTATATTAAAATTAAATACATATTTTTCCTTCCATGTATTCAAACCCTGAACCTACTACACATGAAGCTGTAACTCTACCCATTTAGCTATGAAGATATTAAGAAATCCAGTATACCTTCACATATACCACTGAGCAACCTATAAGAAGTGGTGTGCACCGTACCTCACCATGCAAACACACTTAGACACGCTTAAACACACCTTTAAATAAATAATAAATTACATCCACCTTCTATTTTTAGATGTCTGGCAGGTTTCTGCTATCTTATATGTGAGAGCTGCTTGGCATTGCTGTGCTACGCTCTCTGCCGCACAAACGTGTTTTTTTTAAAAAACAAAAATAAAATAAAAATAAAACACAGGAAAAAAATAAAACAATGGACATTGCAGGGAGTCTCATACTAATCTGCAGCCATGGTTAGAACTACACCTCTCCCTACACTGATTCAATAACCGTGTTCCTCGGCTCTCCCTCTGCAATGTGGCATGATTAATATGCATGGGGTGCTGCCGAGGGGGAACGTTGACCACGAACATGGATATATTCTGTGTAGGCCCTACATGGTGCCTACATGGATTTTATTAAATCATGGGGCACGTGTATTATCTTTATTAATGCATATTGATAAAGCGTACACTAATAGAACACCTATCATTTCTATTAATGCACATTGATAAAGGGGACATTCAACATGTGTATCATCTGTATCAATGTACATTGATAAAGGGTACACTCAAGAGAATATGTGTATCATCTCTATTAATGTATATTGATAAAGGGTACATTCTGACAACACGTGCATCATCTCTATTAATGTATATTGATAAAGGGTACACTCAGAGAAAACGTATCATCTCTATTAATGTATATTGATAAAGAATACATTCAGAAAACATGCATATCATCTCTATTAATGTATATTGATAAAGGGGATACTCAGAGAACATGTGTATCATCTCTATTAATGTATACTGATAAAGGGTACATGCAGTAGCACCTACTATGTGCACTGACTTTACATCCAAAGTAAGCCTTAGATGCAAGTCAGCCAATGAAGGAATTTTGTAGCATAAACTGAACTCACTATCTTTTTGTGTGTTTGTTTCCCTTATGCTTCATTATGTCTGGTTACCTCAGAGCCTCCATGAATTGCTGGGTCTACCAGCCTCTGCTACTACTGCAAACTATCTCCATTCTAAGTCTGGGGGGAGTCGAGACATTTTCATTTATAACCTACCTCTTGGTATATATCTGAGGGGGCAACTCCCCTCTATAGACCATTCCTACCAATGGTGAATGCTTATACCAGTGCCTTACAGGGTGGGCACACCCATCCCCTCCCTTCCAGTGTCTCATATGCACAAGCTGACAATTGAACCTGGGTCACCTGGGCCATAGTTAGGGCATGGACCCTCTATTTGCAACCTCCATACAGAGAAAGCAGCTTAATTGTGTTTTGACTCATTTAATGACTTTTACCATTTACTGTTGCAGTTTCTCATAGTTATGGTATGCTGTTCTTTATTGCATTTTGGTTTTTCCTGCCTTGTTTCACATGGTGTATTCACTGTTAATCTGTTCAAATTTCTCAGGAAATATTTTCATGCTGCAGTGTGAATGTTCAAAATATGTTCAGTGAATGGAAAAAATGTCAGTGACTGTTTCAATTGACTGGTCTGCTCATTGTAATGCCTAATAAGTAACCTGCAGTTTTTGTTTACCAATATTCCAAATCATTCTGCACCCCATTAGGCTGATGTTATAAGTTCATAAGTTCATATTAGGCCGTTTATCAGGTGGCTCATTTGTAGCCTAGGGAACAATTCCAGTGATTTACCAATACATGAACTAATACCAGTCTACAGCCTAGTTTTGACCATTTTCCACAAGAGCTAGATAGGTCATACCAGGAATGTACATATGAAAGCGCAATCAGTCATCCAGGTTACACTTAAAAGGAATCATGGAGCTACTCAGCTTTCCATACAGAGGGAGGCTATTCCATAAAAGAGGTATTCTCTGTGAAAGATATCTATCTGACCAACATGTCTTTTTTATGATTCAGTGAATATGAGTCTCTTGTGCAGGTGTTTACGGTGGCATTAGTTTTGTGGGGTCTATAACAACTCATCGAATGGCCACATCTTCATTGGAAATGACATTCGTCAAACCTCACACCCCTTGGTAATTATATTTGCCAACTTCGAGTTTGCACTACTGTGGGGACAGGGGCAAATTGACTGATCCCTACCATAATGCAATCTCTGTCAGAACAGTTTGACGAACGTCATTGTTCGACAGTATGGCCGTTCAGTGGAATGATATAGACCCACTTTTGTGGATGTGTAGGAGGTTAGATAAAAACAGATCTTTTGATGCAAGGTATGATAAAGATTTCTCAGAATAGGTAGTAAAAGTAAAACAATGAATGCACTTTAAGATGTCCGGGTAACTCAAGAAAGACATACCCTTGATTTTTTTGGGAAAGTGAATGCTGCTGTCTCTCAAGATGGGTGATATCCCTAGATAAGTACATACCAAAGGGTGTTTTATATTCTAATATTTTTATAATAAGAGTGGAGGAGAGGAGGATGATGACATCCTTGAATCTAGAAGATATGCCACTGATAATTAGTCTGGCTATATAAAATGATTTCCTAACATCAGTTTTCTTGAGGTATGCAAGGATAGCTATTCCTCAATAAAAGTGTCCAAGTACCGAAAGACTGAGTAAGGAGCTGTGGTGGTGGTGCTGCGGTAGCGTTGTCGCCTCACAGTAAGACGTTGTCATGTTCGATTCTCAGCTGAAGCGTCTTCTGTGTGGAGACACACATGAATGGGCGTACCTTCGTTGAAGGTTGTGCATCAGGCCTGACAAGCCGGTACATAAAAATCTACTGCCAATCATTAGCGGACCAGAGTTCCACTGTGGCGACCCCTAACCGGGAAAAGCCAAAAGATACAACAACAACCTTTGTAAAAGGAGTGGGGGAGCCCTGGTTTGCCAAATGACATAATCCTTCACATTTTAGCATGAGGCCATGGATCAGGCACCACTTGTTAACATGAGTTAGAAGATCCTGGAGAATATAGATGTCATCTGGTATATTTATAATAGCTCTGAGTTTGCAGCCATTGGCAAAGTACATCAGCCACAAGCCACTGTTGCCTGCTTTAATGCCAGACAAGTAGATACCAAAGAAAAGTGAACCCATGACCAGTCCCTTGGGGACACCACTGTTAACTACTCTTTTAAGTTGGAGGTGTGCCTCCAACACTAACACATCAGGTCCTGTCTATAACCTGGTTTGCTATCAAGCAGGAAGCATAGTAGTTTTCATTGTTTTGATTTTACAGAATTAAATTACTAGTGATGCCCAAGTGATGAATGGTATCAAAGACTTTGGTCAAGTCCAGGTATGCTGTGCAGACTGATTTGTCTATCACGTTAAAGAGACAGGATCTGCCCTTAACAA
Organism: Protopterus annectens; assembly: GCF_019279795.1. NCBI lineage: Eukaryota > Metazoa > Chordata > Ceratodontiformes > Protopteridae > Protopterus > Protopterus annectens. The sequence goes on from NC_056727.1 coordinate 1,052,822,081, forward strand.
ACCCAGACTGGTTTTGTGCTAGGGTTTGAAGGCTGCCTATTTCCTTGTGTATGAGGTCTGTAGTGATGCACTCCACTGCCTTACAGATAAGGTTGCTGAGTCTGATAGGTCTATGGTTGTGGCTCCCTCTTTGTGGAATGAGGTGACTACAGCAGTTCTCCATATTACTGTCATGAATCAAGTATAGAGGCTGACACTGACTAGTTGTAATAAGGAGTCAGACAAGCAATGTTTGGCACTGACAAGGAGACAACCTGTTATATCGTCAGCCTTAGACTGAGCATTTACAACTTGCTTGGAGATGATTTGGGGATGGTGAAAGCATGCTAATATGCTGTAAGTAATTTGATGGAGATATGGAGTGTAAAGGCTGAGATGAATTTGTCTGCTAATATGTTGGCAATGTTCTCAGGGGATGAGTAGGCAGTGCTATTTTGCATTAAGTCTGAGCATTACTGTTTTTTTCTTAGGTTCCTGACAATTGAAGAAGGCCTTTTGGTTATATTCAGCATGGACAGCAATTTATAATTCATACTTCCTGTTGGAAGAATTCATTTTGTTGATCTTTTTGAGCTATTCTCTAGCTGATAAGTGTTAAGTTTGCTTTTATGGGTTGGGGGATTCCTTCTATTATTGTATAGTTTGTTGATACAGGGAATAAGTTTGTTCTTGATATTGACATTGTATTTATGCCTAAGAGGAACTAAGTGCCAGCTCTGAAGTAGTACCACTGAGGGAAAGGAGGTTATTTCATTGGGTCATTGGTTAGCTGGAGCAGATTTCCTTAGGGAAGCCTCTAAAGGGTGGGGGTGGTATGAGGTGACTCAGGTCTCATAACTAGAGTAAATGTTATTGCATAATGGACAGATTTCACCAGTGCTTTGCAAACTACAGGCTATATTTGTGAGAACCAGGTCAATTTTTTTGAATCTCTAACTGGGATTTGGACTAGTTGGTCCAGGGAGTTGTCATTCATAAAATCATAGAATCTTTGCACATACTTTGTGGTGGTTCAGGTTGCAAAGTTAATAGAGGGATACTTGAAGTCAACCACCAGGATAGTGTTTAGTTGCATGGTGAGGGGATGTTATTTTGTTAACCATGATTTGATTGTGTCATAGAGGGGGTAGCATAGTTGGCTACTATGTGGTACTTGGTTTCATTTATTGTAAGAAGGATGTAATGGAGTCCTAGGTCATTGCCTTGAACTGCAAGTCTGGAGGTGAAGTCGTTTCTTAGGAAAACGGATATAACCCCACCAGCTACAATACCCATCTCAGTGCTGGGTCTGAAAGAGTGGTAGTCATTAAAACCTTAGACTGTGGAGGTGCTTTCACTGCTCTGAAACCATGTTTCAGAGGAATGTTTATAAGGAGTATACATTTTTGTTTAGGTTTCTATCATTAGCCAGTATTTCTTTTATATGATTCGATTGCCATTGACTACATAGGCAATTTGTGGCAGCTGACTCTGATTTAAAAGGTACAATGGAGAAGAAGGAAATCTTAGCCAAGCCATGAGAAGAGGGATGCAGACCATCCTAGGCAAAGTAGCTGAGATTGTCCATCATATCATCCCAGGCTGACTGGATCTGTCTGCCCCCCCTCCAAGAATGACACCAGTAGTTAAGACAATAATTAATGCTGGCATCAGTCAAAGCAGTGGCAGGATACTGTTCAATACTAGTTCCATTCTTAGTGTTCAATCACACCACATTGTGGGGAAAAAAACACATTGGACACTGAAGTGAAGAAGTGTTCCGCAATTCTGCTTTCAACAGGGGTAGTTCCACTTTTTGTTCCCTGACTGGATCCGCAATCATAATTATAGCTAAATGGCAAAGAGAGAGAGAAAGGGAGCCAATCAGAGAATGATTTTGATCTTAAGCAGCCAATCTGAATGTCCAGTTAAATTCCATGGCTTCTGGGTTGCCTAATATAATACTCGTGAAGCATGAGTAACAAGCAAAAATAACCTTCTGTCACTTTTCCCTCTCACTAAATGTGCTCTTGGCTAATTGTGATTAGAGAGATCAAAACAGTACCAAAGTAAATAACTGCAGTACCCACAATTACAATGATCATACCTCTCTAATTCCTTCAGTATGAAATCTGGACAAAACCAATACTCAAACATAATATGGGGATAAAGCCATAAAAATAGGGGCACTTTTTAGATATTGCTCTTATAAACTTAGAAAGTTGCTAGAATAACATGTTTTGTATTACCATACATGTTCTGAAGGATATAAGTCATTATCTGATTATTTCATCCATCTGTGATTTGGCAGAAAACTACATATTTTATGAGAAACAGATTAAACATATGAGGCAAAAATCTGGACATTCTGCAAAATTCTGGGCAGGTGAGGGGTATGACAAGTGTGAATGTGTGCATGTGTATCTGTATGTGTGTGTCATAGCTTTCAACTTCTTACACAAGAAATCTGGACAAAGCCTTAATTAATGGAGGGACAAAGGCCCAAAAAAGGAACCAGTTCTAAATATTGGTCTTATAAATTTAGCAAGTTGCTAGAATAACAAGATTTCTATTAGCATGCATTTTCTAAAGGCGATAAAGTTTGAAGCTCAATGTACTCCTTCAGTGGTTTGCCTGAAAAAACATAGATTTTATGAGGATAAAACAAAAAATATGATGCAGAAATGTAAACACTTGAGAGGTATGTCGTGTATATAAGCGCCTGACAACATCTTTGTTCAAGAATCATGGATGAAGATAAAAAAAAAAAAAAAGAAGAAAGAATGAAGAGAAAGTTACCAAATCAGACAGATTTTAAATATTGTTGTATAATTTGAAATTTGATAGAATAACACATTTTGCCTTATCATGCATTTTATGAAGTCTAAAACTCAAACTGTTTATGATTATACAGGGACTGCAGTCCTCAATATGTGAAAAGTGAACAGATAGCAACATGAGAAAAATCAAGGGCATTCAACCAAGTCAAAAATAGTTGAGAACATCGTATGTCTATATGTGGAGAGGGGCAATGGAGATGTAATGCTTTGAACTGTATGCGTCTGACAGTAGTAACTTCACTGTCGGTACAATGTATGTATTTCTTCTTTCAGTGAATCAGAATGAAATTGGATCAGTAAAGTGGCCGTAATCAGGTACATTTCCATTAGTAGGTTGTGGTGGGTCACCTGTGTATCTGTGCCTTTGCATCCTTGTGTGTGACCATGTTTTCCCAGCAGTTATAGCCACTTAACTGACAGAGTATACTTGAATGTTTTATTTTGAATGAATAAAGAAATACATAAATTATACCAACAGTGAATTTAATGCAGTGTGTGTGTGTGTGTGTGTGTGTGTGTGTGTGTGTGTGTGTGTGTGTGTGTGTGTGTGTGCTTGTTTCAGTTTTCAGTTTTTCTATATGAATGAGACACTGTCTTTTTGCTTCTACATCTGTGTGTGTATATATGTAAATGTCTGTGTCAGCATAAGAGCATGTGTATTATTAAATACTCACAGATGGTATATTTTGGTTGGAACACCATGACCATGGTCAAGGTCACTTTTCATGCAGTGCAAAAACAGAGTGTTCCACATTTTGATTATTTGTCATACATTGCTATGGTCTGTGTTCCACAACGGCCTCTGAGCAGGTTGAGACCTATGGTTCCACTCCCTTTTCAGATGCACATTCAGAGCACTCCATCATGTCTTTCTTCATGTGATCTAAGGAAATGTATTTCAAGTCATTCACTCACAGATACACAGTTTTCAGGCCATATGGCTGCTGGGGTGAAGGGATTTGAGGGCTTGGGTTATGTTAAATATCCTGGCACCTGAAAGGCAAATAACCATCATCTTGTGTTTGCTCACTTTGGTGAGTGGAGAATTTGTGTGTCTAACAATAGAGTCACATATAACCAGGACAACACTAAATGAATTAGCTTGGTCGTGCTGCTTTATGAACTTTAGCATGCTAGTTATGTGACCCCGGTTTGCTTCTATATGACCTCTGTGTTGGTTATGAGGTGCTGATACTGAGTTGTGTGCAAGAGATAAATCTGAGTATTCAGGCTGACACTTAGGCTCTGGAGTCCTAGGAGGCTTTGGTAAAATATTTTAATAGCATCAACATAGAACAGCTTTGAGTTTATAGTCTGTGGATGTTAAGTTCTCTGCATGTCACTGACTGTGAGGGAAACTCTTCCAATACTGGTAGGTATTTATACCTCTCACAGATGCAACACTTTGACTATAGCAGTTGTTTGTTATCAGTGAGCATGACACTGTTCATAATCTACCTTAGGATTCCAAGTGCTATAAGGCTAGTAATGGGGGTTGTGTACTCACTCCCCATGATGACCGGTAATGCTTGATTGTCAAAGTAAGTGAGGATCTAAGAGGGGCTGGAGAAATATTACAGTTGTGGAAGCTAGTTCGACCCGTTTTGTGCTCAGTGCAAACCTGCTGCCCAGTGCAGCTAGTAATCAAGCTGTGTGAATCAGTACAGATAAGAGGAAACAAGCAAAAATAAATAACTCATCAATGCTATAAGATGATGCATTTCTGTATCACACGTAGAGAGAATGTTACTTGCTCACTATGGAAATGCCACTTTGGTAGGACTGCACTCAGCTCAGCTCTGCACAGTCAGTCATATCTCCCAGCTGTCCCTGACTTTCACCGACATCCCTTATTTTGACTGAAATTTTAACTCTGTTCTTCTTAATCCTTCTTGAAACTGGTGACGTTTGGAGAAAAGTTGGAGAATTACATTTAATAAATAATAACAATAATTTGTTATAAACTTCTTTTATTTCAGAAAATGTAATCAGCTCACATTCGCTTACTCTGTCAATGTCTCACGTTGAGTACTAATATATTAAAAGTGTCCCTGATTATTTCAGAATGTGTCCCTGATTCTCTTGGAATTTGCCCCTGATTGGTGGAGATCTATGCAGTCAATACAACAGAAGAAAACAAAAGAGGAAATCAAAACCAGGAGAAATCTGAAGCTGAAGTACTCTTAACCACCCCGGGTGTATAGCTGTTATCCTAAGTGCCACTTAAATTACATTACCACTGTTTCAAAGATGGCTCTCACCCCTGGCTAAGCAGATTTTCTCAGTGCAGTGAATTAATGGCACACTACAATCTATTCCCGATCTATATACATAAAAGCTCAAAATATCTATAGTTCAATCAAGCAGTTTCAGAAAAGACAGCAGCAGATGAAAACAGCTAAAATGGTATAGATATTACAACCAACATATAGATAAAAAGTCAAGTAAAAAAGGTCAAAAGTAATTTATTGTCATTTAGATTTACACAAGTGTAGATTAAATTAGATTCTGTGCAATCAGCTTATCATGGGACAGACAAAAAAGACATCACATATATAGCAAGACATCATTTAAAACATATAATAATAATACTACCAGTGTCTTATAAATCAACTCTATACTTTAGTATATAGCTACATATATTCCTAGAAACACACACTTGTTAATATACTAAAAACACACTTCTAGCTGCAAAGTTCAAGTAATAGTAAAGCAGACAAACCATGTACCACATTATGGGTGAAGTAGAAGCTGAAGAAAAAGTATTGCACCTTGGTTAGTAGTATAAATTATAATCATTGGCTGTGCTTAATAAACAATAGATAAAATAATATAACTCAGTGAATGAGAAGTCCCAACATCCTGACTTGTCAGTGATTAGACCTAATGTTGGAATTAAGAAGTCTGATCACCTTTGTATAAAAACTGTCTTTGAATCTAGTTGTTCTGCATCGAATACTGTGGCTTCTTTTACCCAATGGCAGGCTCATAAGCAGACTGTTTGCAGAATGAGTTGCAGCATTTAGTATTTTGGTGGCTCTCTTTAGGCTCCTTGATGTATAAAGATCCTGGATTGTTGACAGACTAATGCCAGTTATCCTCTCAGTAACTCTGCACACTCTCTGCAGTGATTTCTTATCTGTGACTGAACAGCTCCCATACCATACAGAAAAATTGGATGTTAGGAAGCTTTCAATTGCTGTTCTGTAGAAGGTGGAAACTGCTGACAATTGTAGATTCACCTTTTTGAGTCTTCTCAAAAAGTGGAGACATTGGTGTGCTTTTTTTCACTATGTGGCAGGTGTTCCTGGACCAACAGAGATCAGACATATGAACTCCAAGGAAGTTGGTACTGCTTACCCTTTCCACCATCTCACCATTAATCAGGAGTGATGTATGGGATGTTTGCCTCTTCTTGTAATCTACAATGATCTCTTTTGTTTTACTTACATTTAGGTCAAGGTTGTTTCTTGCACACCAGGCAATCAGTGTGTTAACCTCTTCTCTGTATGCACTCTCGTCCTCCTTCCTGATGAGACCCATGACTGTGGTGTTGTCAGCAAACTTAGTGATATGATTTGTACTGAAGTTTGCTGTGCAGTCATGGGTCAAATAGCTCAAAATAGCTCAAAACAGAGAGTATAATGTGACTTAAGTGTCGACAGAAAATATTAATCCCTGTCTTTTTTTCCTGTTTTTTAAATGCAGCAGCTTGTTAAACAGAGAGGACACATGGTTATGCTAACTGCAGGATCTTTATGAAGACAAAGGCTGAACTAGAGAGTTATGACTTAAAGTAGGAATTCTATGATAACGAGACATTTTCAGTAGTGAAACGTGAAGTCTGGGCATAGCAATTTATAATAAAATAATAATGAATAAAAAATTCCTCTTTTATTGCAAAAAAAAAAAAAATAGATGGAAATGAAGATGCAGCCAGGCAGATGAAGGAAAACTGAATTCTTTATTATTCACACAAAGGGTTTAGCACTTTCATCTGGTGTTTAACAAATAGACTTTGTCAGAATCTAAACAACAGTGAGTCACATTTGGTTTAAATAACCCACTTGAAAAAAATCACATGTTCACAAATACCAGTCAAAAATACTTTCCCCCACCACTCTAAACAAATGGTTAAACCTAATGTTGAAACCATACTTAAAGTGCTACAAACATATATAGTGTTCTTACTCAAACCAAGTAAGAACTCTATTTTAAAACACTAGCAGTAGAAAAACTATCATTCAAACCTGGATGTTTTAAAGCATTAAGCTTGATTTGCCATCTTAATTCATGGTATTCATAATGTCTTCCCATGGGCCACCTCTAGCATTTTTAAGGGACTCTATTAAAACATCGAATGGTTCAAACAGCGAATGATGTTTCATCAACCCTATTAAAGTGAAAGCTGAAAATGTCGACACCTCAGAACAGCAATTTCTTTCGTAGGGAAAGAAATCGCTGTTCCAACTAAAAAAAAAAAAAACAGTAAACAGTTCCAAACACATACACACGTACCTTAACCCTAATTCTACCCCCCCAAAACAAAAGTAAACAGCTTAAAACACATATGCACTTAACTCAACCGTACATCTAATGCAAAAAAAAAACCCAGTAAGCACTTTCATACATATGCACTTACCTTAACCCGCACCCTAACCCTAAGGTTAGTAACTGTTGCACAATTACGCTTGGGAACTATACCGGACAAGGGAATCTATGAGACCATACTACAGTGCAGAACATGGCAAAGCAGCAAAGCGGTCAAACGACTTCTTTCCCAGGGAAAGAATTTGCTGAAGAGCCGCTTCGCTGTTTTGCCTGTTCACTCTTTAGGTGTCGATGAAAATGCATTCGACAAAATGCGTTTTCGTTCTTCTAATAGGAACCCTTATTTAATACCATATCCAATACAAAAAAAACCCCAAAAATTATGTGCAGAAAATTGTATAATATGTTTATACAAAGCATTATTTAAATTTTTGTTTATGTCTAAATTATGTTCATATATTCTGTCCCTCAAATGACTCTGTGTTTTCCTACATAAAAAAAACTTTTGCAGTGTTGATATGAGGCAGCAAAAATAGCCCCCACTGGCATAAAACTTAGAAATTATTTTACTCCCATTAATAATAACAGAATCACTCACAAAAATAAACTTGCATTGTGTACAAAAATCCACATTTAAATTTTCCTACATTTTGTTAGTTACTCACAGCATGGTCCAAAAATTGCTTGAAAGAGTTAGATTTCCTGTAAACCACTACAGGAGCTTCCCCCAAAACTTCGCACATATTGTAAAAACACAAACATTATCCCAGCTTTTCTTGAAAATAAAAGTCATTTCACGATAATCACTACTAAACTCAGTAATAAATGCCTGGGAATAATATTTATGACCCAACCTGGCATTAACACTACTAACACTTCCTAGTAGTGGTCTAAAATGGCCACTGTTTCTTTTTCTAGTGACTTCTTTGAACATTTCATTAATAATGTTATAGGAGTAACCCCTAGTTTTAAACATATCACTTAACTTATGGCCTTCCATTTAATATGTATCATATTCAGGAACCATTAAAGCAAGTCTTATAGATGGACCTTTTACTATTGCCTTCTTCTGATCTTGGTGGTGGCAGCTGGAATAATGAAGCAAACTGAATATGTGGGCTTCCTGTAAATGGTAATAACAAACCTTTCATGGCTGATATCTTTACTAATCAAAACATCCAAATAGCTGCTCTCTCTAGCATTATACGTGTACGTGAACTGTAAAAAAGATGTAGTCATATTTAAATAAAACACAAATTCCTCTATCTCCCTGTCAGTTCTTTTCAAAATCAAAAAGATGTCATCCAAAAAGCAGACATAAAAGGAGAGTAAATGTATTAAGTAAATATTTCCTTTCCTATTGTAGAAGTATAGTATTAGCAAAGATGAGGCCACAAGATGCCCTCATAGCCACCCACTTCTTCTGCAAAAAGTATTTCCCATCCAAATATAAATAATTACCCTTCAGTACTAATTCCATAAATGTATCCAACACATATTTCCGTGTCATCATGCCTGTATATTCAACAATGAACTCATGGAACCATTCAAGCCCAACATCATGCGGAATGACATTAAATAAATTAACCACATCTATAGTTACAAATATAACTTCTTCAGCAGAGGTAAAATCTCTAAGTTTTTCCAAAAAATCCCGAGAGTCACAGCATGAATGATGGAAAGACTTAAGGCAGTTATTCAATGTTACATCAATATACTTAGCAAGGGAGTGTGTCTTAGATTTACATGCATCTACAATAGGTCTCATAGGGGGGCTTGCAACATTCTTATGCAACCTAGGTGTACCAAACATTTTAGGAACAGTAGGAAATGTTACATTCAAAAAATGGAATGTTTCAGAACTAATATATTCATTCATCACTATGTCTTCAAGTAAAAAAACAATATACTTAGAAGACTTAGGAATGCAAGGCATAGAGGTGGTTTCATAAAAATCTTCATCAGAGGCAAGTTCAAGCATTTGAGAAATATAATTAGCTTGGTACATAGCTACCACCCTCCCCATCTGGTTTCATGAACCAAATATTTTTATTCTTGCTTACATGAAAAAATTATTTGTACTCAGCATCAGTCATGTTGCTCCAAAAACTCTTTTTCTTTTTCTTACAGAAAAGCTTTCTAATACTAAAATTGTGACCAAAGGACTTCAATACTGGAAACTTCCTACAGGTTTAGTGGTTAACTCTCCCCTCCATAAAGACCTTCTTGAGTTATTTGATAAACAAGGTTTTGAACTCATGGAGGCACTTATGAAACATAACCAACATACTGTTGAAAGATTGATGCAGGAAGCTACTAGCCTGGATTATTAGTTTGGTCAGTATAAGAACATTTTTCTTAAAGTAGACAAGGTAGTCAATGAGATAAACATTGAAAAGCTAAGAAACTGTTACATGACAAACTTGAATATCAAAATGATTGTGCATATCCAGAGGTCAGAAAAGGAGGCATGCTTTCCTCTGTGGATGAATTTGTGGCCTCTGATAGCCAAGCTCCTAGCACCTAAGATGAAGAGCTCCGTCCTTTACAGGAGGTCTCTTTAATGTGGTCCAAATGTCTCCAGAACAAGAGGAACCAGCAGGCACATCCATCAAATGCAGGAAGAGGGAGAGGAAGTCAGACATGAGAGAACCAGCAGGGGAACAGTTGCACCAGGTGGAGATGTTGGCAACAAACAACAGCATAGAGCAGAGTGTTGTGAAAATTATTTGCAATTCTTCAGGTGATTTTAAATTGTTTAACTATATATCAGCATTGTTTGGGAAAGAATGTGCTAACCTTCTTGCAAAAGGACAAACATTTTGGTGCTAATATTTCTGATTTAATTATTGATCTTAAATTGTTTTTAAGGAAGTTGAATTTTAAAGTCATGTTTAGAAATAACAAACCATTGGAGTTAAATAGCCATACATTTAGTCCACCCTTTCCCTTGCCCTTGCTTATATTTGAAAAATTAAGTGAGTTTGACTTTAGAAAACTTGTCTGTAAGAAAAATCAGAGTTTTGCAGGAATATGACTGATGCTGAGTACAAGTTACTTTTTGTCTATATTATAACATCAAGTCTTACAACTTCGAATGTTATAATATCGAACAATAGATGACGTTGAAATAGCAAAGCTGCAGAACACCTAATACTTTCCTAGGGAAAGCATTCGCTGAGCTGTTTCTGCAGCTTTGCTATTTCCTCGACTGTGGAGTGAAGGTTATGGACCGGGTTAAGGTAAGTGTGCGAACGAAGGTGAGTGTGTGATTGGGCGCGGGTTAAGTGAGTTAGGGTTAGGGCGTGGGTCAGGTAAGTGTGCAGTTGTGTGGATGTGAGGGTTAGGGTGGGGTAGGTGAGTTAGGGTTAGGGAGCGGGGAAGGTGAGTGTGCGATAGTGACGGACCTTAGGGTTAGGGTTGGGTTAAGGTAAGTGGATAGCTAGTGGTGTATGTATGGTTTAGTGTAGGGTTTTGTGAAGTGTGTGTGGATTATTTATTTTGGTGTGCTTGTGTTGTCTGTATGTTTGTCGGAACAGCAAATTTTTTCCCTGGGAAAAAAATTCGCTATTCCAACTGGTCGGTTTTCTGGTGTTTCGCTCTACTGGGCTCGATATTATAACATTCAAAGTTGTAAGACTTTGATGTTATAATATAGACCCACTTTTTCAACTAAGCAATAATAAAAATATTAGGTTTATGAAACCTGATAAGGGTGGGGGGTGGTAGTTATGTACCAAGCTAATTATGTTTCTCAAATGCATGAACTTGTCTCTGATGATGATTTTTATGAAGCCACCTCTATGAGTTGCATTCCAAGTATATTGTTTTTGTACTTGAAGACATAGTGATGAATGAATATATTAGTTCTGAAACATTCCATTTTTTGAATGTAACATTTCCTACTGTTCCTAAAATGTTTGGTACACCTAGGTTGCATAAGAATGTTGCAAGCCCCCCTATGAGACCCATTGTAGATGCATGTAAATCTAAGACACACTCCCTTGCTAAATATATTGATGTAACATTGAATAACTGCCTTAAGTCTTTCCATCATTTGTGCTGTGACTCTCGGGATTTTTTGGAAAAAACTTAGAGATTTGACCTCTGCTGAAGAAGTTATATTTGTAACTATAGATGTGGTTAATTTATTTAATGTCATTCCACATGATGTTGGGCTTGAATGGTTCCATGATTTCATTGTTGAATATACAGGCATGATGACAAGGAAATAAGTGTTGGATACGTTTATGGAATTAGTACTGAAAGATAATTATATTTGGATGGAAATACTTTTTGCAGAAGAAGTGGGTGGCTATGAGGGCATCTTGTGGCCCCATATTTGCTAATACTATACTTCTACAATAGGAAAGGAAATATGTACTTAACTTATTTACTCTCCCTCCCTGGTCCTTTTATGTCTGCTTTTTGGATGACATCTTTTTGACTTGGAAAAGAACTGACAGGGAGATAGAGAAATTTGTGTTTTATTTAAACATGACTACATCTTTTTTACAGTTCACTTACACATATAATGCTAGAGAGATCAGCTATTTGGATGTTTTGATTAGTAAAGATACCACTCATGAAAGGTTTGTTATTACCATTTACAGGAAGCCCACATACTCAGTTTGTTTCATTATTCCAGCTGCCACCACCAAGATCAGAAAAAGGCAATAGTAAAAGGTCCATATATAAGACTTGCTTGAATGGTGTCTGAATATGATACATATTAAATGGAAGGCCATAAGTTAAGTGAGATGTTTAAAACTAGGGGTTAACCCTATAACATTATTAATGAAATGTTCAAAGAAGTCACTAGAAAAAGAAACAGTGGCCACTTTAGACCACTACTAGGAAGTGGCATCAGTTGTGTTAATGCCAGGTTAATGCCAGGTTGGGTCAACCGCAACAAAAAGTTTATTCTCAGGCTTTTATTAGAGATTAATAGTGGATATTGTAAAATGACTTATATTCTCAAGAAAAGCATGGATATTTTTTCATGTTTTGACAATATGTATGACGTTTTGGAGAAAGGTGCTGTGGTAGTTTACAGGAAAGCTAAGTCTTTCAAGTAATTTTTTGACCATGCTGTGAGTGAGCAAATGTATAAAACTAACAAAAAAGTGGGAAGATTTACATTTGGATTTTGTACACAATGCATGTTTATTTTTGAGAGTGATTATGTTGTTATTAATGGGTGTAAAATAATTTCAAAGTATCATGTCAGTTGTAATTCAGTGGGGGTTATTTATGCTGCTTTGTGTCAACACTGTAAATGTTTTTATGTTGAAAAAACAGTCATTTGAGGGACAGAATATTTGAACATAATTTAGATATAAAAACAATTTAATTAATGTTTTTTTAAACATATTATATAATTTTCTATACATAATTTTTCTTTTTATTTATTGGATATGGTATCAAAATGGTAGGGGTGTCCCAGGGAAGACATTATGAATACCATGAATTAAGATGGCAATTCATGCATAATGCTTTAAAACATCTGGTTTAAATGACAGTGTATCTATTGCTAGTGTTTTAAAAATTACATTCTTACTTGGTTTGAGTAAGAACATTTTATATGTTTGTATCACTTTAGGTATGGTTTTAACATTAGGTTTAGCCATTTGTTTAGAGTGTTGGGAGAAGTATTTTTGATTGTTTTTTGCTAATATATGACTTTTTCAAGAGGGTTACTTAAACCAAATGTGATTCACTTTTGTTTAGATTCTGAGGAAACATATTTGTTATACACCAGATGAAAGCATTAAGTCCTTTGTCTGAGGAACAATGAATTCAGTTTTCCTTCATTTGGTCTGGCTGGCTGCATCTTTATTTTCATCTTTTTTGCTTGATTCCTGAAAACAATATTTTATGCTCACTTCCAGAAAGTCATCAGCTGACTACAGAAGGAAGAAGTAAATAAAACACTAAGTAATTAAATGAATAAATAAACAGTCAAACAAATAAAAGCATCAGCATTCTCCAAAAGCAGGCTCCTAAATATTTGATAATTGGTTCTGCTGCTGTATCATATACTTCATTACATTTTATCCAGTCCACTTTTAGAACTGACGGTATATTTTCTATATAATTAGTTAGAAAGCAATGTAGTGACTCAGTGGTTGAAATCTTAACTTTACAGTTTCAGACCATGGGGTTTGATCTGACTGCTGTTATCCCTTTCTAAATTTTCTTTTTCTCCTTATGTCTCTTCAGGTTCTTCCATTTCCTACAATCTCCCCGAGTAATCCTGGTTGACAGGATGCTCTCTGAATTATCTATATATATTACCTTTACTGTCACCCTTTTTGGTCAAGCTGTTCCTGAAGAGAGTCTCAGGGAGGCTATTTAGTTTTCTAGTACACACACACACACACACACACACACACACACACACACACACACACACACACACACACATAAATAAATGGTATATCTGTAACTGCAGTAATATCAGTGACAGTAATTTGCTTCTAAGATGATAGGCATGTGTGTATTTTAGATATATTGCTAACACAGATGACTGGATTAGAACAGAAGAAGTCCTTTATTTCAAGCCTTAGTTTCATATTAGCTGGCAATGAAACTGTTCATTCAAATAAGAAGAGCTTATTTGCTTCTGCTTTATTTATTTTTTTTTTGTTTTTCTTGCATTATGAGAAGAGGAATATGAAGTGGAAACTATATGCACATAAATTAGAAGTAAAAATAAATTGAGTTTGGACCTTAGTAATTAAACCACCAGACTTGACTTGGATCAAAGACGTCTACCTTATTAAAATGGCAATATAAATGCAGCATTCAGCCTGCCATCATAATTGAAGATTGTTAACAAGCATATTGTTTGCTCTACACTAGATGTCCTTTAATAAAATGGCAATTGCATAAAATGTGATGTGAACCTTATAATTATAGTTTTTACACAGCCCAACAAGCACACAGATTGAAAGGGCAATGTTTTTTTGTGTGTAGTACTCAATAATCAGTCAGGCTAGTAACTATACCTCCATGTTTGCATACATGCACTACATTTGGTATATCCAGAATAAATATCTAGACTGAGCATCTTGAAAACAGAGCCTCAGAGAAAGTGTACAGACGCAACGAATAATTACTGATTATTTTTGCGTCAGACAAGAAAATATATTCACTTAGCTTTGCTGAGTCCACACACTCACTTTTGCATACCGTTATCCAGTTTTTAAATTGACAGAGACTAGAAATTAAAACATCAATTCTATGAGAAAGTTCTGACTTAGCAGTTAATGCACTGCTATATTAAGAAGAAGACGGTGTAAAGTAATCTGATTACATAAAATAAACCAGAGTTACCACTACGTTTTCAGTGTTCTTCTAGATGGTTAGATCAGTGGAACATGCTGTTATTAACATAAGAGCTTGTATTAGTGTTTCTTCATACCTCTAAAAATTAATTACAGGTAATCAGAGTGTCAAGCAGGTGTAATCACTGACTACATGTTCTTTTAATTAGCGTGTCTTACTTTCTAATTTATGTCACCAACATAGGAATCACTAAATAGGATGCAGAAACCTGGGTGTGATGCCTTGCTGAAAACTGAACTGTTTTTGAATGGTTCACAAGTAACGCTCCGAGCAAAGTTGTACACCATTCCAAAAAGAGTCAGGTCTGACATTCTATACATTATAACTACCAGCTAACTGCATGGATGAAATTATGCCATACAAATTGAAAAGTACACATCATTTCAATTAGACAACCACATAAATGTATTTGTTGTTCTTTCACAAAAGAGACAGACTGTGCACAGTCCCTTTCAGAAATAAAAATAGACTACATTGTCACTTACTGTTTAGGACGAGTAGCTATTCTGATCTAGAAAAGGCTCACTGGATCACTTTGACAATAGACGAACATAACAGTATATGTATAAACCAAATAAAGAAGATTGACGACCGATTCATCTGTGTTTTGTAGCTACTCTAAGCAGCTTTTCCTCACAGTAGTTATGTCCTTCCACTGTTCCCTCTGTTCTAAACAATAAGAACCATAGCAATAATTTATACTGTATCATCTCAGAAAATAAATGTCATGGCCATATGGCCATGATGGTCTTGATGTAATATTTCATGTCTTACTTGAAATACTTCACCCCACCCCTGCTTACAGCTGCCATCCATGTAGTCTCTTCATCCTTTTCCTTTTTTATTCATTCCTACAAGACTTATGCTAGATAATTTAGGATTCCCCAGATAATATCCTGGCATTTCACTCTTTTCTACCACATAAAAGCCCAGCATTTCAACTTCATACTCTTCACCATCGTATCTCTCATGTTTATAAGCTTTATATCAGATTACTTTGCATTTGTCTTTATGTCCTCCAGAAAAGTACAGTGGACTTCAAATACGACCTTAGTAGTGTCTAGTAAAATGTAAGGATGGCCTCCAGTTCTCACCCTGTACACACCAGTATATTACTGCCCTTTACTAATGCCTTTTCACTACTTCCTACCAGTAGTGTGAGAACTGACACTTTGAAAAAATAATCTGTGAGTCAAACAAAAAATATTAAATTCAAAAATTCACTGTTAAACCATTAAATATTTTTGATTGAGGGTTTTAATAGGGGGGGGGTGCTTCTTGCACATCCAGAATATGGGAGACTGTGTACCGATAATTTTGTTCCATATATGTAGACATATATACATATATATGATTGCATTAAGTCTATCAGCCATCATTTTCATCTAAAAACAAAAACATTGAAATACGGTGATCACAAATCAAACAAATAAGTTACATTTGTGATAACCTAAAATAACCAGAAGCCTTGCTTTTACATGGGAGGGCTTTGCCCACTCCACCACTGATATGGGGTTTGGCCCCCATACCCCTGTAAATTAAATATAGTAAGCCCATGATCACACTGCTTTGGAGAAAGAGGATAACCCCTAGTAGTATATTACAGTTGAACCATTGCACCTTAACTTTAGCATAACATGGCCGTTCACACAAATGACAAAAATGACCAAAAAGTATCACATGATGAATTTGTGCTGTGACCAAACCTACTGCACCATATTATGCATGAACCTTGGAGAAGGGGGGGATACTCAGATATTGTCTCTATGAACTCGGTATGTATTCCTCCACATTTACATTTGTAGTTCTGATATTCTAAGTATCAAATTTTCTGTCCTCAAAATTGTAACAGGCACCCCCTTTTCACATTGCATAGAGGTTCATAGATTAATACTAGGCTTGCTGTCCTTGCAGGACATTGTAAGCCTAACCACTTTCCCTTTCTGAGATCAAAATAACCTGTCCCACTTACATACAAACAAATATTTCAAGCACAGGCATTAATACCCTTCTAACCTGCCAACATGCCAAAACACTTGTTCCCATAATAAGTGTCCAGGAGGCTGTTCTTAAAAATAACTAAGCTAGTACTTGCTTTAATGTAGTTTTTATGGTCTGTCCTATGCATCAGCTGCTCTCTCAAAGAATCAATTAGCAAACTTTTCATTCCTATATAATGTTCTATATAGGTTGTCTGATGATTATTTACTACTTTTTGATAACCCCAAACATTCCCAAAGATAGTTGTCTCTAAATGCCCTATATACCTGAATAAGATCTAATTTTATATATGTATAAGAGACACTATACAAGTTCAGATATTTTAGTCTTCCATAATAGCTTACATTTTCACATCTATGGATGCTCTTGCTATATTTAAACTGTACTCTTTCCACTTTACTCATGCTTGTTTTCTTATAAGGTTTCTATATTGTTATTCCATACTCAAGTTTGGGTCTAATGTAATTAACAAACAATGATTTCATAATTTCTGGTTTCCTAGACTTTATAAATCTTTTTTATGAAACCTATACTTCTGTAACTATCATTAATCAATTGACTGATATGACTGGAAAAACTCAAAGCTGGATCTATCCATATACCCTGGTCCTTAAATGAATCTGCAGTTTCAATCACTGTGCTGTATTAAATATTCACTTTTCAGTTTAAGTCTCCTAAATCTCATATGCTTTGTTTTTGATGTATTTATCAGCATATTATTCTCCTGTGCCCAAATGGCCAATTTAGTCAAGTTCTTTTGCAGGTATGCCGTATCTGTAACACATGTAATCAGTTTACCCAGTTTCAGGTCATCTGCATGCAGACTGTAGAACACCTCAGTTGAGAGGGATACGTCTGAAAGACACAATCTAAATAAGTAAGTTCCTAGGACAAAGCCCTGTGGGACACCCTGACTGTAATGAAGAATTTCACCTGCCCAATTGCTGAATGATAGTTTCCATGTCCTATTTATAAGCCATGCAACTATCTATCTTGTCAAGAGTAAATCAATACCTAGTTATTCTAATTTATTGATCAGTGTTGTGTGTATAACACTGTGAAATGCTGAAGTTAAATCTATAAAGATGACATCATGGCACCATTTTTCATTCATAGGTTTTATTAAATTGTTATAGAACATCAAGTCATAGGTGGTAATATATCTATCTTCAACATATGCATGCTGATATATGGTTTCAAGTGGCAAACTTTCCAGTTCTGACAATAACTTATCTAATATTAGCTTCTCCATTATTTTCCACAACATGAAAGTAGACTTAAGGTTCTATATGACTCTGGGTTTGTCCTACTCCCCTTTCCCTTAAAAACAGGATTAATAAGTGTCTGTCTCCAATCTTGAGGTATCTCCTCATATTTATATGACCAAGTAAATGATAGATATTATGGTGTTATAAGTTCTTGCTAAAGTTATCATCTCCTCCCAGTGCTTTGTTTGCATACAGTTTGCATATTTTTTCAATATAATCTGTTTTGATTCCAGTATCTGAGGTTACCTGGATATCACTAGAAAAACTTATGACCCCCTTTATGGAGCAAAACCTTTTTTCATAAAATTTTGTAAATATATCTATAATCTGTTGTATCTGAGAAATAAATGTTAGAATCTACACACAGTTTATCAATTTGTAATCCTTAATTCCTTCCACATCTTATATATCTATAAAATGGTCAACTATTATGCTCAATGTCTTTATATCAATTTTCTTCAATTTTTTTCTTGATCTTGTCTCACACTGTGCTTAATTTGTTTATTTCAGTTTTCAAAGCTGTAGTTTAAAATTTGTCCATTTCTTATATTTTTTGTCTCA